>NC_137620.1:47772382-48134882 GCF_963280865.1 Gymnoscopelus braueri | reverse complement strand
CTCACCGCTCTGATGGACAATAAATAAATAATCCTTTTGCAAAAAATATCCATGTTCTGTTCCTTTACCAGCAATGAAGCAAATGGGAAGTTTAATTCAGCAGCTAGAATGTGACAGTTTGACATTGTTTGAGCCTGTTTTTGGTGCAGCTCCTCGTTTAAGTTAATTGTGTTCACCCTATGCTACAGGGCAGATCCCCGCCAGGCCAGGTTGACCTACCCAGGCCCATGAAATTCATAGGCAGTCATAGTAGCCATTTAGAATGAAACCTGCTAAAACTGACTCATATACTGATGCAGAACCACATATAGGCTGTATAATGCGCTGTCGGTTGGAAAAACTGCTCCTTTTATTATTTTTAGTATTATTTAAAAACAATGTAAAATGGTGAAAATAGCCAATCTATAAGCTATAATTATGAATAATTAAGAAATACTATATTTTAAATAGTGAAAAATCAACTAAAGTCATTATTGGTGCAAGTTCTTTAAAAAAAAAAATGTATCCCGCGATTTTTGTAACCCATTTTTTTCACCCGGTGCCAATTTCCTAAGTGATCCTGGGCGCTACACCAGCCCTACACCAGCGCTACACCAGTCCCCCACAGCCTAAGGAGGCCAGGGCCGAGCTCATGCTTCCTTCAATGCATGAGAGCCAACTGACCTTCTTGTCACCTGACAGGGGGGAGTTTCCCTGGTAGGACGTAGCGCGTGGAAGGAACACGTTATTCCAACCAGTTCCCTTCGCCTCCATCAGGCGCCCCAGCTGTCATGGGGGAGATGGTATAGTGACCAGGATTACTACATGTTTTTGTGAGGGTATTAACTACCCTAGGAGACACGGGGAGCACATGCAAATTCCACACAGAGTAGGCCCTTTCGCCAACCCCACCTAGGGTATGGGCGCTGATGACGCGGAGGAGAAGACACGCCCCCAGCGCCCACAGCGTCCCCGGCGGGAATCGAACCCAGGACCTTATTAGTGCAAGTTCAATCACATTTCATTTGAATGAAAATAAGTTGTTGGGAAATTACACAAAATCTGTAATCTGTGAATCTAATGTGATTAATGTGACCCCGACCTACAGTCAGTGAAGTCCAGGGCTGAATGTGACAAATATTGAGACCAATAGGCTATGACTTTCTATAAATGTTGGTAATTTTCCAATATATTCTTTTATGAAATAAATGGGTTATATTTCACAGATAGTTATACTATTCCTGTACTATATTATAATGAAATCATCCCTAACCTTCAAGTTAAATTCATTGTTTCCGTGGACTTAAAAATCTTTGTTTTTTTTTGGTGAAAACAACATGAGCAGATCTACAAGTCACTGAACTGACAACATGAGCAGATCTACAAGTCACTGATATGACAGCATGAGCAGATCTACAAGTCACAACATCCTTGTCACCAGATCAACAACCCTGGTGTCAAAACTCCACCAGCAGAACAGAGGGAATTATTAAAGAACATAATATGTATAAAGATACTTACTCTACATTTATCACACCACACTAGAAGGATGTATCATATCTGTGTCTATATAACATAATATATATAAAGATACTTACTCTACATTTATCACACCACACTAGAAAGATGTATCATATCTGTGTCTATAGAACATAATATATATAAAGATACTTACTCTACATTTATCACAGCACACTAGAAGGATGTATCATATCTGTGGCTATAGAACATAATATATATAAAGATACTTACTCTACATTTATCACAGCACACTAGAAGGATGTATCATATCAGCGTCGTCTCGTCTCACTCCTTCTCTGTTCCGTCTCAAGATGGAGTCTCAACGTTCACTTCCTGTATGTGCCGTGTTTCAAAATGGAGGCTGTAGAGTTTCAGTGCATAGAGAGAGAGACAGACAGGAAGTGAGGGGTAATAACCAGAGTGATATAGTGTGAGAGTGACGACACTAGCATAGACTCCCATCGTAAGAATGTAATGAGGAAATGCTCTGTCTGTCTCAATGAGGAAGTTCCAATGTTTGGAACTACAGCCCATAGCAGCGTGTCGGAACTTTCTCTCTCTATGGCTCTGCTAATAACCACAAAGCAGAAGTTACATCTTGTTCTGCCTGACGACAACCGCGCACGCACACACACACACACACACACACACACACACACACACACACACACACACACACACACACACACACACACACACACACACACACACACACACACACACACACACACACACACACACACACACACACACACACACACACACACACACACACACACACACACACACACACACACACAGTAAGGTCCTACTGCTGTGTATAAACCTACTGTAAGGTCCTACTGCTGTGTATAAACCTATAGAGAGGTCCTACTGCTGTGTATAAACCTATAGAGAGGTCCTATTGATGTATATAAACCTACAGAGAGGTCCTATTGATGTATATAAACCTACAGAGAGGTCCTACTGCTGTGTATAAACCTACTGTAAGGTCCTACTGCTGTGTATAAACCTATAGAGAGGTCCTATTGATGTATATAAACCTACAGAGAGGTCCTACTGCTGTGTATAAACCTATAGAGAGGTCCTATTGATGTATATAAACCTACAGAGAGGTCCTACTGCTGTGTATAAACCTATAGAGAGGTCCTACTGCTGTGTATAAACCTATAGAGCGGTCCTACTGCTGTGTATAAACCTATAGAGAGGTCCTACTGCTGTGTATAAACCTATAGAGAGGTCCTGTATACTGATGTATATAAACCTACTGTAAGGTCCTACTGCTGTGTATAAACCTATAGAGAGGTCCTACTGCTGTGTATAAACCTATAGAGAGGTCCTACTGCTGTGTATAAACCTATAGAGAGGTCCTACTGATGTATATAAACCTACAGAGAGGGTATCACTTACAGTAGGTTGTTTCCACAGTGCTGGCACTGCACTGAAGACCATGAGGGACAGAGAATCTGAGACCTTGATGGAGATTTTGACAGTCAACTGAAGGACAAAGCAAATCATTCAATATGGAGTTATTAAAAGTATCTCTTGGCATCAAAATATATTTAAATTACCAAAAGTAAAAGTACTCATTGTGCAGAATGTCCCATTTCGCAAGTTCAAAATGTGTCTTTTGAAAATAGCAGATCTACAAGCTCAAAATGTGTCGCATCTCGACACATTGTGAGCTTGTAGATCTGCTATGTTCAAATGGTGCGCGTGCGTGTGTGTAACTTTACACGCACACTCCCTGGATGCCAGAGCGGAACCTGTAGATAGAATATGTAGAACACAATCCAGTCCTAGGGATCACTATTGTAAGAATGTTAGCCATCAACTTCTGTGTGTTGAGGTCAAATACACTGACTGACTGACTGACTGACTGACTCTCACACACACACACACACGCACGCACGCACGCACGCACGCGTTGGAGCGGTGTGTGTTTCCAGACAGGAGATCCCCGAAACCTTTGGGGACTTTTTGAACGGGCTATACACAGAGGCATCAATTATAAAAAGGTTTAATGCTGGTCTGGTCAGATTTACAACTGCCATAATTTAGGCTTATTCTAAAATATTTTTTTAAACAGAAGGTTCCATTTAGCCCTCATTCAGCCTTAAATACAGGCCAGTCTATAAACAATTATAGATAATAAACTGACCCAGGGTGAAGATCGGCTGTTGAAGGGAGTTTCAAGGGACCCCTGTTCACTCAGCCGATCGTCACCCACAGAGTAGATCTGACACCAAATATGTTTCCTCTCAAAATAGAGAAATGTACTATTTTTTTTGTTTACCTTCCTTCACGTGGAGCCATGCAGATGGCATCTGAACGAGGTGCTGGAGAAAAAGCCCACCGATGCTCTCGTGTACGGTCTTACGGAACTTCCCCAGACATGAGTGTGTGTATGTGTGTGCGTAGGTGACTGTTTGAGATGGCGAATGTTCGAGAAGTGAGTGTGTCTGTATGTGGCTGTTTCCTGTTTCAACAGCCAACCACAGCCACAAAAAAAAACGTACTTTGCAACTGTTCTGACAGTGCTCGGGTAAATACAATTATTCAGGTCAAATAAATGAGAAAATCAAATGATTCATGCTTGCATGTGTGCATGTAACCTTTGGTCAAATCTTTCAAAATATGGATACTTTCTGAATAAGTTCTGAATAAGTTCTCTCAATATTCAATCATAAATACATAATGTATGTCACGTGCGCACGTGACGTATATATGCATACATACATATATACATATTAATCTGGGGGTCCTTGCAATGAAAATGTTTAAGAACCACTGGTTTATAAACAACATTAGGAAACAAGTCCAAATAAGCACCTAAACTTTAGAAACAAGCCCAAAAAAACACAACCCGCAACTACCAATATTTACAAGCGACATTAAAGAAAAACAAGCCCAAAGTCGCTTATAATAAGCAGACATGGCAACACCTTCCTGGAGCTAACATATAATGTATGTTTTGACTTGTCTTCAAAGGGAGTGCAGCGTAGTATTTATGCTTACAGTGTGCACCAATGTCAGCAGTGCTGCGCTGCACAGCACCGTGCATGTTTGCCATTTTCATCTGGTTGGTGACACTTGACAAGTTTTTCCATTTGCAAGTAAAATAGGTCCATCCCATGAAATTTGGAATCTAATAATAATAAGAACAAACAAGTACCATAACTATGGTCTTTAAAGGTATCATGACATTCATTTTCACTTTTTTTATTTTCAATGTTTTATTTGGGGTTTTATGACCTCAATTACACCCAAAAAACCTGAACTTAGAACATTCAGTGGATTTTCTGTGGTCTGGGGTTTTCTGAATAATTAGGCTGAAAAGTAATCTGAGCTTGGCCCTTCGACAGTGAGGTCACAGTCGATTAATCCCGCCCACTCTCCTCCTCGCCCCTCCCCTCCCCTATCCTTTCCTTTTGGGGGGGGGGGGGCGGAGCAGAGGCGATGATTGACAGGCAAAATCCCTCACCAGCGACACCCGCAGGCAAAGATTTCTTTTTTCATTGCAGTTGAAAAGGCTTTAGAAATGTGAGAGAAAAACACCTGCCATGGATCACTGGAGTGGAATTTTCAATTACAACTTTTTGTACACTTTTGAAGGACCATGACAAAGACTTTGAATGTGGTGTAAAAGTGAATGTCATTAAACCTTTAAGGAAACCATACTAATAATATATAGGTGCAAAAAACATTGAGGCACCAGACCAGAGTCTCTCACACAAACACACACACACACCCCTGGAGGCCCTAGGCGAACCATAGAATGAGGCCCCAGGACGGGGCGCAAAATGTGTACGTTTTTTTTCCTCTAAATATTAAGACGGGAGATGGCTGTAACATTGCCAGCATGGATACAAAGTACATTTTCCATTCACTTGTCCGGGCACAAATTTATTTTTCATGAGGCACCCTAACTCTTGAGGCCCCAGGCGGTCACCTAACCTTGCCTACAGTTAAGTCTGCCACTGCACGCACACACACACACACACACACACACACACACACACACACACACACACACACACACACACACACACACACACACACACACACACACACACACACACACACACACACACACACACACACACACACACACCCCCCCCCCCCCCCCTTGGTCACTAAACTAAATATCTCAGACAGTTTTCAAGGCATTTTTCAGACAGACAAATCAGGGGCCCCAGCAACACACTAGGGGCCCTATCTCCTCGGTGCCTTATCACCTTAAAACAGTGAAAACAGCCGATCTACATTGACATGTTGTGAGCTTGTAGATCGGCTATTTTCACCATTTTATGAGGCGCCGCGCAAGACAGGGCCCCTGATCTCGTGCCGTGAGAATGCAGATCTCACGATAGCAACAGTAATCACAGTGGTGAGATCTAACATCAGACAGACAGCGCTGACTTACATTTAGGAGACAAACATGGTTCCAACATGTTTAAAGAATGTGTTGCACGTCTGTGTGACATCATTCAAAACATCTGCAGTGAACATGACTAACACACACATTCATGTCATATTTGACTGGCAACTATTTCACTGTCTGTCTGTTCAACTCATTAATAACATTATAGGTAACTCACACAATATGGACAACCTGGACTGTCTGGACATATAGGCTCAGGTTGATATTCACAAACTGTTTTGACATTTCAACATGTTAACAGTCGACATTTGGTTCTACAAATCTCTGTTCTAGAACCCTATGTGGAGGGAATAATGGATTGATTTACCATTTCATAAGATAAGTGTCTCCTGTGTTAATGCTAGCTGTGTGGATGAGGGCTTTCTAAATCCACTGGGAGACTTAATACAGTAATTGTCTCATAATAATGGAGCACACTGTTTCACTGTGCCGTGTGAAAAGCAACGTTCAATGCTTCTACTGTTCCCACTCCACTCGCACGCGCGTGCGCACGTGCGCACATGCACTCACACACAGGTGGCTGTCAACTAGAGAATGACATATTTTTTTAGCACGTACGTCATAGAGTAGGTGCACCTTACACCTCAAACCTCAAGGATGTATACTGGTCACAACAAAAGTCAGGTGCAGAATAAACTAATACACTAACAACTAACATACTAGTTGCATGGCAGCACAAGAACAACAACAACGCAACAAGCCCATGTTAGCCTGAACAACCAAAACAGCACAGCGGAGGTTTTACAAAGAAAAAAAAGATTTGCTATAACATGTCCTGCATGCATAAGGAAGGTGGTTAACTGCACACTCAGCACACTGCTTAAGTAGAACAGTGTGCTCCACGGAGCTCAGATCCCCACCAGGCCGGGTTGCTTAACCAGGGCCCTCAAAACTTGGAAGGCTGTCATAGCCAATTGGAATGGAATATGGAAATAGCACTTGTTATAGCGCCACCAAAATATGGGGTGATTGTTCCTTGGCCTACTGGCAGTGTGTGTGCAAAGTTTCATGGCATGATTAGGGGCATTTTGTGCAAGAAGGGCCCGGTGTGTTGCTATTGCAACCTCTCAAGTCATGGTCTATGTGACTGTTTCCTGTTTCAACAGCCAACCACAGCCACAAAAAAAAACCTTACTTTGCAACTGTTCTGCAGTGCTCGGGTAAATACAATTATTCAGGTTAAATAAATGAGAAAATCAAATGATTCATGCTTGCATGTGTCAATGTGTGCATGTAACCTTTGGTCAAATCTCTCAAAATATGGATACTTTCTGAATAAGTTCTCTCAATATTCAATCATAAATACATACTGTATGTCACGTGCGCACGTGAAGAATGTATAAGGATACATACATATATACATATTAATCTGGGGGTCCTTGCTATGAAAATGTTTAAGAACCACTGGTTTATAAACAACATTAGGAAACAAGTCCAAATAAGCAACTACACTTTAGAAACAAGCCCAAAAAAAAACACAACCCGCAACTACCAATATTTACAAGCGACATTAAAGAAAAACAAGCCCAAAGTCGCTTATAATAAGCAGACATGGCAACACCGTCCTGGAGCTAGCATATAATGTATGTTTTGACTTGTCTTCAAACTGCGTGCAGCGTATGATTGACACTTAAAGTAGGCTATGCTACCAACGCCAGCAGCACTGCACCGCACAGCACAGCACCATGCATGTTGGCCTCCTCACAGCACAGCACCATGCATGTTGGCCATTATCATCTGGTTGGCGACACTTGACAAGTTTTTCCATTGGCTTGTAAAATAGGTCCATCCCATGAAATTTGGAATCTAGTAGGCTACCATAACTATGGTCTTTAAGGAAACCATACTAATAATATATAGGTGCAAAAAACATTTACCACACTACGCAATTGGAGTATGGTTCAACAATTATTTTAACAAAGACTTATAACCACCGTAAAACATTATGGCACCAGACCAAAGTCACACACACACACACACACACACACACACACACACACACACACACACACACACACACACACACACACACACACACACACACACACACACACACACACACACACACACACACACACACGTATGTTATTATAAATAATGTATGTCATAGAGTAGGTGCACCTACACCTCAATGATGTATACACAAAAGCCGGGTGCAGAATAAACTAATACATTAACAACTAACATACTAGTTGCATGGCAGCACAACATCAACAACAACAACAAGCCCATGTTAGCCTGAACAACCAAAAACAAAACAGCAGTTTTACAAAGAAAAACAGGATTCGCCTTAACATGTCCTGCATGCATATAAGTAAGTAGGTTGTTAACTGCACACTCAGCACACTGCTAAAGTAGAACAGTGTGCTCTGCGGAGCTCAGATCCCCACCAGGCCGGGTTGCCCACAATATTTTGGAAGGCTGTCATAGCCAATAATTGGAATGGAATCTAGAAATAGCACCTGTTATAGCGCCACCATGAGTCCGATTTTTAAAAAAAGAATTGGGGTGGATGCTCTTCCTTGGCCTACTGGCAATGTGTGTGCAAAGTTTCATGGCATGATTTGCCATGAAACTTTGCACACACATTGCATCATGGTACTGTAACGTTTGCACATGCACAGGAGCTAGATAGATAGATAGACAGCTAGATGTAGCCTGTATCAAACGTCCAATTCTGGCTCCTCAGGCAGCTGACACAGGGAGGCACACAGGTACAAACAACATTCAGCTAACGTCAACCTCTTTGAACAGCGCTGATGTTTTCAGAGTGCCGAAAACTTTAGTGAGTCTCGCTCACCCAACGTCATATTGTAAATATAAATGTATCCACATGGTCCTACGGGTGTCAAACTGAGGTCGTAAAATTATGTTTAAATCGGGTATATGGACTATAAGTCTGTGTCAAGTTTCCATCGAAGCACACTTCCGTGTTTCTATATTGAAAACTCGCTCACAATCGCAGTGATTGGTTTAGACACGCAGACAGGGTGTTCAGAGCAAGGAAGGTAGAACGAAGGAGTTGCAGCCGGGAGTTCAATGGAATGCATTGACGTCTATGAGGGCCAGGTGGACCAGCTTATGAACAAACACTGAATGACTGAGACATTTGTAATGTTCAGGAAAATAAAAGAAGACATATCACACATTGTTTTCTGCTGTGTTGCTTTTGGATGTGTACACTGTGATGTGTAGACTGTGATGTGTACACTGTGATATGTACACTGTGATGTGTACACTGTGATGTGTAGACTGTGATGTGTAGACTGTGATGTGTACACTGTGATGTGTAGACTGTGATGTGTAGACTGTGATGTGTACACTGTGATGTGTAGACTGTGATGTGTAGACTGTGATATGTACACTGTGATGTGTAGACTGTGATGTGTACACTGTGATGTGTAGACTGTGATGTGTAGACTGTGATGTGTACACTGTGATGTGTAGACTGTGATGTGTAGACTGTGATGTGTACACTGTGATGTGTAGACTGTGATGTGTACACTGTGATGTGTAGACTGTGATGTGTACACTGTGATGTGTAGACTGTGATGTGTAGACTGTGATGTGTACACTGTGATGTGTAGACTGTGATGTGTAGACTGTGATGTGTACACTGTGATGTGTAGACTGTGATGTGTAGACTGTGATGTGTACACTGTGATGTGTACACTGTGATGTGTAGACTGTGATGTGTACACTGTGATGTGTAGACTGTATAATTGTATTTTATAATTGTATGTAAAGAGGACAGTGTTTCTGACTGTGCTGTAAGTATGGGCTGTTATCCCCAGGCAGTCAATCATTGGCAACCAACATACCAGAACATACCAGAACCAGACATCATAGCTGGCACACATGTTCTGATTACTAGCAGACTAATAATACAAAGTCGGCTAGTAACAACGCAGTTTTTGACACGGCACAGTAACAACGATTTCTTGCAGAATATGTAATAAAATCACATAGTCTGCAAGTAATCTTTTTTGACCTTTTGAAGCATCCGTAGGTCTAAGCTCATTGGCCAACTGCTCATAACCAAGGAACTTGTAAATGAAGGAACAGAAACGTTCGACGGCAGGCATGTGGCACTGACACACATGGGAGGCAAACTGGAACCGGAAGTTTGATGGAATACATTGTATAGTCAATGAGAGCAAACTGGACCAGCTTATAAACAAACAATATTGTTTTTAATGACTGCTACCATTGTCAGATAAAGGATAAAGGTTCAGGAAAGTAAAAAAAGACAAAGCATTACATAGCATGACATACAGTACACCAAATGGCACTGACAACTAACATGCTTTAAAGCATTTTACTTTAGCGTTTCCTAAGTCACATGGTTTTAGAATGGTCTGCTCTGTCTTTGAAATATGTTGGTTGTTACATCATAAACACCACAGAGAGAGAGAGAGAGAGAGGGGGGAGTGAGCGCGGGAAGGGTAATACAGTATGCAAAATCATAAGTTAAGAAGTGTTCATTGTTTGTATTACATTTAGCCAAACTTGTATAGATGATACCAACTGGTTCTTGTATAAAGCATAAACATACTTACTGTAACTTAATCTTTAGAAGACCAGACTAGAGAGATTCATTCTATAGTATAAAACACAGTATATTAACCTTTTATCTGTCGTCATAAAATGGCGTTCAGACGGTTCAGATCACTGCTTCGTTGTGCCGTCTCAATATGTCTCACTGTGTCATCCAGTGATGTCACTCCCATTCAGACGGTGGGGGGAGGGGAGGTAGGTATCTAGATGTTTAATTATTTACTTATTTAATGATTTTTACTGTACAGTTAGTTTTTTTAGCAAATGTTTTTTTTTAAATATTATTTTATATTATGAGTCAAAACATATACTTCATATATGCCACAGATCATACCTCAATAATTCAGCCCTCCCCCTCCCTTCATCCGTTTGGTATTGGTTTCTTCTAAAACAGAGGGTACGTTTGCACACAGCACTCTGTGATGCATCAATGACAGACAGACAGTTGACAAGTTTTAAGTTTCAGTTTCCTGTTTCCATGAATTTACAGGAAGCACGTTGAAGTTCAAGTAACTCGCCACCACCACAACACGTTTCCATGACGACGGGCGGACCACAAATTGCAATCCCTCATTCCATCGATGCTGTTTCATAGCATGTTATCTGTTAGGGGGCAGAAACGGCGCCGTTCACGTGGTTCATGTAAACTGGAAATAGTTACAAGGAGCCGTAGACTTCAGTGCATTCTATGAACTTCCGGTTTAGGGCTTTGAACGCTAGTGTCAGAACTCTCTCTCTCTATGGGTGTCCAGTCAGTTCCACCACCTCACACTAAGTTCAAACTTAGCCTAGTTATAGCTTAACCCATTCAATCCGGGGACGCATCTCTGTCATTTTAGATTTATTTGGCTATTCAAAAATAGCAGATATACAAGCTCATAGCGCGGCACCGAGTGCCGCACTATGAGCTTGTAGATCTGCTATTTTTTTGAAAAATCTTGAAAATGTGTGCAAATATCAAGATTTGCAAAAATGTTCACATTAAAAAATATTTATATAGCAGATCTACAAGCTCATAGCGCGGCACTCGGTGCGCGCTATGAGCTTGTAGATCTGCTATTTTTTAAGAGCCAAAGAAATCTAAAATGAGACAGATACTTTCCCGGCTAAATGGGTCTCTAGGCTTTTGGAAGAATATCATCTTTACTTTCAACATAAATGATTAAACGTGTCGTGGAAGTGGAAGCAAATAAACCTAAAATAAACCTTTTGATAACTGTTATGAAAAGCAGGGGAGAAAAGAGGTGATACTGATACTGATAGAAGTACAGGATCAATGTGGTGGACTATATCAGCGGTAACACCAGGAGCACGTGGCAGGTGGCGCTACAGTGCAGGGTTAATGTGGTCGACCATAACAGACTGCAAGGCATTAAACAGATGCATAGAGAACCTGCTTGCCACTCTCTCCAACCCCCTGAATGTCTTGTACAACCGGTGTGGGACAACGATACATCCTCCCGGCGGGGGCTCCTCACTGGTGAGCCAGTATAATATAACAGCAGTGACAACAGAAATGTACTGTATGTGGGGGGGGGAATTAATTGGCATAATTGGCGACTCTAAATAAAACTAATACAAAAGTCCCCATTTCTGTCAGAAAGGCTTTCAGCCGTAAAGGCTTCCTGGCTCCTTCATGAGCCATCCAGACCTCTCATCTGGGACAGGGTCTGCTTTCTGTCCTTCAGAACTGAATGTGGAGAAGCAATGTTCAGTTTGTATTATGCTCCACGTTTCTGGAACAAACTCCCAGAAAAACTGCAGGTCTCAGTTATTTTAAATGAAAGCTGAATACTGTAGTTCACTTCAGGCCTTTCACTGAGGCTTTTGGTTTTTGATTTGTTTCTTGTGCTGCACTGGGATTCTATTGTCATATTTTAATATTTTATGTTTTTATGTTCCTATTTTATTTTGTATTCCCACAACTCTTTAATATAACTTTTAATTATATTTCAATAGAAAGTGTTTATATTTTGTCTTAAGGCTCTTAATGTTTGTGTAAAGCACTTTGAATTGTCTTGCTGTTTAAATGTGTTATACAAATAAACTTACATCTGGGGTATCAAACTACCAACCGTGAAGTGGGTCCAATCTGGCCTGTGTGATCGGGAGAAAAAAGTAGAAAATGGCATTCATTAAAATATTCATATCCCTTTATTATCTACTCTGTGTGTGTGTGTGTGTGTGTGTGTGTGTGTGTGTGTGTGTGTGTGTGTGTGTGTGTGTGTGTGTGTGTGTGTGTGTGTGTGTGTGTGTGTGTGTGTGTGTGTACATTGAAAACAATGGAGACAGCAGGTAACCACCGCAGTGTGCATAAACTTACAGTAAGGGTCCCACGTATATCCTCTCCTCTCCTCCATGTGTGTCAGCGCTGTACTGAAGACCACCAAGAAGACAGAATCAGGGACCTTCCAGGCCACTTGTTTTCAGTTAACTAAAAGACAAAGTGAATCATCAGATATGTAGCAAACAAATTCCAGTTTAGTCACACATCTTTCACAACAGACACACACACAAATTAAATCAGCACTTAAACGCTTGCATTGTAGCCTCCTATTTGGTAATAAATACCTATTTATATATATTTTAATAAGTATAAGTCAAATATTCTGCAAAATGTAGGATGCGTACCAGCCAGGCAACATCTCCAAGTGCTCCCCTGAGAACTAGACCAAAAAGGTCATGGTCATCCCTGCATATTGCCGCTTCCTTACTTCCAATCCTTCTACGCTAATTGACGAGCATTGACATGGAGTGTTGGTGCCCAGTTGTGCCCAGTCTCACAGCAGAGACATGGCCCAATAACTCCACTTTACACACAAATCCTCAATATTCTGCCTAGAGCACCAGCTGCTTCCCATACAGTTACTGTACTTGCACGACATACAATTAATATGAAACACATTATGCCCCAATATTTATGTAAATCACTTCCGCAGGTAGTGCAACGTCAAAATCGCCACTGCTTTTTGGACAACAGATCTACAAGCTGTCGACGCGTTGTTGCCTTGTAGAGCTGGTCTCTTCACAACACGTTGCCAGTAGCCCCTCCCCGTTTTACCATGCAGTCTATAGCCAAATTCCATTCCCCAAAGCTCGGTCACTCGCTCACTCTCCTCGCTTCCTCCACTCGCGCCTAAGCCCCGCCCCTGCGAGGAGCCGAGGATTATTTGCGAGGACGGAGTGGTCGAGCGGTTGCCGTCAAAGGATCGGACTGCACTCAGCGTCATTTCAAAGCCACGGAAAATTCCGCGATCACTTATGACGTCTCAAACAGCTGGACCAGAGCCGTGGATGAAAATATACATGCATAGAATAATATGCAGGTATAGAATAATACAGAATATAAGAATAGACAATTCATCAATGTGGATGATGGCCACATCGTTATCTTTATAGTGAACGTTGTTGTGCAAAGCCATTTATTCCTGAGATAGTGAACGAAGCGCCAGGATGAGCAAACTTACATTTATGAATTAAATCCTGACCCGTCCCTCTTTTTGCTCGTACAGTCCCCAGACCCCCCCCCCCCCCGCAGCAGTCCCGCACGGCACTGCTGCTTCTAACAGCCACCGTATATTACAGAGTATGTCTGACTCTGAATGATATCATTCATGCAGGGTGGCCATCAGTGGCGTACTAGACTGCCCCAACGCTCCTGATTTTGTGTATAGAGGGGCGGGTGTATAGAGCCGGCGAGAGACTGCACCTGATCCCATTGGTTCACCGATCTGTCCGTCAACCCCCGCCCCGTTAACATAACATTATGAGCGACGCCCACTGCACTCTGGTTGGTTGGGAAGTGAAACACTTCCTCATACCGAGTACACCGACGGGCTGGGCCAGGCTTTTATTTTTTAGCAAAACTAAACAATAAAAGCCTGGAGATCGAGGCTAGTGGCGTACCCACCATAGAGGCAAGGCAGGCGGCCTCCTGCCCAACTAAAATCTAGCCTCCGCTAGAAAATAAAGTAAAAGACTGAAAAACAGGCAGTGAAAAAAATCCAAAGAAAATATTGTCCATGGGACCTCCTGGTCCATTCACGCGGGCAGGCAGCCAATCACTACCGTATCCATTCAGCAGAGCCGCGTCGCCTATAGTGATGCAAATGTGTGCCTTACGTTGCCTTTATCTTCATGGGGTGCCAGGAGTGCCAGGGGTGGGGGTCTGGGCCAACACCTGTACTCACCTGGCATAAAAGGGGCTCTGAGTCTGAGAGCAGCTTGAGCCATTAAACTACAACATGAAGAGACCACCGCTGAATCATTCATTGATTGATTATACTTGAAAAAAATCTGGCCTGCCCTAAATGTAATTTCTGGGAACGCCACTGGTGGCCATACGTCCTCTTTTACCCGGACATGTCCTCTTTTGGGGGGCTGTCTGGGGGGTTTTATAGAATCCTTCAAATGTCCGGGGTTTTGAGAGTTTGGGTGATATCCCCCCCGCTTCTGGGTCGAAGAAAAAAGAAAAAAACTCAAGACGATTTTGTGATTTTGCTTGATATTGTTTGATAGCTAAATAAATCATGACTGATAGACATGAAAGAAGACCCTTCACAGCTAATAGAGCATTTTAAATTTTAAGAATCGGTTCAGAATTGAATAATGTACGGGCCGGCTATAGTTAAAGCGTAAAGTGTCCTCTCCTATATTCAGTCTATATATAAATACAATTCATTATTTTAAACATAATCTTTGTCACAGTAATTTATAGTAGTCCATGCACTGCATTGAGGCATGCAAGGAGAGAAATGAACTATAAGCTTTTGAGACAGAATAAGTGTGCACAATATATTGCAATGTATATAATTGTATTATGCTTTATATCATACAACGCAATAAAGCCAGTGGCTTGTTGCGTCTTTTCTGTTAATTTACACTGTGTGTGTGTGTGTGTGTGTGTGTGTGTGTGTGTGTGTGTGTGTGTGTGTGTGAGATGGCGGGGCGAAGGGGGGGGGGGTTACAAGCATTGTTTGTGTGGCCACATGTGGAGGAGGACCATGTATACGTCACGGGAGAAGGGAAAAAAATAAAAAAAACGTGTACACGTGATGCGAAAGTCTGCCGCGGAGGAGCTGTGGAGAGTGGTCGAGCGTACACTTGATGTACACTCGCTAAATGCGGAAGTGGAGAGCCTCCTCGGCTCCTCCACTCGACTCCACTCGCCTCCTCCAAGAAGCAACTGAATAATTGGACCCTGACTACTTCCGGTTTGAAGTCGGAGTGACCGAGTGGGAGTGAGCGAGTGGCCGAGATTTTCGGGTTTGGAATTTGGCTTATGGGGCACAGACCGTATCTTAGCAACACTGAAACCGCTAACTCTCATTGGTCGTGTCATGAGTAAATGAGCCAATGAGCTGAGGCCACTTTCCAGACACCCAGAATCATACTCCGACACCTTGCTGACACGCTGACAGTCACACAGCAACCACAGGGGAGAGTCCGTGAGAGCAGGAATCACCGTCATTCCTCAAATACATCACCGTGTCATTCATAGTGATTCCCCGACCTCAAAATAAGGACGATTTCTTACTTTTTAGTGTGATGTGTGTGTTCTTGGCTTCTTCTGCCTTTGTTTTCATCAGAGCGCGACAGCGCAGCTTAGAGTGCACAGCAGACAACCCGAGTGTGTGTGTGTGTGTGTGTGTGTGTGTGTGTGTGTGTGTGTGTGTGTCTGTGCGTGAGAGAGAGAGAGAGAGAGAGAGAGCGCGATCTGTTATATTCTATTAATCATTCATTTCATTGATAAGATAAGCCTACACATCATCACTATATCATAACTCTTTATAACTTCTCCGCCTGTGTGTGTGTGTGTGTGTGTGTGTGTGTGTGTGTGTGTGTGTGTGTGTGGCTCTGCTATGCGCGCCTCCACTTTATATCTTCATCAACACGAGCCATATCAAAACGCTCGCCCCAAAACACAGTCGCCCCGGGGCAAATCCGGCGGCATTCACCTGGTATTTCTAAACGTAATCTCAGTAAAACGATGTCTAAACCTAACCTTATTCCTAAACGTAACCTCAGTAAACTATGTCTAAACCTAACCTTATTCCTAAACGTAACCTCAGTAAACTATGTCTAAACCTAACCTTATTCCTAAAAACCTAAAGTATTCCGGTTACCAATAAAACCCGGCTCATCTTTTAGCTGCATGTTCCTTTACAAATGAGGGACTAATTACATATAATACCCCCCCTTAATTACAGTACATTTAGGGCCCAATACATCATATTTGAGTACATTTAGGAGTAAATGACAGTGGGGCGAGAGACGGACAGACAGAGAGAGAGAGAAACTTAGCGTTGCCATGTCCTCTAATTATAAGCGACTTTGCTTACAACTACACAGCACCAACACACCTACACAATATCAACACAACTACACAACACAAACACAACTACAACTACACAACACCAACACAACTACACAACATCAAACCAACACAAACACATCTACACAAACACAACACTAACACAACTACACAACATCACAAACACATCTACACAAACACAACTACACAGCACCAATACACCTACACAATATCAACACAACTACACAACACAAACACAACTACAACTACACAACACCAACACAACTACACAATATCAACACAACTACACTATATCAACACAGCTACACAATATCAACACAGCTACACAATATCAACACAGCTACACACCACAAATACACCATCAACACAATTACACAACACAACTCACAACACTGACACATCAACCAAGTCCAAGTGTCACCTTGGCACCCACTGGCATTGTCTCATAATGTGCCTATGTACACAAATGTGTGTGTGTGTGTGTGTGTGTGTGTGTGTGTGTGTGTGTGTGTGTGTGTGTGGGGGGGGGGGGTTATAAGGGGGTGGTGTATATACAGTAAACAGCTGTCAGTAACAGGCGTTAGGGTTCGGTACAGTCATGTCCACAGACCACCTCAGAGTGATTATATGATGATAAGGTTGCAAATTGCTTAAGGGCTCCTTTAACTTCTAACACACACACACACACACACACACACACACACACACACACACACACACACACACACACACACACACACACACACACACACACACACACACACACACACACACACACACACACACACACACACACACACACACACACACCCTCCCCCAAATAAATAAGCATGTCGCTGCACGTTGTGCACAAAGTGTTGCAGCTCCAATGCAACGTAACCTCAGCAACACAAACTAAACAAACCAATCATTTTACAATTATTAAACCGAACCAAAGTGTGTTGATGTGCAACACAAAAAGGTTGCACATCAAACATTTCAAATCAATGGAGGACATAGAACTCTTTTTTTTATTTTATTTTATACTATTATAAAATTTTACTTTTTTTATTTGCACACACCAATAAACAAACCAATGTTTGTTATTTAATGTTATATGTATACTGGATTTTGGGTCTAGCACTCCACTGAGAAAACCCACTGTTGATGCAAAACCGCTTTTTCTTATTTACTTACCCTACATATGTTGTCTCAAGATGGAGTCCACACTGTTCACTTCCCTGTTGTTGTTGTCTTTGTGATAACATGAACTGTGCTCCTGCACCACTAACTGACACACACCTGTATGTCATTATGCCACTCCCCTCCTACCACACACACCTGAGTGCTTTTCATACACCAATAACCTCTGGCACAGAGAGAGAGAGAGAGAGAGAGAGAGAGAGAGAGAGAGTGAGAGAGAGAGAGAGAGAGAGAGAGAGAGAGAGAGAGAGAGAGAGAGAGAGAGACGGCTCTCCCTCTACTCAAGAGTTGCCAGAGGCCCCCGCAGGCTGCCGTCCAAACAAATTCCTACATTTGTTTGACGTTTCTCCTGAAAGAACCGATAAGGTGTGATAGAGTCATTTCATCTGATTACTCTTATCTGAATTATCATAATGTGTCTAGGGTCCATCACCTGGTTAAATGTCATATTAATTATGGTCTCATTATGGGCCTGTACTTTGTCATGGTAAAAGTACTCTTTCTACTCCAGTCTCTGTGTCTGCCAACCAAGGTCAAATCCAAGCTCCAGGCTTTCTCTGCGGCAATCTTGTTTTGGGAACACGGTATCTGGGTGTTCTCTTCTCTTCTACAGCTGTCTCCCTTAGTGTCACCAAATCTCCACTGACCAGTGACAGGTCAGAGCAGTCAGATGTCAAACGTGTTTGACCCAGACATGGAGACGCTGTTGTCCAGAGATAAACTGTCACACAATCATAATCTACCATCATCTACCATCATCAGACTGACGACGGAACCTCATCGCTCTCCACCAATGGCAGGATTACACCTCCGACGGCTGGACGATTGATGTCACATCCTATGATGTCATATGTTTATGTTACTGGACAATGTTAAAAGCTCGTGCTTGCTCTGTTACACGGCGGAGAGACGGACGGCCGATGTTGCGGACCTGTGATAAACTGTAAACCTTCTATTGTCTCTCTGATCTGAATACTAAACATTGTTTCATTATACCCAATGGCTGCCTGTCTGAGTTTGGTTTTTTCCTTATTGTCTCCGTGCTACAAGTATCTGTACTTTGTGTGGGTCATGAGGTGAAATTAAATTCCAACAATTGGTCTTTCGAGCCAGGATATGTTTGAAATATGGTGTACGGGGGGGAACTGAGCTATTATCAGACTCTCTTTCCCCGGCAGACCATATTTTAATACGTATCAAACGAACCGGCCTTGGGTGTAACGACTTATCACTTCTATTCAGATGAAGGTTAACTTTGAACAGTATCACAATTTATTTTGTTTTGGACCTGGACGCGATCGCTGGACCTTTGGACTGGACCCTCGACATGTCTCAAATTCCACATGGTCCAGCCATCGGGGTCGGGATCCCTGAACCAACATCAGATTTGATGAGTATATATTTTTATTTTTATTGTACCATGGTCCAGTGATTGGGACCTCCTTATTTTTCTCTCCCTGTGAACCTTGATCTGATGAGTATAATATACCTTTTTCTTTATTTTATTGTATTGTCTTTACCGAACCATGTGTCTCATAATTATCAGCCTGTTTGTAAATTACTGTTTAACATAACTCCGCTAGGGAGTGAGTCAAGTAAAAATGTTTTATCAACTTTTATCCCTGGGAGAACATTCCTGAATGTCTCATAAATTCTCTTATCTACCTGGGTCATTATATAGTTTGTCTTTGTATATGTTTATGAGAGGGACGGGTAGGGGATTTGTCCTCTACAAATTATACGTCCAAATTACTCTATTGAGGGACGGGTAGGGGATTTGTCCTCTACAAATTATACGTCCAAATTACTCCATTGAGGGACGGGTAGGGGATTTGTCCTCTACAAATTATACGTCCAAATTACTCCATTGTACATTTTTTTGTTTTGTCTTATATGTTTGTTTTATTTTGACCACTGTAGTTAAATCATCCATCCATTTAATATATTAAGCTTTAACAATAGGTTTTAAACCCCTCTTCCATACAGCCTCTCACTTCTCCCATGTCTTATCTGTTTACATTCTCTTGTTCCGAGCTGGTATCATAACAAGGCTATGCCCACAGAAGAATACATTCACACACTATAACTATGAAGGCTTGTTTTAAAAGTTTAAAATATATATATTTTTATCTGTTCTAAATTCATTGAACCATCAGTATAATTATTTTTGCCTTAATAATACATTTTAATTTATTTAAAATATTTTGAATATAATTTAAAATAATAAGTAAACCAGTCAGGTTAAAATCTTTTTTATTCCAAAATTAGTTTGTTACTGAAAGATATCTATGTTCGGTATGTTTGTATGTCTGTCTGTGTGTAGTAATGAACGGTTTCTCTCTCTATCTCTCTCTCTCTCTCTCTATGGGTCAGCAAGCTGTCTACGGTGTGTGAGTGTCCGAGCGAGCGAGGGAGCGAAAGTGCCTATCTGTTTATCTTTGTCTCCTTCTGCTATCTATGTATGAGTGATATGCAGGCATGCGTGAATGAATGCGTGTGTCTGTCTCGCTAGTTCTAACCATTTTTAGTCAAAATTTTAGTCATTCTCCAGTCAGTTAGAACAAAGTCACTCTGGTCTCTTAAAACTCCATTTCCCATAATTCCTTCTGGTCTGAGACTCCATTTCCCATAATTCCTTCAGCAGGAAGTGTTAGTGGTATGTTAGACACGGTTCCATGGCAACCTAATCCTGTAGAGTCTCAAGTGAATTCCATTTAAAACATAGATCCGTTAAATTAACCCACAATAAGATTCAATTTGTTCCATATCAATATTGGGAAACATTAACTATAATATTAAGTTTATTATAAAGTCATTTTTTATTTATTTTTAAAAGTTTTGAAAATATTTTATCATTTTAACTTAAGATTTTTTTGTAAGCTTGCAGATTTGCTATTTTTCTGTACTTATCTCATTTCAATATACTCTTCAGAACAAAGATGTTTATTCCTTATTTTTCATTGTTATATTTTAATTTTAAAAGTTTTAATTATAATTTTAATTTTTTATTATTTTTTCTCATCCCCTTTCTCATCAACAAATCATCTGACACACACTATATTATAGATATATGGGTGTCAAATAGAGGGGAGTTTGATGAATATCTGATTTAAATATTTGATTTAAATGTTTAATTGCTGTGTTTTGTGTTTCTTTTTCATTTTGTGTTTCATTTTAGAACGAGAATATAAGCCACCCCATTACCCCATTAATCCAATTCCTGGACAACAATCACTGGTCACAATACCTGCCAATTGTACATACAATTGTACCTACAGGGCTAAACTTTAATTTTATATCTGGTGCCAAACTGTTTTAAACTCTGCCAAACAGTAAATTTGATTTCCATTCATCCTACAGATTTCAACTTGTGTCTTGGATAGACAGATGTTTGATGCCCATGCCTACATGCAATCAGGAAGTATTTCTTGAGTTTTAAGACGATATCACGTAAGTTTTTTCCCAAAGTAAAGTGTAAAGTGTACAAATTTACATAGTACAGAAGTGTCCCGTTCCATTTTAAATACTTGTATCTTGATAAAGCACAAGGACTGCAGCTCCACAAGGAGGAAGGTAACTTTTCTATTTCTGAACGTGTACAGAAACAATCAATGACCCGAGACGTAGGTCTCTTGTCAGATTTCAATATGAAAACTTACAGACTGGTGAGTTGTCCCTCCCTACAATCTCTCTGCTGCCATGCCATTAAACTGTGCTAAAATTGTCTGTCTTAGTTAAACCAAACATGTTGAAAAGATTTGCTTGGGACGGAGACATTTGCTGAGATTTTTTTGAATTATAATAAAGTTATTTGCAAAATTGCAAAGGGAAAACTTGGAACACGTGTGGAGTGTCTTGGGAATTCATGAACTATAAACACTGTTTTGCTTCCTATTTAAATTAATAAATTATACAGTCCTTTCCTATTTGAATAAATAAATTATACAGTCCTTTTGAAGAAGTATAAATGTGTATGTTATCTAACTAAGCATTTATTTTTGCCTTAAGTCATTTAAATCTTTGCCTGTCTGTGATTTGATTTTGAATTATGTCAAAAGGTAAGACCTGATCAGCTTGACCTTTGACCCTATCCAAATCATGATAAGATGTAGGCTTGATAGAGTCATTTCATCTGATTACTCTTATCTGAATTATCATAATGTGTCTAGGGTCCATCACCTGGTTAAATGTCATATTAATTATGGTCTCATTATGGGCCTGTACTTTGTCATGGTAAAAGTACTCTTTCTACTCCAGTCTCTGTGTCTGCCAACCAAGGTCAAATCCAAGCTCCAGGCTTTCTCTGCGGCAATCTTGTTTTGGGAACACGGTATCTGGGTGTTCTCTTCTCTTCTACAGCTGTCTCCCTTAGTGTCACCAAATCTCCACTGACCAGTGACAGGTCAGAGCAGTCAGATGTCAAACGTGTTTGACCCAGACATGGAGACGCTGTTGTCCAGAGATAAACTGTCACACAATCATAATCTACCATCATCTACCATCATCAGACTGACGACGGAACCTCATCGCTCTCCACCAATGGCAGGATTACACCTCCGACGGCTGGACGATTGATGTCACATCCTATGATGTCATATGTTTATGTTACTGGACAATGTTAAAAGCTCGTGCTTGCTCTGTTACACGGCGGAGAGACGGACGGCCGATGTTGCGGACCTGTGATAAACTGTAAACCTTCTATTGTCTCTCTGATCTGAATACTAAACATTGTTTCATTATACCCAATGGCTGCCTGTCTGAGTTTGGTTTTTTCCTTATTGTCTCCGTGCTACAAGTATCTGTACTTTGTGTGGGTCATGAGGTGAAATTAAATTCCAACAAGGTGACAAGCGAGCGTCATCATCATCGTCATGTTTGTTTCTGGAGCCAGAGAGGAATGTTGTCACTTGTTGTAGGTGTCAGTGGTGGAAAAAGTACTCACATGTTTTACTTAAGTAAAAGTATCAATACTGCAATGTAGAAATACTCTGTTAGGGCGCGCTCCCACCGCACTTTTATTTTACCTCTGGGGCAGAATCTGCCAATACATTGTCAATGTAAATGAGTGGATTCACGCAAGAGCAGATTTTTCCGCTTGTCGCGCAGACATTGTGTTTATCTGCTCTCCGCGACTAAGCATAAAACTGCTGGAGGCAGGAGCCGATTTTCTCCCTCTGTCCAATCGGGTGAGTTGAAGGCGTCCCAAGATTCAGGAAGCACCATGGTGCTCAAGGCAGCAGGCGGTGCGGGCTACGGGGACGGTCTTGAATGTGAGTGACAGGTGCGTCACAGCGGTTTTTTTTAATCCGCTGGCTGCAAAAAACTGTGGCCGCGCACAACCTGCGTTTAACAGCGGCCAGCCAACTCTTGGTGGGAGCGCGCCCTTACAAGTAAAAGTCCGGTATTAAAAGTCAAAATATACTTAAGTACTAAAAGTAAAAATACTCCTTATGTACAATATCCCATTTCATGCTTCAAAATGCTAGATCTAGAAATAGCAGATCTACAAGCTCACAATGCGTTGCATCGCGACGCATTGTGAGCTTGTAGATCGGCCATTTTCAAATAGCCATGGCTGAAGTGATTAATGTATGTTTCACTAAGTAACTAAAGTGTTCAAATAATTGTAGTGGAGTAAAAGTACAATATTTGCCTCTGAGATGTAGTGGAGTAAAGTAAAAGTAAAAGTACTGAAAATTGGAAATACTCAAGTAAAGTACAAATACCTCAAAATTGCACTTAAGTACATGTACTTAGTTACTTTCCACCACTGGTAGGTGTAAGGGTACATTAATTAGCGTCATAATAGCAGCAGCCTTTGTCCTATCCATGATGCCCATCTCAGCGGAGGTATTGTGGCGTCTAACTCTGTCGCTAAATGTTAGGTGACTGAAGGACTTGCCTTTGACGAAGATGGCAGATCTACAAGCTCACCATGAGGTGCGATTCATGCAACGCGTTGTGAGCTTGTAGATCGAGGCTGTTTTAGGTGTGTGTGACACCATTGTACGATGAAGCATAAATTGGGCTTTTAAAGTGGCAGTGCTACGCATTGCCTTGTCTGTGAGAAGTTATGAATTATTGGCCATTGTATCGTCACCTTGCTAAACTAATGGCCTAAGTCATGTGTTGAGGAAAATGATATTTTTGCCTAAGTCAGCTCCTCATGACACTGGCCACCTCTGGTAAAATGGCCCATCTCCGATCTCCTAATTGAAAAGACTCATGCTGTTCACTCCCCTTTTAGTATAATGGCCTAACTCCCATAGTGTGACTTGGGCCAAAATAGGCTTTTTTTTTGGGACCTAAATCACATGGTTTTGTGACTTAGGCTAAAATAATTACCTAAGTCTGGAGTAAATCAGTAAATCATTTGGCCTAAGTCGGGTTAATCCTATTTAAACCTATTTAAATCTCTTACGCTACATAACTGACAGACAGTATTATTTTTATGTTAATAGTCATAATTTGTTATAAACGTTCTGGGTGAAATGATTAAGAAATATCAAATAGTTTTGTTTTTGATCAGTTTTTTTTCTTTCTTGAAAAACTTAAAAAAATGACTTATGCCATTAGTTTAAGAAGGTGACGATATGTAAAATGTTTTCCAACCTTTTGTCAAATTTGCCAACAACTACCAAAAGGATCAATTGTAGGATCCATGAGGAACTTGATCGATAAGAGGATCCACATTTCTAATGAATACATTTATAAATATAGTAAGTGTCCCCATCTACACAGTGATAATGTTATTTATGTATTTAGTTCATGTTTTGGTTTGCATACAGTGCATGCCTGTATTGTTTTCAACCTGTCGCGATGTGACGCGTTGTGAGCTTGTAGATCTGCTATTTTCAAACATTGTACTTTTACTTTTGGTACTTTTAAAGTACATTTTTATAGTTTGATACCAATATTTTTATATTTTATATTGTAATACTTTTACTGAAGTCAATTTTGAATTCCAGACTTTTACTTGTGTAACAGGGTATTTCTATATTGCAGTATTGATACTTTTACTTAAGTACAAAATGTGAGTACTTTTTCCGCCACTGCCTCTGTGTTTAGGAGTCAGTAGAGGAACCAGCACAGAGTCAGAGAAGGGAACGAGTCCCACGTTCCATCTAAGTTATGTAAAGACTGTAAACAAACAATAGATTATCAGGCTGACATGATGACACATGATCCACACCCAAGCTTCACCCCTCATGAGAACAAGTTAAAACGCCTGCATTGTCTTTTGTACAGACTATTGATTCACAGTATTCAGTGACTGTATGAATGAATACACATTGTTCATTATTCATCTATCTATCAATATCTTCTTCTTCGGATCCCCCTGGCTCTGTCTGTACTCTAGGTTATTAATGACTTCTTTGTTTGTGTTTGTCTTTATTACTGTCAATACAGATTTAAAAAAGGTAAAAAAGGTTGGTTCTCAAAGTGAGGTCCAGGGAGTGAATTATAAGGAGGTGAGATAGATGTAGGCTACCTGAGGTCATGCTGGCCACAGCTGTTTCCATAGAAATACTCTCAATGCACTGTAAAGTGCTGTCATTATGTGGATATGTAATACGTTTTTATAGTAACCAAACTAGTAACACTTTAAGGCATCTGCATTACAGTTTCTGCCCACAACATACATTAATACGTATACCAGACTTCCATAACAATGAATACATTATTTCAGTGAATCTCAAACATTTTCATGTCCAGAACCCCCAACTTGTATTTGGCCCCTAGAAAATATCTGTGAGCTTGTAGATCGGCTGTTTTCAAAAAGCTGAATTATAAAATAAAAGTTCAAGTGGTTAAACTGAATTTGATTCTATATTAAAACTAATTTTGCTGGGGACCCCTGGAACCCCCCGAAGGACCACCGGGGGTCCCCGGACCCCACTTTGAGAAGTGCATTACAGTATTACTTAACATACTTTAATACATAAAATACCTGCTGAGATCCTGTCTCCCCATAAATAGAAAATGAAAGTGTCTCAAAAACTGCACTGATGGGAAATAGTAGATAATCTGAAAATTATCCATTTTAGACACAAGGAGAGGAAATGAAGGGGCTTTTTTATTATGAGTATGAAAACTAAACTACTGACAGAAAATATATTAAATGAAATCAAAGAGCATTTCCTCACATTCAGGTGAAATTAACCATAATCCTCCTCATGTGAACCTTCCTAGTGCCCCTTCCTTTTTTCACTCTACACACCAAAACTCTTCATCGAGAATAGCAGATCTACAAGCTTGCAACGTGAGATGTTGTGAACTTTCTGCAGCCACAGAAACTCACCAAGATCTGACTGAAAAGAAGCTCTGGCTTCATTCATCAGCTGCTCTTTGATGTTGTCTGGAAAGAAGCTCTGGATTCCCTTGTCGCCCTACACCTTTAAATAAGTACTACTTTATATTGTTTTGAATGTTTAAATACTCACATATGTTCACACTTTTGTAAATGATGCTTTCATAAAGGCTAAGCCATACTAAAGGTTGGATTATTCTAAAGCTCTGTCAGACACTGAGCCATGCTCAAACTAAATCTTCAATCCTAATTCTAACAATATGTTATATAATAATCTAACAACAATAACAATGCTAAAGTGATCATAAATGATTTAGTGAAAACAAAGAATGCATTACTGCTCTGTTATTACTGTTAGTGACAACTATACCTCTTCTATAATAACTATCTGTTTTATGCCACATGATGCTGCACTGAGATGCCACCCTGTGGTCGAGTTGGGTAACTGCACCTCAGTGGTGATCAGTCAATGATGAAAGTCATGCAAACACCAACACACTGACTTAACTGAGCCGCTTGGTTCTGGAGATAAATGGTATGAATGGAAACACATGGACCTGTAAGGGTCCATTTAGAACCCACTCAAGGAACCCTGAGGGTCCCTGGACCCCAGTTTGAGAACCACTTGCACTAAGCTCATTTCAAAGGTAGAGCTGAGCTGCTTTAAGTGTTTACTAAAAGTGGAAGCCATGTTTTCTCTATGATTCCAGGACTTCTATTGTGATCAGTATTCTTTGGATTAGGTTTAAATGTAGGTTTATGTGTAATTATTGTGAGCCTTCTTGAGTGTTCTAACGTTCTTCTATTGTGATTATAATGATTTAAATGTCATTACTTTAGATGTATGTGTAATTATTGCTGAATGTTTTAACAATCTTCAGTTAGGAGTCTGGTGTCTTGCTCAAGGACACTTCACAATAAACCAGGGGAGGGGGGGGGGGGGGGGGGGATTGAACTGAGCACCTTCAGACTCCTAACCTGCTGCTCTACCTCCTGAGCCACTGCCATAGCAAAGCATCTTCTGACATTACGGGGCGGCAGTGGTTCAGGGGTAGAGTGGCCGGGTAGAGTGAACTGGAAACCGTAAGGTTCCCAGTTCGATCCCGGGTGGGGGGGCTCCCCCAGATTTAGTGTAGAAGTGTCCTTGAGCAAGACGCTGAACCCCTAATTGCTCCCGATGAACAGGTTGGTGCCTTGCACCAACCTTTCCTCCTCCATCGGTGTGTGAATGTGTTTGAATGTAATACTTTGGATAAAAGTGCTATTTACACCATTTACCAGTACAAGAAGATTATACTCAGCTGAACAGTATAAACAGAGAGCTGAGATATTTATCTTTGCTTATATCACTATTTATCCATTTAAATGAAGAAAAAAACATGTTAATCACATTAACCCTGGCATCCCTATGTTGTTATGTTACATTAGTAATAAATGTTGACATTTGTTTTGTCCCAAAATTTGTAGAAACTGATCTGCAAGCTCGCAGTGCACAGCATTGCAACACGCTGTGAGCTTGTAGATCTGCTATTTTTTACTATTTGTCATACAAAGATGAAAGAAACATATAGGTCTTGAGTGGTAGAGAAAAGGCCTCTGTTTTTTGTTTTCTTTTACAAATGTAACCCTGAACATTTAGGAATGAGAAGGTGAAAGAAAAGACATTCTATTATTCAGACAGTTGAGAGCTAAGTGCATCAATAACGTATTCTGATCTGCCTTTAACAATGCATTGAAATGACTGTTGTAATGCCTTAAAGCTGCACTACATAACTTTCCTCTTCGGCCCCGGATTTGAACCCTGGTTTCCTGCGCAAGTGCTGAATGTTTTACCATTGAGCTAATAGAGCCTGCCTGCTCGCTCAGGGGATAAATTGAATCTTGACCATCAGGTCAAAATCCGTGTCAGATCCTGTGTTTAGATGAGACATGACCTTTGACACGATCTAAATGTCTCAGACCACCAGATAAAAACACCCCAATTGTATAAGTTATTGTATTAACATACTCTACCATACAGATTGTATAAGTTATTGTATTAACATACTCTACCATACAGATTGTATAAGTTATTGTATT
Source organism: Gymnoscopelus braueri (assembly GCF_963280865.1). NCBI lineage: Eukaryota > Metazoa > Chordata > Actinopteri > Myctophiformes > Myctophidae > Gymnoscopelus > Gymnoscopelus braueri. Next base: position 48,106,475 of record NC_137620.1, on the reverse strand, counting down.
AACATACTCTACCATACAGATTGGACAACATTACATTTATTGATTTTAAAAAGTTACATAGTGCCACTTTAAAGTGTGATTGTTGCTAACCATTTCATCCATTGAAAATGCACTAGCGTATCTCTACGACCACGCGCATGTCGTGCAGGGAATGATTATCGTATCCCTCAGAAATAACCTAGAACACACCATTGCATGCTTGTAACTTGTAGATTCCCAGTCACACTGAAGGTGCAACATTGTGTTGTGACTGGAAGATGTCTGTCTGCACAGGAAGATGCTGCTATTGGGGAGCGGCCTGTTGAAGCCTAGCTGTATAGTTTGTGTGATTGGAGCCTGAAGATCTGATTGAGGAGGTGCCTGTTCATCCTGTTAGCTTGTGATAACACGGGGAGCATCTTGGGTGGATTGATGTTGTATTGTGGTGGATTGATTAGAAATTGAAGGGTGGAGTGTTCAGAGTATATACCATAAGGGGAAAGGCTGTAGTACAGTAGGCTGCCATGGGGAGCCTACATTTGAAGTTGTTTGGTTGATTCTTTAGCAATATTTTCTTCAGTTGTACATTTTTGCCATTTTCGTTGTCCTGGCCTGGATCCAATTACAAATCTTAGTTTTTCTGTAAGCCTGCCTTGAGTCCTGGTCCATTTTTGAACATTTAATGGTTTTCACTTTGTGCCGATCTACTTGGTGACAGTTATAATATTAAAATATTTATCAGTGCTTATAACTGTCAATCACAGGGCCCTGAGTGCAGGTGTTGATTGGCTCTTCCACTTTTTGGTTTCTGCAAAACGCCCACCCAGCGCTTGGGGGCGGGGCCAGACCAGACCGGTCAGCAGAAGACGTGATGATGTGAATTCACGCGACCGGGATTGTTTACCAGGCTATAATTATATAGCATTATTAATGCATTAATATCTAACCTTATGTCATTCAATGCTTTATGTTTTGTGATTATTTTTTATAAAGCATTATGATGAATTATTTGTGCTTATACAGTAAATAATAAATCAATCAAATAAATCAAATGTGCTATGAGAAAAATATAATGCATTATAAGTATGTTTACAATAGCCTACATCATATAAAGTGTTACCAAAACTTAATTCTGTAATGTTATTAAGAAGTATATGTTTTTATACTGTTGAAAATGTTAAATGTGTTCATGTATAATGTTGTGTTTACTGTATAGAATCTTCCACAGTCTTAAACAACATCGAACTGCAATACTGACTCAAAGTCACCAAGGTCTTCCACTAGAGGGCACTGTTGTATCACATATAGATCTGCAAAGTTCAGCTAGACTGATGTTTCAGTCAGACAGTGAACATCCTTCTGACTGATGTCAAACACTTAGTTGTTTAAAAACTAAACAACTGACAGTGAGATCTAACAGCTTTCATCCTGGTTTCCCTATGATGTGCCATTATAGGCAGATGTACAAGCTCACTATGCATCGCAATGCAATGCGCTGGGTTGAGTGACCTTAGATCGGTTATTTTCACTATTTTTAAATAACGTATAAAATACGGTTTAAGTGATTAGAACATTTCTCTGCTTTAATAGACTCCTTGAGTTTAATCCTAATTTCATCACCAAGCCGCACGTGGTTGATGTGAGGAATCGTGGGTCACATCGCTATGGCAACCAGGTAGACTTGTTCCATGTTGTCTCTGTAATGTCTAGCACATCATTTAAGACTTTCTACTTTCTGTTATACCATTATGTAAATATAGTGTTTTAATGCTTTATGTTCACTGAAGCATAACCTCACTGTACTTATAAGGTGTGCTCCATGCAGCTCCTATCCTATATTAAAATTAAAAGTGGACGGCGGACTTAACATCCGTAACATCCGGACTTGCGAGGTGAACCGTTGTTCCGATCCGCACCAAACTACACTGTTCAGGAGTCTGCCATGACAATACTCACACCAGAAGCCACATGTAGCCAACGCATTCTGAGGCTTCAGATGTGCCTGGATAGGACGATAATCCTAATGATTGTGTATCGCGATAAAAACACAATAATCTGATCACAGAGGATAAAATCTTTTGTGAAATTGTCCATCATGTCATCTTGACATGAGTTTTTCCCTGCTCTTCTATTGAGACATTTAGATCGTGTCAAAGGTCATGTGTCACTAATAGTGGTCTAGTGTCACGTGTCATGTGTCACTAATAGTGGTAAAGGTCATGTGTCACACAATAGCACTGATTTATGGGAAAAAATATATAAAAGCGGAAACATGGAGTTAGCTGCTACCTGCCGGACAGCAATGATATATAGTATATTGTCACTGTCGGGCAGAAACCTTGTATTTCCATATTTAAACTTCTTATGTTTTTTCATAAATGAATGCCCGACTTCAGTGGTTCTCAAACTGGGGTCCGGGGACCCCCAGGGGTCCTTGAGGAGTTACATGACTAACAAATTGAACCAAATGGACCCGTCATAGTATAGATTGGGGTCCCAGAGATGGAAATCAAATGGTGGTCTTTGGCCTAATGCGTATTAAACTGGGGATCCTTTAAGTTAAAAAGTATGAGAACCGGGGCACGGTGGCGCAGTCGGTAGCGCTGTCGCCTCACAGCTAGAAGGTCCTGGGTTCGATTCCCGCCGGGGACGCTGTGGGCGCTGGGGGCGTGTCTTCTCCTCCGCGTCATCAGTGTCCATACCCTAGGTGGGGTTGGCGAAAGGGCCCACTCTGTGTGGAGTTTGCATGTTCTCCCCGTGTCTCCTAGGGTAGTTAATACCCTCACAAAAACATTTAGTAATCCTGGTCGCTATACCGCCTCCCCCATGACAGCCGGGCGCCTGATGGAGGGAAAGGGAACTGGTTGGAATAACGTGTTCCTTCCACGCGCTACGTCTAACCAGGGAAACTCTCCCCTGTCAGGTGACAAGAAGGTCAGTTGGCTCTCATGCATTGAAGGAAGCATGAGCTCGGCCCTGGCCTCCCTGGCTGTGGGGGACTGGTGTAGGGCTGGTGTAGGGCTGGTGTAGGGCTGGTGTAGGGCTGGTGTAAGGCTGGTGTAGTGCTGGTGTAGGGCTGGTGTAGGGCTGGTGTAGGGCTGGTGTAGGGCTGGTGTAGGGCTGGTGTAGCGCCCAGGATCACTTAGGAAATTGGCACTGTGTGAAAAAAAATGGGTTACAAAAATAGCGGGATAAAAATGTAGGTAAAAAAAGTATGAGAACCACTGCCCTACTTCATTATACAAGTAGTGTTGCACTATAAGAGTAAAAATAGTAGATCTACAAACTCCCAACGGCCAACACGTTGAGATACGATGCGTTGTGAGCTTGTAGATCGGCCATTTTCACAATTTTTGATATTTCTTTTTAAGGAACGGTTTTGTACATAGTCCTATACAAGGTTTCCACCACCCGACAGTGACGTTATATGCCTATATAGTACTATGGTTCTGTAACATAGTTATTATACATAACCAATGAGCGGTGGCCATTTTGTCATGATAACACTATGAATATCAATACACAGGAACAACGACAGACTGTGAAGAATACATTTATTAAACTATTATTACTTCTACACATGATCATACAACAACATGTGAAGAACGAGAATAATATCACATTAAATACTTACTTACTTTACTTTATTAGTTTATTTAGACAGGACAGAGCATATTAATGAACGTCACATGAACGTAAATACACCGGATTTAGCAAAGATGCTAATTTTCATCCGCAGTCCTCACACAAAACATACAATCAGAAAACAGACAGACAAACGGTGGAATACATTTACATAACATTACATAGCCTAGAAATAAACCTAAAACATGATCACAAATGGTTGCAGCTTTGGTTTTCAAGCAACTATTGAATGTGACTATTTTTACTTTAAATATAATGTGAATCACCTTATGACAATACTGTGTAATCTTAATGCCTGTTTTTATGTTGGTCTGATTGTGTCCCAGTAATCTGTCTATCAAGGGGGGCCAAGAAGATGTTGATGTTGTGGTGTGATGAGTTCTGTCTTTTTGAGGAGTATGTTTTTGAAGTATGGTTTTCTTGCTTGTGTTTTGATTTTCTTCATTGTACCCACGTTTACGAAGGACCAATAGGGCCCTCCGTAGGGGGGAATGTGGTATCATAATACACATTTATGGACTTATAGAGCCAATTTGAACACACACACACACACACACACACACACACACACACACACACACACACACACACACACACACACACACACACACACACACACACACACATAGTTTGGATACTGAGTGGTCTACAGTGCACATTCCAGAGTGGTTGCTCTAACACTAGATGTCCAGTACAAAGGATGCTTCCCAGAGGGCATCTGACCTTAGCTGACCTCTAGGATCTTGGGTTGTTGTTCTTCTGCACAATGGACACACACACACACACACACACACACACACACACACACACACACACACACACACACACACACACACACACACACACACACACACAAGAGATGTAGCACACACACCTAGCTCTGTGCACATCCAACACACACAAAGTCAATGTATGCAAGTACATACACACACATGTGAAGTCTGCATATAAATACTGTGAGGACAAAGAAACCGTCCCTCCTTCTTCTTCTTGCTCTCTGTTCTGTTCCGGCCACACCATGTAGCAGCAAGGCTGACTCCTGTGCTCTGTACTCTGTTTTTACCAGGTGCTCGAAGAGCGCCTGAGTCTATAAACAGTTAGACTAATCATCATCATTCGACACCAAGTCGACACCAAGTCGACACCAAGTCGCCACCTATTCATCATTGGCTGTAATGGCTGTCCTTCACTCCTTTAAGCCAATGGGGAGACGGCCCGTCCTCCGTAGTAACCGCCCTCCGCTCCCCTCATTCACACTGCAACAGTTGCACACTGCAACTGCTGCCTCAGGGAACACAGTTAGCCTAAATGCTAGCGTGCTTCATTAGACCTACTTTGGCTATTAAGTTATTATTTGGCCATGTTCACACTGACTTAAATCTTCGCTATTGTTGGGAAGACCCGTGTGGTGTCTAAAAATGTTGCCACCACTTATATAACAAACATTATTAGCGTTTACCGTTGCGTTCAATGTTGCCAGGTTTGGCGAGAAACAAGCAATCCTAAAAACAAGTAATCAGGTCTATGAAAACAATCACACACACACACACACACACACACACACACACACACACACACACACACACACACACAGAGAGCACCTGGTAGAATATGACTTTTGTCATTTCGTTCTTGTTGTCCAATAAATCGACTTGAGGAACATTACTGGTCTGGGCCTTTCTACTTCCTTTCAACTATATTGTCATGCTTGTGCAAAATACACTACATTTTCAAATGTATGAAAATCTTTTGAAAATAGCAGATCTACAAGCACACAATGCAACACATTGTGAGCTTGTAGATCGGCTATTTTCAAATGATGTAGAGGGCCACTATATTTACACACTCACTCCAGGGGGCCACATTATACTGTCTGTTTAATGATGTAGAGGGCCACTATATTTACACACTCACTCCAGGGGGCCACATTATACTGTCTGTTTAATGATGTAGAGGACCACTATATTTCCACACTCACTCCAGGGGGCCACATTACATAGTATACTGTCTGTTTAATGATGTAGAGGGCCACTATATTTACACACTCACTCCAGGGGGCCACATTATACTGTCTGTTTAATGATGTAGAGGACCACTATATTTCCACACTCACTCCAGGGGGCCACATTACATAGTATACTGTCTGTTTAATGATGTAGAGGACCACTATATTTACACACTCACTCCAGGGGGCCACATTATACTGTCTGTTTAATGATGTAGAGGACCACTATATTTCCACACTCACTCCAGGGGGCCACATTACTGTCGGGCAGACACCTCTTATCTCCGTATTTTAACTTTTTAAAATGCCATTTGTAACAATCGGCCTTTTACTTTGAAAGGATAATAATTAACTAAAAGGAAAAACAACAGGATCGGCAGGTGTTTAACTTAGTTACTTTATATTTAAGCCAGACTAAATAACTGACAAATCAATAGCAAACAAATAATACACTTCTGTTCCAAGGGCCTCCAGATCCCTAAATCCGCCCCTGGCTGTGAGCTTAAAAATGACAAAAAGCAAATTTATATGGAATTCATAAAATGTCATATCATGTTGATGTTCTCACAATACAGTAATACAAACGTGTGTGTGTGTGTGTGTGTGTGTGTGTGTGTGTGTGTGTGTGTGTGTGTGTGTGTGTGTGTGTGTGTGTGTGTGTGTGGGTGTGTGTGTGTGTGTGTGTGTGTGTGTGTTATCTCAGTACACTGTAAATAAATGACATCCTAATGTTTTTCTTTCTTGTAGTTTTTATTAACACAATAGTATTAATGAATGTAACATCAGCTCAATGTAGATACAATAGCATTGGTTTAATTTTAATGAAGATAATTAAATGAAATGACATTTTAAAGGTAAAATACAATGATTTACAAAACCCATTTTTAATAGAACTTTACAATATTCATGTTTAAATGTTCTAGACCAGAGATTCTCACACTTTATAGGTGGAGACCCCCCAAAATAATCATATTTGAACTGGAGACCCCCCAAAATAATCATATTTGAACTGGAGACCCCCCAAAATAATCATATTTGAACTGGAGACCCCCCAAAATAATCATATTTGAACTGGGGACCCCCCAAAATAATCATAATTGAACTGGGGACCCCTACAAATAATCATAATTGAACTGGGGACCCCCCACCCTGACAAGCACTTGGAATGGTAGGAGTTGAGGCATTACTTTTAATTAAGCCTCGATCTCCAGGCTTTTATTTTTTAGTTTTGCTAAAAAATAAAAGCCTGGACCAACCAATTGATGTTCCGGGTATAGGAAGTGTTTCATTTCTCCAACCAACCAGAGTGCAGTGGGCGTCGCTCCAAATGTTGTGACGTCAGGGCTCTCAATGCTACACATTGGGGAGGAGGAGGGGCTCGAGGCGGGGCGGGGGCTGACGGACAGACCGGTGAACCAATAGGATCCGGAGGATTTTTTAATGGCACTCAATGAGTTAAAAGTCCTTAAATTGTCATTTCACTGTCATCTGGGGACCCCCCAAAAAATTATGTGGGGACCCCCTTGGGGGTCCAGACCCACAGGTTGAGAACCACTGTGCTAGACCAGTGGTTCACAAAGGGTTTCATGTCAAGGACCCCCATCTGAAAAGACTTTGTACCAGAGACCCCATTTTATACAGGATTCCTTTCTTTGAAAATAGCAGATCTACAAGCTCACAACGTGTCACGACGCGACTCGTAGTGAGCTTGCAGATCTGCTATTTTCAAAGAGTTCAATGTATATAATTATGGTTAAGGTGGTTACACTGATTTTGATGCTATATACATGAATGTCCCTGAGGACCCCCTGGAACCCCCTCAAGGACCCCTGGGGGTCCCCAGACCCCACATTGAGAACCACTGAATTCATGGATCTATACATCTATACAATATTCATGTTTAAATGTGTTAGACACACAGAGCCCCCCCCCCACACCACACCTGTTCCTGATTATTACATTATGATACATCACCCTGTCTGTCCTCACACAGAGACACAGAGGAGTCAGTGTCAATCCCAAACCCAGCATAGAGAGGTTCAGTGAATGTGTTCTGGAAGGTGTAAATGTGTGTCAGAGTGTCCTCTAACACTCTGTAAAAAGACAGAGACCCTGCAGAACAGTCTAGATACACTGCTACTCTGTTGGTGTCAGAGGGACGGACAGGAAGGAAAGTGTCCTTACTATTGTGTGTGACATAGTAACTGTTACCATGGTGACCATCTCTACAGTGCAGACTCCAGGACTTGTCATTGTATCCAAGGTGACAGTCATCACCCTCTCCTTTCCTGTTGATCCCTCTGTAAGTCACTGCTATCTGAACGTGTCCACTCCACTCTACCTCCCAGTAACAGTGTCCAGTCAGACCCTCTGAACACAGAACCTGGACCTTTCTATCAAACCTGTCAGGATGATCAGGAGGACGCTGACTCTCTTCCATCCGTGTCGCCTTCATGTTGTTCTCAGACAGAGAGAGGAGATCACATGCTGTGTTTGTGTTCAGAGTGAGATGAGAGAAATCTGATGAGAATAAAACACACAGTAAATTAAAAACATCATTCACTGAGTGACACACACACACACACACACACACACACACACACACACACACACACACACACACACACACACACACACACACACACACACAGCTTGTAGATCTGATACTTTTGATGCTTGTGTAGGAGGTCAAGTAGGACGTTAACCCTTTCAGACCGGGTAAGTCTGTGTCTTTTTAGGTTTCTTTGGGCTATTCAAAATTAGCAGATCTACAAGCTCATGGCGCGGCACCGAGTGCCGCGCCATGAGCTTGTAGATCTGCTATTTTTGAAAAATCTTGAAAATTTGAGCAAATCTTTGAATATATATATTTTTCAAAGAAAACATTTGTAACTCAAATCTTTGCTTCTAAAAATGTCTTCTAAATCATAACAGGTTTTTGAAAAAAAAAAAGTTTCTATAATCAGTGGTTCTCAAACTTTGTCAAGGACCCCCACAATTATATGAATTTTGGCCGCGGACCCCCACCTCAAAATATTTGGTTCCAGGGACCCCCAGAAGTCTTAACAGAGTAAAAAATGTTTGCTATGGAAATATATATTCAAAGATGTGAACACATTTTCGCGATTTTTCAAAACAATAGCAGATCTACAAGCTCGTCGCGCGGCACTCTAGATCTGCTATTTTTGAATAGCCAAAGAAATGTAAAATGACACAGATGCATTCTCGGTCTGAAAGGGTTAACTTAGGTTAAAAGTCATAAAGTTATAATATGGAGATCAGAGGTTTTAGACGTTTGTGAAAAAGCTGTGTCTAAATATAAAGATAAATGTAAAATAACACAGAGATGCTTTCCAGGTCTGAATGGGTTCATTAGCCAACGTGTAGAATATGGAAAACAAGGGGTTAAAATGAGTGTGATGCTGTATGAACACATTTAGCTGGGGACCCCCTGGAACCCCCCAAGGACCCCTGGGGGTCCCCGGACCCCACTTTGAGAACCATTAACCACTTTAACCCTTCATGGACCGGAGTCTCCCAGGGCTCTATATTTGGTCTGCTCAGTTTTTCCAAATCTCTGTCGAAAATAGAAGATCTACAAGCTCACAATGCATCACAGCATGAAGCGTTGTGAGCTTGTAGATCTGGTATTTCTGATGAACGTTCACGTATTAAGACATGGTTAACATTGGGATGCAGGGGTTTAAGTGGTTGATGGTTCAAATAAGGTTCTTTGAGGAACCATGTGTGGTTGTGAGCTTGTAGATCTGATCTTTTTCAGGGAACATTTTTGGTGTAGAGGGGAACAGAGCCCTGAGGAACTCCAGTCAGTGACGTGGGTTTAAGTATTTAACATACAAAATAAAAATAATTAAATAAGGTTTTATTAAGCTCATAGCGCGGCACCGAGTGCCGTGCTATGAGCTTGTAGATCTGCTATTTTGAAAAAAAACTTAACATGCAAATCTTTGAATATATATATGTATCTTTAAAGTGAACATAACTCAAATCTTTGCTTCTGGCGGTCCCTGGAACTAAATATTTTGAGAAGGGGGTCCACGGCCAAATACATATAATGTTGGGGGTCCTTGACATGAGAAGGTTTGAGAACCAGGATTTAGAAGACATTTGTAGAATCAGCCTCAGGTCTTAATGGGTTAACCACTTAAGCTCTATTTCAAATATAGTGAAAATATCAGATCTACAAGCTCACAACGCATCACACCGCGGTGCGTTGTGAGCTTGTATATCTGATATTTTAACTATATTTAAAAAGTTCTGATTTTATATATTTCTTTTTTGGTTCTAAATTTCAATACAACAATGCATTGATTTATTTTAAAAAAAAGTGCTGTAATAGTAATAGGTACTTTTCAATACTAGAGTATTTACTTGAGTAAATACTTTGTCCACCACTGATTTTCAGGACAGGGAATATTATCATTAAAAAATATTATTAGCAAAGATTTGAGTTTAACATGTTATATTTATATTAAAAAAATCACTATTTTCTAGGTGAGTTGCAGTGGTGGAAAAGTACTCAAATGTTTTACCTAAGTAAAAGTATCAATACTGCAATGTAGAAATAACCTGTTACAAGTAAAAGTGCGGAATTTAAAATTGACTTGAGTACAAGTACAAAAGTATTGATATCAAAATGTACTTAAAGTACCAAAAGTAAAAGTACTCATCATGCAGAATGCCCAATTTTCAAATGTATGAAATGTATAAAAAATATTTTGAAAATAGCAGATCTACAAGCTCACAATGCGTCGCATCACAGCCCATTGTGAGCTTGTGGATCGACTATTTCAAATGGCCGAAATGTATATAGGGCTGAAGTGTATGTTTTGTAATAATAATCTGCATCTACAAAGTAACTAGTAAGTAAAGTTTTCAAATAATTGTAGTGGAGTAAAAGTACAATATTTGCCTCTGAGATGTAGTGGAGTAGAAGTAAATGTACTGACAATTGGAAATACTCCAGTGAAGTAAAAAAAAAAAAACTCAAAATTGTACTCAAGTACAGTACTTGAGTAAATGTACTTAGTTAGTTGACTACAGGGAGGGAGGGGCCAACAGAGTATAAAACAATGTATAACATGTTAATGTGACAGACAGACAGACAGACAGATACTCACATCTTGTCAGGAGTTGAGGTTTAATCCAGTGTTCTCCTCCATGATTCACACTGTAGGAAGTAGAACAACAATGAATAGTGTTTTATCACTAGCAGGCTTGATTACTGTAATGCTCTCCTGTCTGGTCTTACTAAATAAACTATTTTACAACTTGTCCAGAACACACCAAACGGAGACACACATTACACCTATTTTAAAGTCCCTGCATTGGCTGCCTGTCAGTTTTAGATTTTAAGATCCTTTTAGTGGTTTTGAAGTCATTTAATGGGAATGCACCTTCCTACTTGTCAGCAATGCTTCCTCAGTACGTGCCCGGCAGGGCCCTTAGATCCTCTAGCGCTGGTCTCCTACACATTCTACAGACTAAAACTAAAAAGTATGGAGGAGCAGCTTTTAGCTATTATGGTCCCACGCTTTGTAACAGCCTGCCGGGGGATCTGAGGGTCTCTGAATCTGTGGACATCTTTAAATACATCTTAAAACACATCTTTTTAGCATTGATTTTACTTATTTGCTGCATTTCTCTTCCTGTTTCACTTGTTCTTTTGAATTATTTGTATTTCTTTTAAATACATATATTTATATGCATCTCTGCTTTTTTTTTCGTTTTTAAGTCTTTAAGTCTCTGAATTGTGCTATTTAAATAAACTTTGATTGATTGATTGCTTGATTGATTGAATTGATTGAAATCAATGTCTAACACAACGTCTCCACTACCTGACATTATTATTATTATTATTATTATTATTATTATTATCATTATTATCATTATTATTATTATTATTATTATGTACACCACAGTGTTTCTCCTAACATTATGTTGACCAGGCAGCCCGTCCGGCCCGGCTTGGAGGAGAGGGTTTAGAAATGTGTTTAGTTTTTACATTTATAAAGTGTATTTTCATTCTCCTACCATAGAATGATGAAATGATCTAAATCACATCTAAAAGTGTGATTTCATTTTCAAAGAACGCTGATATGAAGAGGATGTAATTACAGTTTCTGTCTCTATGTAAAATAACACAGTTCTGTTCCTTTTGCTATGACACACACACACACACACACACACACACACACACACACACACACACACACACACACACACACACACACACACACACACACACACAGGGCATTAACGAATAGTGATTTATGGTATTCGAATTATTCGACCCAAAAGTATTCGAATAGTCGATTATTCGGTTTGATAATAAAAAATATATATATATATATATATTTTTTCAATGGCATTGATGACTCGACTCAAGGAATGCGAGTTGACGTCACACCAGAGCTCACAGCTGCGTGTCTGCTCTAGAAAAGCCACTTTTTTTTTTTGAATAATCGAATAGTGGTTTGATAGTCGAATAGTCGGTTTGATATTCGAAGATTCGAATATTCACTATTCTGTGAATGCACACACACACACACACACACACACACACACACACACACACACACACAGGGCATTAACGAATAGTGATTTATGGTATTCGAATTATTCGACCCAAAAGTATTCGAATAGTCGATTATTCGGTTTGATAATAAAAAATATATATATATATATATATTTTTTCAATGGCATTGATGACTCGACTCAAGGAATGCGAGTTGACGTCACACCAGAGCTCACAGCTGCGTGTCTGCTCTAGAAAAGCCACTTTTTTTTTTTGAATAATCGAATAGTGGTTTGATAGTCGAATAGTCGGTTTGATATTCGAAGATTCGAATATTCACTATTCTGTGAATGCACACACACACACACACACACACACACACACACACACACACACACACACACACACACACACACACACACACACACACACACACACACACACACACACACACACACACACACACACAAGCAGGCATCATGTTTTCATGCACTGTAATGGCTGCAGTTAACTTTGTCGTGCGCACCAACGTCGGTTGGTGCGCTGGTATGATCGGTCCGTCTGAAACTCGTCCAGTGAGAAACGTTCCACGGTGCAAAAATAGGTGCGATTAAAATGCGTAATTTTTTTCTGTAATTAATTGATCGAAATTAACACGATAAAGTCCCGGCCCTAGTATTTTTATGATACTTTTTTTTGTATTTTAACCACTAAACCCCTATTTCACGTATAGTGAAAATAGCAGATCTACAAACTCACAACATGTCACATTTGTTGTGAACTTGTAGATCTATTTTCTATTTTCACTAATGATATATTTTTTGAACATTTCTGGAAAATCTTTGCATTTCTTTTTCATGTCAAAATGTTAATGCAGCAATACATTGATATCTACTGTTGAATACTTTAGTATTTAATACAGCATTTATGTATAGAAAAAGGGTTATAGTAAAAGGGTTATGTACAGGTTGTAAGGATCTGGCATTCGTGGAATGAGCAACAACTAAATATGTGAGTAGCGCCCCCAAAAAACATTGCCAAAATCCCCCAATATGGTTATGTTGGTAATCAGTCTCATTTTGAGCGACCTGCCAGCACACATCTGCCAGCAGGTGTGTGCTGGCAGGTCGCTCAAAACCAGTCACAGGTGAGTGACTGACACCTGAGCATGGGTTCTGCAACTTTGTTGAGTTTGTGTTGATGCTCTAAGCAGTAACACTGCCCCCATGGAAAGATGCCACGTTTGTCCCTTCAGGATAAGACCCGTGCAATAGGACAAGTGAAGCTGGTGTTCTGTTATGCAGAGTGACAGCATTATTTGGTGTCAGCCCTGGAACCATTTACTAACTTAGGACCAAGACTAAGACTGGTGAAGTCAAAGGAAGACAACAACCCAAGAAGAGCGGTTCCTCTGGTTTTCTTTCAGAAATTTAGAGGCAAGATTTGCACAGCGGTACCAAAGACAGATGTCAAAGTTGCAGGACCCATGCTCAGGTGCCAGTCACACACCTGCCTGCAAATAATACCAGGGTAAACACCATATAATGCGTAATCTGCGTAACGGAACACCAGCTTCCCTTGCCCTATTGCACAGGCCTTATCATGAAGGGACAAATGTGGCATATTTCCATGGGGGCAGTGTTACGGCTTGGAAAATACACAAACTCAACAAAGTTGGAGAACCCATGTTCAGGTGCCAGTCACACACCTGTGACTGGCACACACCTCTCAGCAGGTGTGTGCTGGCAGGTCGCTCAAAACAAGAGTGATTACCAACAGAAGCACATTGGGGGATTTTGGCAATGTTTTTGGAGGTGCTACCCACACGTTTAGCTGTGTTGCTCATTACACGAATGCCCGATCCTTACAAGCTGTACCTCGTTGTAAAGGTGGCTAATAGACGATAACAATGATACAAAACACAATACCAATCGGTATTATTAAAGGTGTGATATAATCGACCCAAGTTAAGTTTCCGGACTTTTTGTGGGCAGTTTATAATCATGTGGGGGCACAGTGGCCCGCCTGGCCATCCAGTTAAACATTGTAAGGGAAACACTGCACTAACCTACATGGACACAGTCCAAGTCTACTCACTTGAGAGTCTCCAGTGAAGCAGAGAGCTTCTTCAGATCAGAGTCTCCTATGTGGCTGAAGTTCAAGTCCAGCTGTTTCAGATGGGAGGGGTTGAAGGTCAGAGCTGAAGCCAGAGAAGAACAACCTTCCTCTGTGACTCCACAGCCTGACAACCTGCAGAGAAATACATATTTAACAAACTGCTGTTGATGTTCAAGTAGAGATCCACACAGAGAGAAAACACATTATTTACCTCAGGATCTGCAGTCTACAATGTGGACTCTTCAGTGCAGCAGAGAGCTGAACCAGTTGTGATTCCTGCAGAAAGTTGAAGCTGAGATCCAGTTCTCTCAAATGGGAAAGATTAGAGCTGAGAGCTGAGGCCAGGACTTCGCATCCTGTCTGTGTGATGTTACAGCCAGCAAGTCTGTAATTACAGATACATATCTGGATTAACTATCAGAGTTTTGGAGTAAAAACCCAACAGCAGAAAGTCAGGAATAATCAGAAGTAAATCATCTTAATCCTCCAACAGGCAGCTAACTGACAGGCAGCAGCAAGTTCACATCAGATCGACAGACAGACAGACAGACAGGCCTGGTAAGTTACCAGGTATATATACACCTGATAAGACCTAATAATTCCCTATAGCAGCCATGATGGATCACATATTGTAGTTACTGTACCGTATCATTTTGAGAGTGTGGACTAGCCAACACAAACTCGGGCCAAACTCGGACCGTATCATGATTCTACTCAGTGTGGAATGCCATTATGTAAACTTTATTCACTCTTCTTATTATATTCAAACAATAAATAATAAAACAAAACTAATCAAAAGAATGCTGGTTAATTAATCTGACCGTAGTATCTCCAGTTTACAATGTGGACTCTTCAATCCAGCAGAGATGAGCTCCATGAATGAATCATCCTTCATGTCATTATAGCTGAGGTCCAATTCTCTCAGATGTGAAGGATTAGAGCTGAGAGCTGAAGCCACAATCTCATAATCTGTCTTTTGGAGTTCACAGCCAACAAGACTGAAAATGTAGAATACGTAAAATCAGAGATTATCAACACATATTGGATCAAGTTCATGTTCAAGGAAATTAACTAAGAAAATGTCTATCTAGTTAACCAGATATTAACAGGTCATAAGCAAAGGGAACCAGAAAACATAGAAGTGAAAGACATAATCTGTATATTACAGTGTGTAATGCACATGGATCTATGAACTAATTTAGTCATTTCATTAAATATATTAACTTTTTGCTTCTTCTCCTACAGATTGTGTCCAAATCTCACACAAATTGGTACACATGATCTCTGGACCCATGAGACTAAAAACGCATCATACAGAATGTTTACAGTCCATACCGTTCGCCCATAATTGGCCTTCAAAGTTAGTGGGAGGGGCCTATTTTACAAAAACATGCCAAGAAACATGAACAAAACGTCAACACGTTGAATCACACGTTGAGGGATGTGTACTCAACACAGAGCCAAAAGCATTTCCACTTAGACCAGGGGTTCCTAAAAATGTAACCGCTTGTTGCAAAAACATGTTTGGGCCACAGATTTCCCCCCGCGAGATCAATAAAGCTATATCTATCTATCCATCTATCCATCCATCCATCCATCCATCCATCCATCCATCCATCCATCCATCCATCCATCTATCCATCCATCCAAAACATGATGCTTTGGTTGAGCAATCCCCTCCAGATTAATTAAACATGATCTCAGGAGTGATGTGACAATGTGATTGGCTTGTAAAACTAGTGGGAGGGGCCTATTTCTTAAAAAACAAAACGCCATTTATCAGGAACACAAGATCTGATAAACACCACATTTGAATATCATGTTGCATGTCCTCCAACACTATTTATCTATTATATATGAATATCATGTTGCATGTCCTCCAACACTATTTATCTATTATATATGAATATCATGTTGCATGTCCTCCAACACTATTTATCTATTATATATGAATATCATGTTGCATGTCCTCCAACACTATTTACCTATTATATATGAATATCATGTTGCATGTCTTCCAACACTATTTATCTATTATATATGAAGATCATGTTGCATGTCCTCCAATACTATTTATCCCAGAGGATTCCTGGGTCCTTATGGTCACAACCCACGGCCTGCGTCGGGACAACCACACTTGCAATTTCCCGATATAGCAGCTTTCTAGTTGTCTTCTTCTTCTATGGTTATATTTTGGAAAGGTAAACACTGCTCACAGTACTGAGAGGCTTTGGAGTATCGTTTTAGAGTTTATTAACAGATTGTTTTACAGTTTAGCTGTCAACCTCCCTTTTCTTCAATTCATCTTTTATTATTGTTATTATTATTATTATTATTATTATTATTATTATTATGTATTTATTTATTTATTTGGGGGGGGGGGGGGGTACTTTTTACTCAGGTCAGGAACACTCATAGTTTTTATACTACAGTGAGTATTGTTAATGTATACCTCTTCAAATGTAAAGGTCTAGTGGGAATGACTGTCACCCTGTGATCGGACATACGTGTAAAAGGACTAGAATGGAAATAAGTCCTGGACATTGTGTCTCCTCCTCTGGTGGTTATAACTGTAATGTCATTACCTTTCAAATAAACTAAACTAAATCAAATTAATTGTTTATAGGGCCATCCTCTGTACACCCCTTCACTAATGGGATGGTCCATTTCTCAGGTGGTATGGTCCGTTTTGTCATTTTAGGGGCAAGGTCACTTGGCCTTTGATGTTTCCTAACATGTTTTGTGGATTAATTAAACAGATCTCCGAACCTTTTATTGATGTTTACTTAAATCTCCTTGCCATCAACATATGTGTTTCTGACGTCAGCCTACGTCAAGACGTATAGACTAAGTGGGCGGGCAGTAACTCTCTGAAACGTTTTAGGATAATGTCGGCCGTTCCTCGGACTACGCTTCAACTTTGCGTAAACGTTTGTATGTTTTGTTCTATTACACATTCAAGTTATATAAAATGTGAAATCGGTAGTAGTTTGGATTAATTGTGGATATTTGGAAGTTGTCAATGTCGAGTTTAAGAGCACACTAAAATGCGCTGTTTGTGAATGTGTGTGTGTGTGTGTGTGTGTGTGTGTGTGTGTGTGTGTGTGTGTGTGTGTGTGTGTGTGTGTGTGTGTGTGTGTGTGTGTGTGTGTGTTTATGCACAGTGTATGTGTACGTATGTTTGCGTTTAGGCCTACTTTCTGAATTTAGACATGAACAGATTCATCTGGTGAAAATAGACAAAATATGTGTAGAAATGTTGTTAATATGTTTTGTCTCAAATGAATGAAGCCAGATTTATGCTCCGATGGTGAAGTTTGCCGACAAGAACAGATTTACAAGCAGACAACGTGTCACATCGCGACATGTCATTTGCTTGCATTGTTATTTTCAGCAAGGGACCCCGTCTTATAAATTAAGCATTATTTAGCTTCAACGTCTAACTTATACTCTGAAGTACAATGGTACTATTACTTCCCAACCAGAGCAGACCTACAAGCAAAGAACGTGTCGGGATGAGAATATTGAAGATAATTTTTAATGTTAGTTATAGAGGGCAATTATAATGTATGGATGGCTTATTAGCCAGGGATCCTTTTAATAGGACTAGCCTTTATTGCACTTACACACAATACCACCAGTCACTATTTGAGAGTTCATTATTATCTGATATTTTACGTTAACCATCATTTCTACTTATAGTGTTAGGTGTGATGGTAGATTGATTCTCTTCTAATAGGTTTTCTATTCAAATGACTACTAACCGAGCCTTTCTGCTGTTCCTCACAGCTGGGACCAGTCTGGATTTCCCCCATGTTGGTGTGTTGTATTTGGACAGGTCCAACTCATCCAGAACCTCCTCTGACATCAGCAGCATGAAGGCCAGAGCTGAACACTGGCTCTCAGACAGTCTTGTTTTTGGTCTGTCCCCTGACTCCAGGTACTGTTGGATCTCCTGATGCAGTGAGTGGTCGTTCATCTCCATTAAACAGTGGAATATGTTGATGCATCTGTCAGGAGAGAACCTTTGATCATTCATCTTCTTCAGGTTGTCAATGGCTCTCTGGATGCTCTCTGGACTGTTCTCTGTTTGACCCAGCAGGCCTCCTAACAGACTCTGGTTGGACTCCAGTGAGAGGCCATGAAGGAAGCGGACAAAGAGGTCCAGGTGGCCATTCTTACTCTTCAGGGCTTTTTCCATGGCTCTCTGCAAGAAGACATCCAGGGTCATTTCTTCTTCTTCTGCTTCTTCTTTTTCTTTTTCTTTTTCTTTTTCTTTTTCTTCTCCGTCTTCTTCGTCATCGTCGTCGTCGTCGTCGTCTTCATCTTCGTCTTCGTCTTCTTCGTCTTCGTCTTCGTCTTCTTCGTCTTTTTCTCCTCCTCCCAGGAATGTCTTCAGTACCTTTGTGTTCTTCTGTGTGAAACAATGGAACAGGTAGACTGCAGCCAGAAACTCCTGGATGCTCAGATGAACAAAGCTGTAGACTTTTCTCTGAGATTGCACAGTCTCTTCTTTGAAGATCTCTGTGCACAATCCTGAGTACAGCGAGGCATCTTTCACATCAAGACCACACTCTTCCAGGTCTTCTTGGTAAAACATAATGTTACCTTTCTCCAGATGTTCAAACGCCAGCCTGCCCAGCTTCAGAAGAACCTCCCTGTCAGCCTCCATGAGCTGCTGTTGATTCACATCATGACTCTCATGATACTTCTTCTTCCACCTCTTTGTCTGGACGAACATGAAGTGGCCGTACATCTGAGTCAGGGTCTTGGGCAGTTGTCCTGTCTCGTCTGTCTTCACCATGTCCTCCAGAACGGTAGCAGTGATCGAACAGAAGACTGGGATGTGACACATGATGTGGAGGCTCTTTGATGTCTTCATGTGTGAGATGATTCTGCTGGCCAGCTTCTCATCACTGAATCTCTTCCTGAAGAACTCCTCCTTCTGGGAGTCTGTGAACCCTCGTACTTCTGTCACCATGTCAACACATGCAGGAGGGATCTGATTGGCTGCTGCGGGTCTGGTAGTTATCCAGAGGAGAGCTGAGGGAAGCAGATTCCCCTTGATGAGGTTTGTCAACAGGACGTCCACTGATGATGTCACTGTGACATCAGAAACAATGTCAATGTTCTCGAAGTTCATTGAAAACTTGCTTTCATCCAGACCATCAAAGATGAAGCCAGCTTTCCAGACAGCGAGCTGCTCTGCTGTGACCTTCTTTAATGTTGGGTGGAAAGCATGGATCAGGTTGAGAAGACTGTGCTTCTCATCTCTGACCAAGTTCAGCTCCCGGAATGAAAAGGGAATCAGAAGAATGACGTCTTGATTTTCCAAACCCTTTGCCCAGTCCAGAGTGAACTTACGCACAGAGAATGTTTTTCCAATGCCAGCGATGCCCTTGGTCAGAACTCTTCTGCTGGGTTTGTCTCTGCCAAGGAGGAGGGGTTTAAAGATGTCACAGCAGTTGATTGGTTTGTCATGGAGGGTCTTCTTCTTGGAAGCTGTCTCAAGCTGCCAGACCTCATGTTGGTTATTAACCCCTTCACTCTCTCCCACTGTGACGTAGAGCTCTGTGTAGATGCTGCTGAGGGAGGGCACTTCAGTGACGTATGTCACACGATCAAGCCTGTTCAAACTGATCTTATAATCCTTTAAATCCTCCTGCAGACTGACATCTGCTATGAGAAGACAATGAATACATTTTTAAACATTCAGTTTCATTTATAACTTTACATCCTTACAGCTGTGTATGGCTATGCACATTATTAATTAAACCACTTAAACCCCAGCAACGGTATTCTAGGGAAAACTTTCACAGAAAATAGAAGATCTACAAGCTTACAAGCTGATCTGTAAGCTTGTAGATCTGCTATTTTCAGCTAAGATATTTAATGTAGAGTGAAAACAGAACACACTATAAGAGCCCTGAGGGACTCCACTAAACATATGAGGTTTAAGTGGTTAAAGCCCTCCACAAAAACGTACATTTGTTAAGAAAAACAGGTAAAAGAAACAACACTGGATCATTGGTTTTCATACACAGTTGATACATTTAGCATCATTATTTAAACATGGATACTGATGACACATTGTGGACATTTAGTCTGACAATGTCTTCTGCCATTTCAAACATTTTAATTATGAACATGAAATGTTAATTAGTGTACATTGTGTCCAGTCTTACTTTGTCCACTGCTGGTTTGACTGGGTGTCTTCAGTCCAGGTGTGGTTTGAGTGGATGTCTTCAGTCTACTACTCCACTTTCTGTGGAGAAGACAACTTATTATGAATATAGACAATAAAGAGAAAAAAGATACTTATATAATATCAATATATATATATATATATATATATATATATATATATATATATATATATATATATATATATATATATATATATATATATATATATATCAATATATATATATATCAATATATATATCAATATATATATATATATATATATATATATATCAATAGCACTCCAAGGATGAAAATATAATTAATGTCAGTCTGCAAACAGAAACAACATGTTTTCATGGACTTTTTCATCAAAACTGATCTGTCCCTGTTCAAATTTGCTTCCATAATGACGGACGGTGCCCTAGCCATGGTGGGCAGTGCCAGAGAGCAGTAGGTAAGTACATTACAGAACTGTAAAAAAATCATCTCAAGCAGTACAGCAACTAACGATGGAAATAAAATCATGCAACATTTGCAAAAGCTTGTTCAAATAATAACGTTTTAAGGTTGTTCTTAAAAATGTCCACAGAGGCTGCAGTTCTCAAGCCATGTGGAAGAGCATTCCAAAGCTTGGGAGCTACAGCCTGAAAGGCTCTGTCACCTTTTGTAATTCAATTTGTGTTGGGAGCTGTTAACAGACCCTGTTCAACAGACCAAAGGGGCCTCCCTGGCACATAACGTGGGACCAGGTCGGTTAGGTATTTCGGGGCCTGACCATGCAAAGTAGAATAGTGAATATGAAACTATCATTATATTATTCAGTAGAATAGTGAATATAAAACGATCATTACATTATTCAGTAGAATAGTGAATATGAAACTATCATTACATTATTCAGTAGAATAGTGAATATGAAACTATCATTACATTATTCAGTAGAATAGTGAATATGAAACTATCATTACATTAGTCAGTAGAATAGTGAATATGAAACTATCATTACATTATTCAGTAAAATAGTGAATATGAAACTATCATTACATTATTCAGTAGAATAGTGAATATGAAACTATCATTACATTATTCAATAGAATAGTGAATATGAAACTATCATTACATTATTCATTAGAATAGTGAATATGAAACTATCATTACATTATTCAGTAGAATAGTGAATATGAAACTATCATTACATTATTCAGTAGAATAGTGAATATGAAACTATCATTACATTATTCAGTAGAATAGTGAATATGAAACTATCATTACATTATTCAGTAAAATAGTGAATATGAAACTATCATTACATTATTCAGTAGAATAGTGAACATGAAACTATCATTACATTATTCAGTAGAATAGTGAATATGAAACTATCATCACATTATTCAGTAGAATAGTGAATATGAAACTATCATCACATTATTCAGTAGAATAGTGAATATGAAACTATCATCACATTAATCAGTAGAATAGTGAATATGAAACTATCATCACATTATTCAGTAGAATAGTGAATATGAAACTATCATCACATTATTCAGTAGAATAGTGAATATGAAACTATCATCATATTATTCAGTAGAATAGTGAAGTAGATTAGTTCCAAAGACTGTCAAGCTTTTTCCAAAATAGCAGATCTACAAGCTCATTATGCATCACATTGTAGATCGGCTTTTCTTTTGTATAGTTTGTATGACAGAGGGGGCTATGTCATGTGGTGTGGTGTGGGAGGTGGGGTGGCGGTGGAGTATGGGGTGTATGTGTGTGTGTGTGGGGAGGGGGGGGGGAGTTTTGAGCTCTCAGTGTACAAACGTTTTAGCATCAAAATATACTTTGAGTATTAAGTAAAAGTACTACAGAAAATAGCCGATCTACAAGCTCATAACGCGTCACATTGTAGATCGGCTGCATGTGGTTACTGTAGGTTTTGTATTAATAATAAAATCTGCAAAGTAACAAGTAACTAAAGCTGTCAAATGCTCATTGTAGCGGAATAGAAGTAAAAAAAAGGAAAGTAAAGTAAAAGGACCTCAAAATTAAACTGTGCATTATAAGCACTTGCATAGTACTTGAATACATTTTCTCAGTGCAAATGGAATGAAAGTCTATAATGAAGGATGCTGATAGTTAATGTCTTGTGTCCATTTTGTTTGTACAGAACCAGACTGGGAACACCAGTGTAAAGGACATCAGACACCATAACTTTCCTAAATGACATGAAAATAACTAGAACTGAGCGCATATCTTCACCAGGCTGGGTTGTCTACATGTCCAGTCTTTGACTGATGGCTCAAGAAAGACTTGTAGGCCAAAATGTAAAGTGGGCTGGTATAGTGCAACCATGAAAATATAATAACTACTACTAATAACTACTAATGATACTAACAACACTATAAAACATGTCTTGTGTCATAGTAATTTGCACAACTTAGCATGATCAGACACCATGAGAAGAACTAGATTGAGCGCATATCTTCACCAGGCTGGGTTGTCTACATGTTCAGTCTTTGGATATGAAGCATCGACTGAAGGTGTAAATGTACACATTTACCCAAAGAGTAAAACAATATAAACACTAGAAACGAGTCAAACAACTCAACCAGGTCTGTTCGGGTTGGATTCTACATTTCAGGCCCGTTGAAAACTGTAAAGCAGTGGTTCTCAAACATTTTCAATATCAAGGACCCCCAAATTGTATTTGGCTGCAGATCCCCGTCTGAAAATAATATCTGCCAGGGACTCGTATAAGAGAAGATTTGTGCACTTTTCACAATTCTCCTAGTTTTATCCAAATGTTAAAAAAATACAGATCTACAAGCTCAGAACGGGCAGTAATTGGATGTGTTGTGATCTTGTAGATAAGCTATCCCAAACAATGTATAAAATAGGGTTCAAGTGGTTAAACAGTTCCTTGTTTTACTGTGGACTGCCTGGAGCTCTCTCAAGGACCCCTCGGGGTCCCCGACCACACTTTGAGAACCACTGCTCTATAGATATGTGACTGGGTACAATGCCTTTATGCCGCAAGTTGGCATTTTTGAAATCGGAACATATTTGAAGAAGATGTGCTCATTTGAATCTGGTTATCTATAATAGTGCAAACTGAGATAATCCCTTCTAAAGAATTGTCACTTCGGAGCACCTCTCAGCTCCAGGTATTGGGCGTGAACAATGGGTAATTTATTCAGCCTAGCCACTCCTCTAATCATTCCCCCATTGACACCTTTCAGTCAGCTGTCCACTCTATTTAGTGCCAGAGGATCTGTGTTGTAAAAAATAGGCATATTAAGTAATCATCATCATAATAGATTTAATAAAATATTTATTTGAAAATAGCAGATCTACAAGCTCACAATGCATGCTTGTAGATCGGCAATTTTCAAATAGCCAATGTAAGTAAATGTATTGATAAAATCCAGTGCTGGTGTTGTTCTGTGAGAGAAACAAGCTACGAGGTCTATGAAAACAAGCCCAAAATGCAGTGAGTCCAAATGCATTGATGGAAAAAGTACTCAAATTCTCTACTTAAGTAAAAGTACCAATACTGCAATATAAAAATACTCTGTTACAAGTAAAAGTCCAGAATTCAAAATTTACTTGAGTAAAAGTACAAAAGTATTGGCATAAAAATGTACTTAAAGTACCAAAAGTAAAAGTACTAAATATTTGAAAAAAGCAGATCTACAAGCTCACAACGCGTTGTGATGCGGCGCGTTGTGAGCTTAAGTACAGTACTTGAGTAAATGTACTTAGTTACTTTCCACCACTGCAAGCAGCTACAGCTACACGTCGTCGTGACGTCTTTGTTGAACTGCAACATGGTGTTTGTACTTTGTTCATTTACAGCCTGTACATCTACATAAACGTTCAGATTTCAAATATAAAGTGCTTACCCCATGTCCACAGATGTTACAATTCACTTCGGGTGGGTATAAGTACCCGTATCTTCAGCATTGTTCAATAAAAAGCATTTTAATCCGATCGGCGGCCATTTTCTCATAGTTATAATGTATCAGAGTGCAATACACCTCCCAACCGATGCGGTCGCGTAGTTGAAAGCAAATGGATAAAATGGCCACCGATCGGATTAAAATGCTTTTTATTGAACAATACAGAAGATACGTGTACTTATGTGGGCCCGTACATAATTGTAACATCCGTGGCCATGGGTTAAGCACTTTACATTTTAAATCTGAACGTTTATGTAGATGTACGGGCTGTAAATGAAGAAAGTCCAAACACCAGGTTAGAGTTCAGGCAAGACACTCGCCACAACGAGCTAACGAGGCTATGCTATCTAGCCTAGCTACACGTTGTGGATTACAGTGGAATACTTCCATTCAAATGAGCGTCGAGCGGCCTGTTTAGCTGAAAAGTTGGTATAGCTCAAAATTGGGGGGGGGGGGGGGGTCATCAAACACACGGAGGAAAATGAATGAATAGTCCTTTCTGCTGAGCAGATCAGAGCAACTTTCGCTATGCTTCGAAAGTTAAGCAACAACATCATAGCTTTAGCTTCAGACATAGACCAGTGTTGCCAGATTGTATGAGAGATATAAGCAACCAGGTCTAGGAAAAAAAGCACAAAATAAAGCGACTATGGGCCACATGAGCATTTTAACCCTACTGTATACATCGGCTATTTGAAAATAGCAGATCTACAAGCTCACAATGCATCGCATCGCGAGCGACGCACTGTGAGCTTATAGATCTGCTATTTTCAAATAAAATCTTGGGGGCTAACTTATAATAAAAATACCTGGCAACACTGGCTCAGACCATAGGCTCAGACAGTGAAACCGGAGTACAATGCCATGTTATGACCAATCGAAACCACTATGCTAAATCTCGGCCAAGTGTCTCTGCACCCCCAAACACACACACAAACTCAGACAAAAGCAGCCTACTTTGCTATACAAATGTAACCATTTAATGATTCTAAAACGACTAGCTTTTGCATTACAAGCCTTCTTCAACATTCGAACTGTGTTAATATGAAAACAAAACAAAAAACACAACCAAAAAATCGATCTAAATGTTCCATTATCTACTGATTGTCAGCTGGCGACATGCGGCAGGTATGACCAGTAGCAGTCAAAATTATGATAAGAAATATTATTGCAATTTAAATCCTTTTTTTATACAATTGTAGAATTGAAGAAAAGTTAATTTTCTTCAGTGTAACTTAGCATGATATCACTTTGTCATGTCATAGTGTTGTGTATATTGTAGGAGGATTCACATACTTGGTGTGTGGAGGTCCAGGTTCATTACTGAAGCGAGGAGGTAGTCCTTTAGACCGGTCACTCTTCATAGACAGAAGGCTGGGTGTTGGAGACCCTGGTCTGTGGTGAGAACCCTTCTCCTTCTGGAATCATAACATTGAGAGGGATATCGACTTGTTGTATGCAATTTATGAAGAATGCTTAGATTTCACTTAAAATATGAAATTTGAACAGTAATATCGTATCGATAGAGATATTTGACATTAATATAGAGATATGACATTTTGTCCATGTCATGTAGCCCTAGTGTGTGTGTGTGTGTGTGTGTGTGTGTGTGTGTGTGTGTGTGTGTGTGTGTGTGTGTGTGTGTGTGTGTGTGTGTGTGTGTGTGTGTGTGTGTGTAAAGGCTCAGTGCAAATGGATGAAAGTCTACAATGAAGGATGCTGATAGTTAATGTCTTGTGTCCATTATGTTTGTACAGAACCAGACTGGGAACACCAGTGTAAATGACATCAGACACCATGAGAAGAACTAGATTGAGCGCATATCTTCACCAGGCTGGGTTGTCTACATGTTCAGTCTTTGGATATGAAGCATCGACTGAAGGTGTAAATGTACACATTTACCCAAAGAGTAAAACAATATAAACACTAGAAACGAGTCAAACAACCCAAAGACTACATTTCCCATGAACGCCGGCTGCTGTAGGGACCGTTTTGGTTTGAGCTTCAACTCAACCAGGTCTGTTCGGGTTGGATTGTAATTTTCAGGCCCGTTGAAAACTGTAAAGCAGTGGTTCTCAAACATTTTCAATATCAAGGACCCCCAAATTAACATGTATTTGGCTGCAGATCCCCGTCTGGAAAAAATATCTGCCAGGGACTCGTATAAGAGAAGATTTGTGCACTTTTCACAATTTTCCAAGATTTATCCAAATGTTAAAAAAATACAGATCTACAAGCTCAAAACGGGTAGTAATTGGATGTGTTGTGATCTTGTAGATAAGCTATCCCAAACAATGTATAAAATAGGGTTCAAGTGGTTAAACAGTTCCTTGTTTTACTGTGGACTGCCTGGAGCTCTCTCAAGGACCCCTCGGGGTCCCCGACCACACTTTGAGAACCACTGCTCTATAGATATGATAAAAAATATTATTGCAATTTAAATCCTTTTTTTATACAATTGTAGAATTGAATAAAAGGTTATTTTCGTCAGTTTAACATGTAACTTAACATGATATCACTTTGTCATGTCATAGTGTTGTGTATATTGTAGGAGGATTCACATACTTTGTGTCTGGAGGTCCAGGTTCATCACTGAAGTCAGGAGGCATGTATTTAGACTGGTCACTCTTCATAGACAGAAGGCTGGGTGTTGGAGACTCTGGTCTGTGTTGAATCCTTCTGGAATCATAAAACAATTCTTATCCACACTTTGGTAAGATTTCTTCAATAGATTTACGTGTGCAGAAACGTTAGACTTATATTCATTGGAATGCCTCCTGAGGGCAGCATTTAATTTCATTGGTTCTCCCGGCCGTACAATCAGTGAGAGTGGGAGGCAAGACAGGAGGTGGGTTGCAACACTTAACACATTGTGTGCCAAAAACAGTCAGGACCGTTTTTGAAAAGCCATGCGTGGAGTGCCATAAACGGTTATAACCGTTTAGCAATTTCTTTCCTCCCATCCCCCCCCCCCCCCACACGGGGCGCCCTATCGCAACTTTGAAATCACCCACGGTGCCTCAAAAATGGAAGGGACAGATGTGGATGGGATATGACATTTTGTGCAGCCCTAGTGTGTGTGTGTGTGTGTGTGTGTGTGTGTGTGTGTGTGTGTGTGTGTGTGTGTGTGTGTGTGTGTGTGTGTGTGTGTGTGTGTGTGTGTGTGTGTGTGTCATGTGATGACATTGTGTTGGTGTTGTGTGTGTATGAAAGGCTCAGTGCAAATGGGATGAAAGTTTACAATAAACGATGCTGATAGTTAATGTCTTGTGTCCATTATGTTTGTACAGAACCAAACTGGGAACACCAGTATAAATGACATCAGACACCATGACTTTCCAGAATTACATGAGAAGAACTAGAACTGAGCGCATATCTTCACCAGGCTGGGTTGTCTACATGTTCAGTATTTGACTGATGGCTCAAGAAACACTTATAGGCCAAAATGTAAAGTGGGCTGGTATAGCGCCACCATGAAAATATAACAATACTAACAACACTATAAAACATGTCTAGTGTTATAGTAATTTGCACATGTAACTTGAACATGATATCACTT
The DNA here is from genome assembly GCF_963280865.1 of Gymnoscopelus braueri. Classification (NCBI taxonomy): domain Eukaryota; kingdom Metazoa; phylum Chordata; class Actinopteri; order Myctophiformes; family Myctophidae; genus Gymnoscopelus; species Gymnoscopelus braueri. Next base: position 48,078,492 of record NC_137620.1, on the reverse strand, counting down.
TGTCATGTCATAGTGTTGTGTATATTGTAGAAGGATTCACATACTTTGTGTCTGGAGGTCCAGGTTCATCACTGAAGACAGGAGGATTTCCTTTAGACCGGTCACTCTTCATAGACAGAAGGCTGGGTGTTGGAGACTCTGGTCTCTGGCGAACCCTTCTCCTTCTGGAATCATAAAACAATGCTTATCCACACTTTGGTAAGATTTCTTCAATAGTTCTTCAACATTGATCAGAGAGTTGTAGTAGAGCGGATAAAAGCAATATTTAGGGAGAATCGTTCACTTGGTGATACAAGCGTGAAACTTGGTACAGATCATCTTTAGAGGTCATTTATCGATTTTTTTAATCGAGCCACTTGAAAATCAAAGATGGCGGCCATTTTTCAAGATGGCCGACATCTTAGTGGGCAGTTAAGTGATATGATGGTTTATTTGGTGATACAAGCATGAAAATTGGCATGAGCAGTCTCTGTGGGTCACTTGACAATAGGCCACCCACAGCTACTTGAAATTTCAAGATGGCGGCCATTTTTCAAGATGGCCAACACTTTAGTGGAGCAATTAAGTTATATAATGGTTTATTTGGTGATACAAGCATGAACATTGGCATGAGCAGTCTCTGTGGGTCACTTGACAATAGGCCACCCACAGCTACTTGAAATTTCAAGATGACGGCCATTTTTCAAGATGGCCAACACTTTAGTGGAGCAATTAAGTTATATAATGGTTTATTTGGTGATACAAGCATGAACATTGGCATGAGCAGTCTCTGTGGGTCACTTGACAATAGGCCACCCACAGCTACTTGAAATTTCAAGATGGCGGCCATTTTTCAAGATGGCCAACACTTTAGTGGAGCAATTAAGTTATATAATGGTTTATTTGGTGATACAAGCATTAAATTTGGCATGAGCAGTCTCTAAGGGTTGCTTGACAAGAAAACACTCCCAGCCACTTTACATTTCTATTTTCAAGATGGCCGCCCCCTGGATCCTCAAAAGATACATTTTCTCATAGAAATTTATGTTTTTTTTTCTTTAAGGACGATTATACGATTATTATTATTATGCTAAAGAACAACTTTTAACACATCACAATATAGTTGTGTTGATTTGTTGATCATAGATAGATTAGATAAGAGTGAATATCTGCACTACCAGGGCACACTGGTGATATATCACTGCTGTTAAACTCAGAGTGGGGTTCAATGTCAGCTAATTGAAAGTTGGTATCCCAAATGCTGTCTAATTTACCCCAAAACAGTTAGATAGCCGCACCTGAATTGACAGGTTGTGCCAACACGGGAGAGCCGAGCCAAGGTTAATGGGGTTTTAGTTAACCGGATGGTGTACAGATCGCTCAGGATTTAAATGGCATTGGATGAACGATCGAACTAAGTGTAGGGTTAAGGCACGAACTTAGTTGTATCCCATACATCAAAGTGCTTGGTAAAAGGTGGTAAAAGGATAAACCCTCGGCCTCTGCCTATGCTGCAGACATGGCAGAAGCCATCATAACAGTTGTGAAAACTAACTGGGACAGATGTTTAATTTGTCAGCAGGTCACCAAGGAAAAACTCATTCAGCCGAGTTTATTCAACAGAGAGCACGATCGTACTGGTTATGATACCATTGCAAGAAATGTTCCATTATTTCATAAGATCAATGCTCTGCCTATCTTACTTAGTCCAACCCGACTAGATGAAGGTGATGGCATAGAAAGCACATCGACAAGAAACAGAGCAAAATATAATTCAAGCTGTAAACTTAGGTTCAACAACACAGAGCTGGAAAGGGCCCAAAAGAGAGCATCTACATCTGCTGAAGACACTGAAGATACCAAAGATATCCATGTCAAGAGGCCAAGAAGATCTAATGTATGACCGGTCCAGCGATGTCACAACTGTGAACGAGGCCAGGCTTGATCTCTTTGCCAGAAAGCAAAGACAATATGACTTGATCCCACCAACTCAAGCAGCACTCAAAGAGCATGCCAAACATGCTTCTTATGAGGCTGGATACGTGTGGGGACAGGCATTGAAGCGACATCCACAAATGCAGAGCCCATCTGACTGGGGATGGGTGGAACAGGACGAGAAGTGGAAAGTCTTCTGGACTCCACTTCCACCTATTGCGGAGAGTTGTTGGGAGTTGACCAAATGTGGGTGCTCCAAGGCATGTACTGGAAGGTGTAACTGCTTCAGATATGGACTCAGTTTCACATGCCTATGTAGTTGCCCCTGCTAGAACCTATTTGCATGTTTATTTTGCCAGAGTTATTCCCTGTTGTCCTCTGTGTTTTCAAGTGGAGGCCTATGGCTCGGCTTCCCCTCGTCACATCGACGCATCATGTTTTACTTTTTATCTAGTCTATTACTGTGTAATTTTCAGTTGTTACTTTGTAACATTGCTTCCACTGCCTTCCACTGCCATATCTAACAGTGAAGCACATTTTCAGTTTAGTTCCTTAGTATCGTTTGTCATGGTTCCGTGGCTATTGCCATTCAGTATTAGCCATTACTCATAATTTTGGAGCACTGTCCGTTCAGCACCACAACTGTGCTTATCAGCACCACAACTGTGCTAATTTATTCATCTTATTTTTTGTTTCCCCACCCCTTAGTATTTTAGTTAGTAGTTTAAAAAAAACAATATATATATATATATATATATATATATATATATATATATATATATATATATATATATATATATATATATCCTCCCGTGTGACTGTTACCTTGTCGTGGTAAGGGAGCTTGTTTAGGCCTACCTCAGTGAACCCTGAGAGCTATGCCGGTGGGAGGCAACTCCTGACAGGTCTTACCAAACTGGACAGGTCGTGGGCGAGGAGTCAGACAAAACACAGTCAAACAACCTCTCTTGACAGAGCTTTTTGAGGAACCCAATACATTTCTATGAGAAAAGGTATCATTTAAAGATTGACATCTTGAAATTTCAAGTGGCTGTGGGCGGTTTCTTGTCAAATGACCTTTTGAGACGGCTCATGGCAATTTTCATGCTTGTATCACCAACTAAATGATTTCTTAAGCTTAACTAGTCCACTAAGGTGGTGGCCATCTTGAAAAATGGCCGCCATCTTGACATTTCAAGTAGCTGTGGGTGGCTTATTGTCAAGTGACCCACAGAGACTGCTCATGCCAATTTTCATGCTTGTATCACCAAATGAACCATTATATAACTTAAATGCTCCACTAAAGTGTTGGCCATCTTGAAAAATGGCCGCCATCTTGAAATTTCAAGTAGCTGTGGGTGGCGTATTGTCAAGTGACCCACAGAGACTGCTCATGCCAATTTTCATGCTTGTATCACCAAATAAACCATCATATCACTTAACTGCCCACTAAGGTATCGGCCATCTTGAAAAATGGCCGCCATCTTGGATTTTTGAGTGGCTCGATTAAAAAAGTCAAAGAGTTGACCTAAAGGAATGTTCATGCCAATTTTCACGCTTGTATCACAAAGTGAACGATTGTTCCTACTATCCGCTCTACTATTGAAGGGGTACGCCAGTTAATCCTAAGTATCATAAGTGGACGCCCCACCGACCCTAATTAGCATCCTAATTACTATAGGGAGCCGCCCACCAATCCCCTTATAAGGGCATGACTGCATGGCTCTGCCTGCAGTCACACCTGTGTGTGATTTATGTGAGCAGAAACGTTAGACTTATATTCATTGGAATGCCTCCTGAGGGCAGCATTTAATTTCATTGGTTCTCCCGCCCGTCCAATCAGTGAGAGTGGGAGGCGGGACGGGAGGTGGGTTCAAGCAAGCAGAGCAGACCAGGCTGTGAAACGTGACATTCAAATACCTCCTGAACCCCTATTCTACCGGCTTGGTGGCATGCTAGGCTCAGTGTTAAACTTCCAGTAAAAATATCATGGGATTAAATCCTCATGACACATCGTTGTTAATGTATTGTTTTGTAGTAGTTTACACATGTATAAGATCACTGTGTTGTGTTATATATAGTGTTGTGTATATTGCATATAGGATTTACATATTTTGTGTCTGGAGGTTCCCACGTATACAACAAATCTCTTTGGTAAAAACAGCCAATCTACAAGCCCACGTGTCATGTTGCAACGTGTTGTGAGAACAATTGTTGTATCATTTGATATTCTGGATTCAGATTGTATTGTTTTTTTAAAGGAAAGGTTGGGTTTTATCCACCTTTTAGGCTTGCTGTCAGCGGATTCACAATAAGAGCAAAATGTGACTGTTTTTGAAGAATGCTTAGTTTTCACTGTTGCTACACTTAGAATATCAAATAAGAAGTGTGCTAACCCAATAAAAGGCTACTTAGAATTAAGAGTAATATATTAACTTGTTACATGCAGTTTTTTTTAAGAATGCTTAGATTTCACTGTTGCTACACTTATCAAAAAACAAGTGTGTGAACCCAACAGCACTTAAAATGAAGACTTGTTATTATACTATTTTTTAGTGTTTTTTTTGTTTTCACTGTTGCAACACTTAAAATATCAAATATGAAATTTTAAGGATAATATCGATATATTTGGCATTAATATAGAGATATGACATTTTGTCCATGTTGTGCAGCCCTAGTGTGTGTGTGTGTGTGTGTGTGTGTGTGTGTGTGTGTGTGTGTGTGTGTGTGTGTGTGTGTGTGTGTGTGTGTGTGTGTGTGTGTGTGTGTGTGTCATGTGATTTTCACCACCATGAAAATATAACAATACTAACAATACTATAAACAAGTAAGACGCGCGAACGCGGTAAGCGAACGCAAAAAAAGAAAAAAAAGAATGAAAATTTTTTTTTTTTTAAAAGTAGCCAATAAAAAAAATAATTAAAAAAAAAAAAAAAATCTGCTTTAAAAGGAGCATCTTAGAAAAATACAAATTCCCCCAAAAAAAACTTGGAATGTTTTTGAACAATTCAACAAAGTGTTTGAAGTGCCCGTTTCACCCACTTCCGGGGGGCGGAGCCAAAATCCGAGCCCGAAGTATTTGTTCGTAGACCCCCACTTAGGGGGGGTAGAAAAAGTTTGGGAGCGATTCGGGCACTTTTCATTTAACATGGGGTTTCAATGGGGAGTTTTTAGGAGCCTTCTCCGGGGCGTGGCTTCCGGGGGAAGGGGCGGGCTTAAACGCAACCTTGACAGGTGTGTTCAGTTTTCAAAGACCTTTCATTTGATGTATGGTACGTCTAAATTGGACATTTACTTATCTCAGAGGAGCTGCACACAGGCAGTGCACACAGAGACACAGAGAGAGAGAGACACAGAGAGAGACACAACCCAAGCAGGGTTACATAGTAAGCTCCACTTGGTCGGAGGCGCGGCTTCGCCGCGCCTCCTCCCGCGTTCGCAAACATGTCTTGTGTTATAGTAATTTGCACATGTAACTTAGCATGATATCACTTAGTCATGTCATAGTGTTGTGTATATTGTAGGAGGATTCACATACTTTGTGTGTGAAGGTCCATGTTTACTACTGAAGACAGGAGGATTTCCTTTAGACCGCTCACTCTTCATAGACAGAAGACTGGGTGTTGGAGACTCTGGTCTGTGGTGAACCCTTCTGGAATCATATATTTTTTTATACAATTATCATGTGAAAGAAACAGTCACTTTCTTTGTATGTAGTAGGTTTTATGAGAGAGTAAAACGTAAAACAGGAAAACTACAAAACCTACCAATAAAATAGCAAACGGTAATAAAAAGTAGTTTGTTTGTAGATATTCCTTAGTTTGGTGAAAATGGTGTTGTGGCGGGCTGGCGGCTGACAGGATATGTGGGGATATATTGGGAGGGGGGATGAGGGTGGGTGGGTTGGGGGGTATGGGGTGGGTTAGGGGCTTGAGCTTCAACTCAACCAGGTCTGTTTGGGTTGGATTGTAATTTTTAGGCCTGTTGAAAACTGTAAAGCAGTGGTTCTCAAACATTTTCAATATCAAGGACCCCCAAATTGTATTTGGCTGCAGTTCCCCATCTGAACATAATATCTGCCAGGGACTCGTATAAGAGAAGATTTGTGCACTTTTCCAAGATTTATCCAAATGTAAAAAAAAATACAGATTTACAAGCTCAAAACGAGCAGTGATTGGATGTCTTGTGATCAAACTGTTCCTTGTTTTACTGTGGACTGCCTGGAGCTCTCTCAAGAACCCCTGGAGGTCCCCCGACCACACTTTGAGAACCACTGCTCTATAGATATGATAAAAATATTATTGCAATTTAAATCCTATATTATGCAATTGTGGAATTGAAGAAAAGGTTATTTTCTACAGTTTAACATGTAATTTAGCATGATATCACTTTGTCATGTCATAGTGTTGTGTATATTGTAGGAGGATTCACATACTTTGTGTCTGGAGGTCCAGGTTCATCACTGAAGACAGGAGGATTTTCTTTAGACCGGTCACTCTTCATAGACAGAAGGCTGGGTGTTGGAGACTCTGGTCTGTGGTGAACCCTTCTCCTTCTGGAATCATAACATTGAGAGCGATATCGACTTATGCTATTTATGAAGAATGCTTAGATTTCACTGTTGCTACACTTAAAATATCAAATATGAAATTTGAACGATAATATCATATCGATAGAGATATTTGGCATTATTATAGAGGTATGATATTTTGTCCATGTCATGCAGCCCTAGTGTGTGTGTGTGTGTGTGTGTGTGTGTGTGTATGTGTGTGTGTGTGTGTGTGTGTGTGTGTGTGTGTGTGTGTGTGTGTGTGTGTGTGTGTGTGTCATGTGATGACATTGTTTTGGTGTGTGTGTATGAAAAGGCTCAGTGCAAATGGATGAAAGGTTTAAAATGAAGGATGCTGATAGTTAATGTCTTGTGTCCATTATGTTAAGGCTTAAGGCTACAACACTGATGATACGTCCCAGGTTTATCCATGTGATGTTTTTTCGTTGCTCATAGGAATTTATAGACTACGTGACAACCAGGAATAGATTGGTGACCACCGGAGAGACGGGTGACAGCCGGAATGTAGACGGCATCCGGGAGCAGTTTGGGTTGGCGCCCCAGTCTGTGTCTTCCGTGAGGAAGAAGCCCAACAAATCCACGGTGAGGCCTTTAGGAGGACCATTCAAGCAAGACGCAAAGGGAGCCTGCAGTACCACCACGGGCCAAGACACCATCACACCAGAATGAAATGTTTGGAGCGGGGGAGTCTGGTGCAACGCTCAGGTCCTGGACCTGGTGAGACGGAGGAGGAGCCCGGCCAGGAGGCCATCCACAGAGCCTAGCCCCTCCACGTGCCAGAGCCTCCGCTCTCCCCCATTCCTGGCAGAGTAGTTTCGGACAAGCGAATTGAGTGGCCCTGTCTTTCCCTATTTAGGACTGACCGTGGGTAGCTACCTGGGACGTAAGTCGGGGCTTGATCAACCCTGGCTGGGTCACCTGGGCGAGGGTGTATGTTGCGAGACCCGAAACATGGCTACAACACTGATGATACGTCCCAGGTGCATCCATGTGATGTTTTTTCGTTATATGTTTGTACAGAACCAGACTGGGAACACCAGTATAAATTACATCAGACACCATGACTTTCCAAAATTACATGAGAATAACTAGAACTGAGCGCATATCTTCACCAGGCTGGGTTGTCTACATGTTCAGACTTTGACTGATGGCTCAAGAAAGACTTGGGGTGGGCTGGTATAGTGCCACCATGAAAATATAACAATACTAACAACACTATAAAACATGTCTTGTGTTATAGTAATTTGCACATGTAACTTAGCATGATATCATTTTGTCATGTCTTAGTGTTGTGTATATTGTATAGGAGGATTCACATACTTTCTGTGTGGAGGTCCAGGTTCATTACTGAAGACAGGAGGCCTTCCTTTAGACCGCTCACTCTTCATAGACACACAGCTGGGTGTTGGAGACTCTGGTCTGTGGTAATCGGCTATTTTTGCTACTTTTGTTTGACAAAGAATGGCGAAGTACTTAATTTAAGTAATTAATTTACGAAAAAATACGGAGGTGTCTGCCCGATAGTATGCAACGTGTCCCTCTGGAGTGAGTGTGGACATATAGTGGCCCTCTCCATCATCAAAGTTGCATCACCCCTGTCCTAGTCCCAGCAATGAGTCTGGCAGCAGCATTCTTCACCAACTGCAGGTGGTGTATGGATCCCTATTTGATATTAATTTGGGAGTCTTTGATATAAAAATGTGTGAGAACCACTGACATAGATATGTCATAGTTTGTTACCAGTGTTGGGCAAGTTACTTTAAAAAAATAACTAGTTATAGTTACTTTACTAGTTACTAAATTATGAAAGTAACTACTTACTTTACTTTTTAAAAAAAGAAGAAAAAATGTATTTAAAAGAAAATATTTCCAAATGATTTTGATAGGCTATACATAACGTTTATTTGTTTCTTCTTCTTTAAAAATATTTTCTTTCACATGATCAGGATGTAATGATCGTTAGACTCATTGCAATAACTCACCTATCTCCCACACAGTTTTAGTGTTGCTCTGTGGCACAGTGAGAGAAAACACCATTGTAGCAATTGTCATTATGAAATGTAGTGGAACAATTAAATGTCTTTCTGCACTGTAGTGGCCCTGCTGCTTTCACTGCTATTTTGTTGACTAGTTCTGTACAGTTCAGTTGGATCACATAATGTAACGCAGTAACACACTTGCCTGTCATTGTTAGGAGGTAGAAATATAATATTAGGCGTTGGCTACTGTACTGTTAGCCCTGTATTGGGGTTTATGCTTCATACATAATACTGTGTAGGCTATGTTCCTGCTGCACCTAATCAGTTATAGCCTACATTTAGACCCTGAAGTGTATGATAATGAATTTATGTGAAAATGCCGATCTACAAGCTCACAGCATGTCACAAATGTGTTGTGTTGTGAGCTTCTAGATCGGCATTTTAGAGCGACAGTCAGTCTCACTCACCCTCAGAAAGTTTTGTTATTAAGTGATAATCAGTCAGATTATCCATAAATATATCCTGTTTCAGCCCCACAGAGTTAGAGATCTCTCTCTCCCTCCGTTTGATGCACTGTTTACAATACATATAACATTATAGTTCTTCAGTGTATAATTATCGTGTTATAGTTATCCAGACAGACAGACAGACGGATAGACGGATAGACGGCTGGATGGATATATTTTGTGACACAGATCAGTGGTTATCAAAGTGGGGTTCGGGGCCACCAGGGGTCCTTGAGGGGGTTCCAGGGGGTCCCCAGCAAAAGTGGTTAATATCATATGGTTTAGGTTTAACCACGTTAAACCTATCAGTTGTGTGATAATAGCAGATAAACAAGTTGCGATGCGAACCGTGGTGAGCTTGTAGATCTGCTTAAACATTTTAACACACACAAATCTTGCATAGAGGTCATTGCCACAAATTATTTTCAGACAGGGGTCTGCGGAAAAAATTAAATAATGTGGGGGTCCCTGACATGACAATTATTGAGAACCACTGACAGATATTTCATAGTGTGTTATTACATAGATAAATATACAAATATTACATATTTTGTTGCATATATATATTCCAGATCAATATATTATAGTGTGTTACATAGATATGTATGGATATCGGTCTTGTACAACCAAACGGATAAGGATAAGGGGAGGTCCAGAGGTCCCTTTATCACTATCCCTAAAGTCTGTTGGTACGATAGCATTGTGTTCGGATAGCACAATGACACGCCCCATAACCACACCTCCACCCGCAAAATAGGCAGTCAGCTCAACTGTAAGCAGTTAGCGCTAGCGGAAAATATGGTTTACGGGCAGCGTGGCTGTGCGGTACGCTAAATAGGGGACAAGGCGTTGTGCAAGATAGGGCCATATGTCTTGGTTTTCAATAATTTGCATGAGATCACTTTGTTGTGTTGCATAGATAGATATTCCAGATAGATATGTCATAGTATGTTACAGATAGGACATACACACAACAGCTTCACCACTGAACACCACATTGTGATTTGTACGATTTCTTTCACAAACTGCACACATAGTAACTTATTTATAGATAAAGTTTGAATGGGGAGATCACACTAATAGTAATTTGCAAATGTAACTTAGCCTAAGATCACCTTGTCATGTCATAGTGGTGTGTATATTGTACAGGAGAATTCACATACTTTGTGTGTGGAGGTCCAGGTTCATTACTGAAGTTCATTAGTCCTCCTTTAGACCAGTCACTCTTCATAGACACACAGCTGGGTGTTGGGGACCCTGGTCTGTGGTAAAGACTTCAAAAAACATACAAATGTTCATACAATGAGCATGTGAATGAAAAGGTCTGTTTTTTCTTTACGTTTACATCCAAGTATACAAAAATAAGAGAATAAAATGTATAGGGATTCAGCTCCTATACATAGCAGCAACAAGAGGAGGACACGACTATATTTTTATTTATTATTATCATCATCATCATCATCATCTTCTCCACCAGGATAAAAATATGGCCAGGGGCAGGGATTAAGGTTTCACTCATGTGAGTCTGTCTGTGAGTCTGTCTGTGAGTCTGAGTCTGTCTGTGAGTCTGTCTGTGAGTCTGCCTGTGAGTCTGAGTCTGCCTGTGAATCTGAGTCTGTCTGTGAGTCTGTCTGTGAGTCTGAGTCTGTCTGTGAGTCTGAGTCTGTCTGTGAGTCTGAGTCTGTCTGTGAGTCTGTCTGTGAGTCTGTCTGTGAGTCTGTCTGTGAGTCTGAGTCTGTCTGTGAGTCTGAGTCTGTCTGTGAGTCTGAGTCTGTCTGTGAGTCTGTCAGTGAGTCTGAGTCTGTCTGTGAGTCTGAGTCTGTCTGTGAGTCTGAGTCTGTCTGTGAGTCTGAGTCTGTCTGTGAGTCTGAGTCTGTCTGTGAGTCTGTCTGTGAGTCTGTCTGTGAGTCTGAGTCTGTCTTTGAGTCTGTCTGTGAGTCTGAGTCTGTCTGTGAGTCTGTGAGTCTGAGTCTGTCTGTGAGTCTGAGTCTGTCTGTGAGTGTCTGTGAGTCTGAGTCTGTCTGTGAGTCTGAGTCTGCCTGTGAGTCTGAGTCTGTCTTTGAGTCTGAGTCTGTCTGTGAGTCTGAGTCTGTCTGTGAGTCTGAGTCTGCCTGTGAGTCTGAGCCTGTCTGTGAGTCTGAGTCTGTCTGTGAGTCTGTCTGTGAGTCTGAGTCTGTCTGTGAGTCTGAGTCTGTCTGTGAGTCTGAGTCTGTCTGTGAGTCTGTCTGTGAGTCTGAGTCTGTCTGTGAGTCTGAGTCTGCCTGTGAGTCTGAGTCTGTCTGAGAGTCTGAGTCTGCTTGTGAGTCTGAGTCTGTCTGTGGGTCTGTCTGTGAGTCTGAGTCTGCCTGTGAGTCTGCCTTTGAGTCTGAGTCTGTCTGTGAGTTTGTCTTCGAGTCTGAGTCTGTGAGTCCGAGTCTGTCTGTGAGTCTGCCTGTGAGTCTGAGTCTGTCTGTGGGTCTGAGTCTGTCTGTGAGTCTGAGTCTGTCTGTGAGTCTGTGAGTCTGAGTCTCCCGTGTGTATAGTCTGAGTCTGTCTGTGAGTCTGAGTCTGCTTGTGAGTCTGAGTCTGTCTGTGGGTCTGTCTCTGAGTCTGAGTCTGTTTGTGAGTCTGAGTCTGTCTGTGGGTCTGTCTGTGAGTCTGAGTCTGTCTGTGAGTCTGAGTCTGTGGGTCTGTCTGTGAGTCTGAGTCTGTCTGTGAGTCTGAGTCTGCCTGTGAGTCTGCCTTTGAGTCTGAGTCTGTCTGTGAGTTTGTCTTCGAGTCTGAGTCTGTGAGTCCGAGTCTGTCTGTGAGTCTGCCTGTGAGTCTGAGTCTGTCTGTGAGTCTGAGTCTGTCTGTGAGTCTGAGTCTGTCTGTGAGTCTGAGTCTGTCTGTGGGTCTGTCTCTGAGTCTGAGTCTGTCTGTGAGTCTGAGTCTGTCTGTGAGTCTGAGTCTGTCTGTGAGTTTGTCTTCGAGTCTGAGTCTGTGAGTCCGAGTCTGTCTGTGAGTCTGTCTGTGGGTCTGTCTGTGAGTCTGAGTCTGTCTGTGGGTCTGAGTCTGTCTGTGGGTCTGAGTCTGTCTGTGGGTCTGTCTGTGAGTCTGAGTCTGCTTGTGAGTCTGAGTCTGTCTGTGGGTCTGTCTGTGAGTCTGAGTCTGTCTGTGAGTCTGCCTGTGAGTCTGTCTTTGAGTCTGAGTCTGTCTGTGAGTTTGTCTTCGAGTCTGAGTCTATGAGTCCGAGTCTGTCTGTGAGTCTGCCTGTGTGTCTGAGTCTGTCTGTGGGTCTGAGTCTGTCTCTGAGTCTGTCTGTGAGTCTGAGTCTGTCTGTGAGTCTGAGTCTGTCTGTGAGTCTGAGTCTGCCTGTGAGTCTGAGTCTTTCTGTGAGTCTGAGTCTGTCTGTGAGTCTGTCTTTGAGTCTGAGTCTGCCTGTGAGTCTGAGTCTGCCTGTGAGTCTGAGTCTGTCTGTGAGTCTGAGTCTGCTTGTGAGTCTGAGTCTGTCTGTGGGTCTGTCTGTGTGTCTGAGTCTGTCTGTGAGTCTGTCTGTGAGTCTGAGTCTGTCTGTGAGTTTGTCTTCGAGTCTGAGTCTGTGAGTCCGAGTCTGTCTGTGAGTCTGTCTGTGGGTCTGTCTGTGAGTCTGAGTCTGTCTGTGGGTCTGAGTCTGTCTGTGGGTCTGTCTGTGAGTCTGAGTCTGCTTGTGAGTCTGAGTCTGTCTGTGGGTCTGTCTGTGAGTCTGAGTCTGTCTGTGAGTTTGTCTTCGAGTCTGAGTCTGTGAGTCCGAGTCTGTCTGTGAGTCTGCCTTTGAGTCTGAGTCTGTCTGTGAGTCTGTCTGTGAGTCTGAGTCTGTTTGTGAGTCTGCCTGTGAGTCTGAGTCTGTCTGTGGGTCTGAGTCTGTCTATGAGTCTGTCTATGAGTAGGTTACAGATAGGACATACACACAAGCAGTCAGTCAGTATAGTGCAGCTTCACCACTGAACACCACATTGTGATTTGTACGATTTCATTCACAAACTGCACACATAGTAACTTATTTATAGATAAAGTTTGAATGGGGAGATCACACTAATAGTAATTTGCAAATGTAACTTAGCCTAAGATCACCTTGTCATGTCATAGTGTTGTGTATATTGTACAGGAGAATTCACATACTTTGTGTGTGGAGGTCCAGGTTCATTACTGAAGTTCATTAGTCCTCCTTTAGACCAGTCACTCTTCATAGACACACAGCTGGGTGTTGGGGACCCTGGTCTGTGGTAAAGACTTCAAAAAACATACAAATGTTCATACAATGAGCATGTGAATGAAAAGGTCTGTTTTTTCTTTATGTTTACATCCAAGTATACAAAAATAAGAGAATAAAATGTATAGGGATTCAGCTCCTCGACATAGCAGCAACAAGAGGAGGACACGACTATATTTTTATTTATTATTATCATCATCATCTTCTCCACCAGGATAAAAATATGGCCAGGGGCAGGGATTAAGGTTTCACTCATGTGAGTCTGTCTGTGAGTCTGTCTGTGAGTCTGAGTCTGTCTGTGAGTCTGTCTGTGAGTCTGCCTGTGAGTCTGAGTCTGCCTGTGAATCTGAGTCTGTCTGTGAGTCTGTCTGTGAGTCTGAGTCTGTCTGTGAGTCTGAGTCTGTCTGTGAGTCTGAGTCTGTCTGTGAGTCTGTCTGTGAGTCTGTCTGTGAGTCTGAGTCTGTCTGTGAGTCTGAGTCTGTCTGTGAGTCTGTCTGTGAGTCTGTCTGTGAGTCTGAGTCTGTCTGTGAGTCTGTCTGTGAGTCTGAGTCTGTCTGTGAGTCTGTGAGTCTGAGTCTGTCTGTGAGTCTGAGTCTGTCTGTGAGTCTGAGTCTGTCTGTGAGTCTGAGTCTGTCTGTGAGTCTGAGTCTGCTTGTGAGTCTGAGTCTGTCTGTGGGTCTGTCTGTGAGTCTGTCTGTGAGTCTGAGTCTGTCTGTGAGTCTGCCTGTGAGTCTGCCTGTGAATCTGAGTCTGTCTGTGAGTCTGTCTGTGAGTCTGAGTCTGTCTGTGAGTCTGCCTGTGAGTCTGAGTATGTCTGTGAGTCTGAGTATGTCTGTGAGTCTGAGTCTGTCTGTGAGTCTGAGTCTGTCTGTGAGTCTGAGTCTGTCTGTGAGTCTGAGTCTGCCTGTGAGTCTGAGTCTGTCTGTGAGTCTGAGTCTGCCTGTGAGTCTGAGTCTGTCTGTGAGTCTGAGTCTGTCTGTGAGTCTGAGTCTGCCTGTGAGTCTGAGTCTGTCTGTGAGTCTGTCTGTGAGTCTGTCTGTGAGTCTGAGTCTGTCTGTGAGTCTGAGTCTGTCTGTGAGTCTGAGTCTGTCTGTGAGTCTGAGTCTGTATGTGAGTCTGTCTGTGAGTCTGAGTCTGTCTGTGAGTCTGTCTGTGAGTCTGAGTCTGTGTGTGAGTCTGAGTCTGTCTGTGAGTCTGTCTGTGAGTCTGAGTCTGTCTGTGAGTCTGAGTATGTCTGTGAGTCTGAGTCTGTCTGTGAGTCTGTGAGTCTGAGTCTGCCTGTGAGTCTGAGTCTGTCTGTGAGTCTGAGTCTGCTTGTGAGTCTGAGTCTGTCTGTGGGTCTGTCTGTGAGTCTGAGTCTGTCTGTCTGTGAGTCTGAGTCTGTCTGTGAGTCTGTCTGTGAGTCTGAGTCTGTCTGTGAGTTTGTCTTCGAGTCTGAGTCTGTCTGTGAGTCTGTCTGTGGGTCTGTCTGTGAGTCTGAGTCTGTCTGTGGGTCTGAGTCTGTCTGTGAGTCTGAGTCTGTTTGTGAGTCTGAGTCTGTCTGTGAGTCTGAGTCTGCCTGTGAGTTTGTCTTCGAGTCTGAGTCTGTGAGTCTGAGTCTGTCTGTGAGTCTGAGTCTGTCTGTGAGTCTGAGTCTGTCTGTGAGTCTGAGTCTGTCTGTGAGTCTGAGTCTGCTTGTGAGTCTGAGTCTGTCTTTGGGTCTGTCTGTGAGTCTGAGTCTGTCTGTGAGTCTGCCTGTGAGTTTGTCTTCGAGTCTGAGTCTGTGAGTCCGAGTCTGTCTGTGAGTCTGCCTGTGAGTCTGAGTCTGTCTGTGAGTTTGTGAGTCTGAGTCTGAGTCTGCCTGTGAGTCTGTCTGTGAGTCTGAGTCTGTCTGTGAGTCTGAGTCTGTCTGTGAGTCTGAGTCTGTCTTTGAGTCTGAGTCTGCCTGTGAGTCTGAGTCTGTCTGTGAGTCTGAGTCTGCTTGTGAGTCTGAGTCTGTCTGTGGGTCTGTCTGTGTGTCTGAGTCTGTCTGTGAGTCTGTCTGTGAGTCTGTCTGTGAGTTTGTCTTCGAGTCTGAGTCTGTGAGTCCGAGTCTGTCTGTGAGTCTGTCTGTGGGTCTGTCTGTGAGTCTGAGTCTGTCTGTGGGTCTGAGTCTGTCTGTGGGTCTGTCTGTGAGTCTGAGTCTGCTTGTGAGTCTGAGTCTGTCTGTGGGTCTGTCTGTGAGTCTGAGTCTGTCTGTGAGTTTGTCTTCGAGTCTGAGTCTGTGAGTCCGAGTCTGTCTGTGAGTCTGAGTCTGTCTGTGAGTCTGCCTGTGAGTCTGAGTCTGTCTGTGAGTCTGTCTGTGAGTCTGAGTCTGTCTCTGGGTCTGAGTCTGTCTGTGAGTTTGTCTGTCTGTGGGTCTGTCTATGAGTCTGAGTCTGAGTTGTCTTTCTGTGAGTCTGAGTCTGTATGAGAGTCTGTATGAGAGTCTGTCTCACAGGACACACCTTAATAAGACTCTATGTATTGTTTCATTTGTGTAGTAATTTGCACATAACTTAGCCTAAGATCACCTTGTCATGTCATAGTGTTGTGTATATTGTACAGGAAGATTCACATACTCTGTGTCTGGAGGTCCAGGTTCATTACTGAAGTTAATTAGTGCTCCTTTAGACCAGTCACTCTTCATAGACACACAGCTGGGTGTTGGAGACCCTGGTCTGTGGTAAAGACATACAAATGTTCATACAATTAGCATGTGAATGAAAAGGTCTTTTTTTTTCTTCTTTTTTTTTATATCCAATTATACAAAAATAAGAGTATACAACTTAAGGGATTCAGCTCCTCGACATTGCAGCAACAAGACAAAATGCTAAATAATAATAATAGAAATTCAGTAGAATAACATTTGCAGAATTCATTGAATATAGTATCCAGCATGTACAGTGTGGATTCCATGGACTAAAGTTCTCTCTCGCATCAACACATTTCCGACATTTGGATTCCATGTCCAACTAACTGAATATAGGCATGCACACCCACACATGCACACCGGTAGTCTGCACTGGCACAGAGTCCTATAATTTAAAATAAATAAACAACTAGGATTGATTTATGAACAGTTCTCATACATTCATGTTTTAGTCAATTAAACATGTCAGTCTCCTGAACGGGAATCATTCCTTTATGGTTCAGATAAAAGTGATTCTATTGTACGTTGTTGGTTTGACAGCAGTTCAAATCCTAGCTGCTGTATTGTCAACAAGTTAGAGACATGAGAGTGATTTGTGACAGACAGGAGAGACATTACGGTAACCTCAACAAGACATAAAAACATGAATACTGAGTCAAAAGAACAATGGTTACAGAGTCTGTGTTGTACACAACCCTGACCAGCTTTAGAACTAAACCTGTCATCTATCAAATCATGTTGAATATGTTATTGTTTGTCATTTATTTTTCTATATGTTTATTGGTAAAAACAAGGTAAATCCATTTAACATTTTGACATGATTTCTATGTGGATTCATTCTGTGCGTCTTTCCAGTTGATGTTCACAGAGATCTTTGGTTCTTTGTGTCTGAAGATTCAAGTTCACTAGTGAAGTATATACTGTATGTATGTATGGTAACCAGCAGTGGTGGAAAAAGTACTCGAATGTTTTACTTAAGTAAAAGTGTCAATACTGCAATGTAGAAGTACTCTGTATGAGATTCTGTATGAGATTCTCTATGAGAGTCTGTATGAGAGTCTGTCTCACAGGACACACCTTAATAATACTCTATGTATTGTTTCATTTGTGTAGTAATTTGCACATAACTTAGCCTAAGATCACCTTGTCATGTCATAGTGTTGTGTATATTGTACAGGAAGATTCACATACTCTGTGTCTGGAGGTCCAGGTTCATTACTGAAGTTAATTAGTGCTCCTTTAGACCAGTCACTCTTCATAGACACACAGCTGGGTGTTGGGGACCCTGGTCTGTGGTAAAGACATACAAATGTTCATACAATTAGCATGTGAATGAAAAGTTCTGTTATTTTTTATTTATTGTTTTTACTTTTATATCCAATTATACAAAAATAAGAGAATACAATTTAAGGGATTCAGCTCCTCGACATTGCAGCAACAAGACAAAATGCTAAATAATAATAGAAATTCAGTAGGATAACATTTGCAGAATTCATTGAATATAGTATCCAGCATGTACAGTGTGGATTCCATGGACTAAAGTTCTCTCTCGCATCAACACATTTCCGACATTTGGATTCCATGTCCAACTAACTGAATATAGGCATGCACACCCACACATGCACACCGGTAGTCTGCACTGGCACAGAGTCCTATAATTTAAAATAAATAAACAACTAGGATTGATTTATGAACAGTTCTCATACATTCATGTTTTAGTCAATTAAACATGTCAGTCTCCTGAACGAGAATCATTCCTTTATGGTTCAGATAAAAGTGATTCTATTGTACGTTGTTGGTTTGACAGCAGTTCAAATCCTAGCTGCTGTATTGTCAACAAGTTAGAGACATGAGAGTGATTTGTGACAGACAGGAGAGACGTTACGGTCACCTCAACAAGACATAAAAACATGAATACTGAGTCAAAAGAACAATGGTTACAGAGTCTTTGTTGTACACAACCCTGATCAGCTTTAGAACTAAACCTGTCATCTATCAAATCATGTTGAATATGTTATTGTTTGTCATTTATTTTTCTATATGTTTATTGGTAAAAACAAGGTAAATCCATTTAACATTTTGACATGATTTCTATGTGGATTCATTATGTGCGTCTTTCCAGTTGATGTTCACAGAGATCTTTGGTTCTTTGTGTCTGAAAATTCAAGTTCACTAGTGAAGTATATACTGTATGTATGTATGGTAACCAGCAGTGGTGGAAAAAGTACTCGAATGTTTTACTTAAGTAAAAGTGTCAATACTGCAATGTAGAAGTCCGGAATTCAGAATTTAATTGAGTAAAAGTACAAACGTATTGGCATCAAAATGTACTTAAAGCACCAAAAGTAAAAGTACTCATGCAGAATGTCCAGTTGAACAAGTCATCATATGTCTAAGATGTATTTAAATATATATATATAAATAGCAGATCTACAAGCTAAGAACGTGTTGTGAGCTTGTAGATCTGCTATTTTCAAATAGCCTAGGTATAAAATAGGGCTAAAGTGGTTAATGTATGATTTATAATGTAATCATTTATATCTGCAAAGTCAAAACTAAAGTTTTCAAATAATTGTAGTGGAGTAAAAGTACAATATTTGCCTCCGAGATGTAGTGGAGTAGAAGTTAAAGCATTGAAAATTGGAAATACTCCAGTAAAGTAAAAGTACCTCAAAATTGTACAGTACTTGAGTAAATGTACTTAGTTACTTTACACCACTGGTAACAAGAATAGTGGTTCTTTTTTGTTATTTTTTTCCGTAAGAGTGGGCAACTCAGTCTGTTAATCCGAAACACTAGGCACCTTTTGGGGAGAAAGGTGAGCACCTGAGGTGGATTTCTTGTGTGAAGACTGGGAACTACTAGACATCTGAATTTGCCAGGTGTCATAGCAGCATTCAATGTTGGGCTTGAATTAATAGAAACAATATGTTCAGATGCAACGTGTCCACATTAAGTGTTCTATGAACGGAGGAGAGCTATGCCCTCACACAGAGGGTTTATTGATCCACAACGTTTGTAGGACTGTTTTTAACCAACATGTATGATTTGTGTGGGCTATATGCTTCAATGAAGGGAGCTGATTGAGCCTATAATGTTATGTATGATCACCCTGTCTGTCATAATGTCACTCTTTGTGGTGAAAAGCCTGCTGTCTATTTTAAGGATGTGTAATAACATAAGCTTGAATGTTTAAGACTTCAGTTCATGCACAAAGTATTCCTGGTGCCAAGAAAAACCAGGTGCCCACTGTTCCGAGGTTTCCAGATTTGCAAGGTGCCCACAAGGTTTAGCTGCCCACTGTCCTGTATCCGTATGTATTTAAACCTTCAAACCTTCACATTGTCATGTTATAGTGTTGTGTATATTGTATAGGAGGATTCACATACTGTTTGTGTGGAGGTCCAGGTTCATCACTCAAGTCAGGAGGATCCCATTCAGACCGGTCAGTCTTCTCAGACACAGAGCTGAGTGTTGGAGACTCTGGTCTGTGGACGTGCTGTTTGTCAGGTTTCTCCTCCTTTCCCTCCATTTTGCTCTTTATTCAACCTGTCAATTAAATAGATCAGAAAACGGAACATGCGAGATGTGTTACATTAGCGATCAGCATCCTTTATTGTAGCCTTTCAGCCATTTGCCCATTCTTATTATCTTATATATTAACTCTAAACCTGGTATGAGGCAACTATCAACACCAACATAATGCTGAGACTAGATGCAGATGCATGCAGTAGCTCTTGACAACCAGCAGGGGTCCTACTAGACCACAGAATCAGAAGAGCAGACAGACACTGCTGTTGGAACACAACACAAATAACAGCAGTGGCTGGATGGTGGAATAGTATATTTATAACACTATTAACATACTCTGCCATGGTGAAAATTATGTTTTATTCACTAAACAAAGTGAGATTTGAGATATGGACTGGTTCAGAAGTTTCTTAATTAAAATAGACTTATTGTTCATTATCATATAAGATTATTTTGATTGTAAAAGACTACCTTCACAATGACAACATACTAAGAGGAAACCACACCCTACTAAACACAACTACAACCACTGATATTATAGCAACATATGTTTTTATATATTATGATTATTTTGGGGGGTCGCGGCATGAAAAGTTGAGGAACCCTTGCTGTAACAGACACAGCCACTAACAGAAGCTTCAAATATAAATTCATGAATGACTTTTAGGCCGTCATTACTCATTATACATGTTTACTTATTTTACAAAACCATGGATATTTTGGTTGGATCTCTGTGTTGTACTTTTTAGACGGTCCCTTCACACAGAGACCTCACAGAGGACAGCTGGTTTTGATTAAAATCAGCTTCTAACTACTTGCAATTTAGGCATTTAGCCGGCCCTCTTTAACCAGAGCAACTTACAGTAAGCAAGGTAAACATAGAGCAAATGCATAGTTTACTTTTAGTAAACAGCAAGTCTACACAACATATAATACACAACATATAATTGTATTAAAAGTGTGAGAGAGTCAGTTGTAATTGTTCACTACATGTGTAGCTAAACTTTTTATACTGGAATTAAAAACAATTAATTCCCATTCCCATTTTTTGGCATAAAAAGGTAATTATACTTCTTTACTTCAGTTGAACCTTTGAGACAGAAGGGCTTCAGTGCTCAGAAAAGGTTGAGAACTCCTGTTCTAATAATAATAATAATAACTACTCAATACCCGGCAATGAGCGCAGCCAATTGTTGTTGTTCTTGTTGTGTGTCAAAATGGTTCTGTTTCTGCTTTGTCCTAGTTGAAGCTCCTATGGGAGTGAGGGAGGAAAGGGGAAAAAAGGGAGGAAAACAAGAGAGGAGAAGAGGGGGAACACACACACAAGTTATTTTATGAGAATAAACAACATATTCATGAAAATCACAACTTTGTTATAGTTTTGTCACCCACCTGCGTCATAAAAAAATATGCGTGTGTGCGTGTGTGTGTGTGTGTGCGTGTGCGTGCGTGCGGAGCTTTCAGCTGTCCAAACATATGTCCAAGCTGGAAAAATAATTCTATTATGCAATGAGTGTGTGCATGGAGCTACTAATATGGTTATAATCTATAGCCTGGTGGTCTTGTCAGCTACTGTAACTTTTTTTGTTCTCCCTCTCATTTGAGGTTTGGCATTCAGTATTCAGTAGCAAGTTTATTATAGTTTTATATGTATATATATCTACTATTTTTGAATAGCCAAACTATAAAATATGGTTAAAGTGGTTAAAATGATTGTGACACTATATTAACACATTTAGCTGGGGACCCCCCGGCCTTGCACGCCGTGCAGGAACCTATTTAACCAAGAGCACGCGCAGGCACACGCATAGATTTAAAACTACTTTAAATTCACACCTCAAAAAGTTTACAAACACCAGGTACATCAACATAGGAATAAGCCTATAGATGCATATCAATTGTCCATTGTGTGACCTGTAGTGTAGGTGTTAAGACACGTGCGCGTCACGTCATTAAAATACAGTGCAACCACGTTCCAGTTCAGCATTGTAAACACTGCCCCCCGGTTATCCCTACAAGGACCCCTGGGGGTCCCCAGACCCCACTTTGAGAACCAAGGACGTATCAGCACTGCAGGTCCACAAACTCCTCAGCAATCCAGTCAATTCTATCTGATGTGATACAAAGTATGGCGGCTTGTTGGTATTGTGTTCAGTGAAATAAAGTAGGTCTACTTCTCTCTTTCACAATAATCAATCCTAAACCTATCTTTATTATCTCGCAGTGGATCTGTAAATAGGTGAATGGACGTGTGAGCGAGCCTTCCTCTGTGCCAGGGACTGACAGCCAATACTGTTACATGATACAGTGTTTGTGAGCTATCATCATGCCTACACTGCATTGTGTCTGTAATAATAAACTTTATTTATATAGCACCTTTTTAAACAATGTTACAAAGTGCTTAACAACATAAAATCAACAGTGAATCAAAGATCATAGATAATTACAACAGTAAAAATAACACATAACAGTATCAGGGATTATATTTTCTAATAACCAAATTTCTGCTGTTTAGCAGGTTAAGAAGGCCTTTCTATAAAAATGAGTCTTTAATTTCGATTTAAAAATGGTGATGGAACTAGCAACCCTGAGGTCCAATGGGAGGCTGTTCCAGAGTCTAGGGGCCCTGACGGCAAAGGCCCGATCACCCTTGGTCACCAGCCCAGACGTAGGAAAATCTAATAGGGCTGCATCGGAGGACCTTAGGTAAGTGCTGCTGCTGACCTGTTGATGAGTGTAAACCTGCCGTTCTGCCAAGTAAACGTCCTGAACTGGATATTCCTTGTCGTGGCATTATTTCACCCACTCGAGTGTACACGTCATAGCCAAAAGTAAGTCCACAGCAATATGTTTAATATGTTAAATGTTTGTCTGGTATGAGGCAATATCACCAACAGTATTGACACTGTCAGTCAGAAACCGCTTATTTCCATATTGTAACTTTTTTTTGTTTTGTTGCAAATTAATGCCATATTTGATCACACTACAGTGTCACGCAAAAAAATAGCAGATCTACAAGCTCAAAACGCATCGTATCGCAACGCATTTTTAGCTTCTAGATCTGTTATTTTTACTATGTTTTAATTTATATCCTGCAAAGAAACAGTTTTGGACACAGTATGAGGTTTCCACCCTGTAACTTTATCCTGATGCAATACCTCTATCAACCAGTAGGTGTCCTAACAGACCACACAATGTCTCAATAAGAGCAGGGAGACCAGCGCTATTACTTATATTATATTATATTATATTTTCTGATATAATTATTGATTGTAAAAGTGTTTGTTTTGAACCTCTTTAACATGTAAAATCCTACATTCACAAATACGAAAGGACTAAAAAGGATCCACACCCTAAAGGAAGCTTCACCCCATCCAAGCTCACTGAAGGGAAGTCACATGACTTACTGTAAACCACAGCTCAGTAGAGCGGCTGTGTGTGTGTGTGTGTGTGTGTGTGTGTGTGTGTGTGTGTGTGTGTGTGTGTGTGTGTGTGTGTGTGTGTGTGTGTGTGTGTGTGTGTGTGTGTGTGTGTGTGTGTGTGTGTGTGTGTGTGTGTGTGTGTGTGTGTGTGTGTGTGTGTCGCGCGTGTGTGTGTCTCAGTGGCGTATCCAGGAATTACATTTAGGGTAGGCGAGATGTGTGTCACCACATGCGGGCCAAATGATTTAATTAATTAAATAAACGAGCATGAAACAACATTAACAACACACTCTACCATCCTTCAGTGGAGGAAAAATTACTCAAATGTTTTACTTAAGTAAAAGTATCAATACTACAATGTAGAAATACTGTTACAATTAAAAGTCCGGAATTCAAAATGTACTAAGTATTTGCATCAAAATGTACTGAAAGTACCAAAAGTAAAAGTACTCATTACAAAAAATGTCCCATTTCAAGTTTTCAAATATATACAAATCTTTTGAAAATAGCAGATCTACAAGCTCACAATAGGTCAAATCATGATTAGTGACGCATTGTGAGCTTGTATATCGGCTATTTTCAAATGGCCGATATAGGGCTGAAGTGGTTACTGTATGTTTTGTAATAATAATCAAAATCTACAAATTAACTAGTAACTAAAGTTTTCAAATAAATGTAGTGGAGTAAAAGTACAATATTTGCCTCTAAGATGTAGTGGAGTAGAAGTAAAAGTATTGGAAATTGGAAATACTTGAGTAAAGTACAAATGCCTCAAAATTGTACTTAAAAAAAAAAAGTACTGTACTTGAGTACATGTACTTAGTGATCACCTCTGTAATTTAATTCATGAATCCCAGGTCCATTATCCATTCTCTTTTGGACTCCTCAGGACATCAGACAGTAGCCTATGCCTCCTACAGACTACGGTACTTAACAGGTCACACTTGGACCATTGATATGCAGGAGTAGCAGCTTTTAGCTTTGTAAAAGGTGTGAATGGGGCAGCCAATGTATCACTGTGGTAATGTATCTATTGTTGTCGGAGCAGAATTTTTCGGTCAGTCTTTTAGCCTACTTTATTTTTGTTGGGGAGGCGAGATCTTATAGTGGCAGACGATGGCCTGCCCTGCCTCTACAGTGGCTACGTCTCTGGTGTGTGTGTGTGTGCGTGTGTGTGTGTGTGTGTGTGTGTGTGTGTGTGTGTGTGTGTGTGTGTGTGTGTGTGTGTGTGTGTGTGTGTGTGTGTGTGTGTGTGTGTGTGTGTGTGTGTGTGTCCGTGTGTGTCATGGTTCTTCTTTCACAATGTAAAGCAGGCGTTGCTCTGCGGTGAGGGATGTCTGGTCTGGTGACACAAGGTTAACTGAGGTGACTCTTGTGGAGTGAAACCTTGTATGTCCTTCTATGTTTACTTGTATAAAAAAATGAAATAGAATAGTGAAAATAGCAGATCTACAGGCTCAAAAGCTCATGACACTGGCATACAAAGTATAAGTATATTAGAAAGTATAATTTATGAAAAAAGAAGGATGAAATATAAAGATACGTGGTTTCTGCGAAACAGTGACGATGTGTAACTTATTACACACACACACACAGTGGCAGAGTTGAACTGGCTTTCAACAAGTTGACAACAACGTGACATGCAGAGATAGCAAAACAATGTCATCACATCTCACACACACACACACACACACACACACACACACACACACACACACACACACACACACACACACACACACACACACACACACACACACACACACACACACACACACACACACACACACACACACACACACACAGGTTGCATGACATGGACAAAATGTCATATCTCTATATTAATGCCAAATATCTCTATCGATACCGTTATTACCGTTAACATTTCATATTTGATCATTTAAGTGTAGCAACAGTGAAATCTAAGCATTCTTCAAAAAACATATAACGAGTCAATATCCCTCTCAATTTTATGATTCCAGAAGGGTTCACTACAGACAAGAGTCTCCAACACCCAGCCTTCTCTCTATGAAGAGTGACCGGTCTAAAGGAAGACCTCCTGTCTTCAGTGATGAACCTGGACCTCCACACACAAAGTATGTGAATCCTCCTATACAATATACACACTATTCAATACACACAGTGTGTGTGTGTGTGTGTGTGTGTGTGTGTGTGTGTGTGTGTGTGTGTGTGTGTGTGTGTGTGTGTGTGTGTGTGTGTGTGTGTGTGTGTGTGTGTGGCCTTAAGCCTGCGCAAACAGGAAAAAGATGTGCAATCTATGACACAACAAGTGTGTGCATGGAGCTGTTGAAATGCCAGCTACTGTCATTTATTTTTTTATTTTTTTCGATTTGAGGTTTGGCACTCAGTAGCAAGGTTATAGTTAAAAATATATATAATTTGTTTGTATTTTTATTTCATTTCATCTTTTGATTTTCAGTTTGTGGAGTTGCTAGTTTAGTTTACTTTTTATTTTGTGAAAAAAGCTTAGTTTTAGTTTAGTTTTTATGTTTTAGTGCTAGTTTGTTATTGTAATATGGGGTACTCATGGGCAAGATTCAAAAAGCAAAAATAGCAGATCTGCAAGCTTACAACAAGTCTTATTCTCATTACATATGAGAGCATTACTTTATTAACTAATGTTCAGTTGATGCATCGTGCGATCGTGGGACTCGCTGCCAAAGAGAACAGATGTTCTGGCTGTTCTATTTTTTCCCATGTTGGTTATTTTCGGTTGCCTTTTATGGAGTTAAAGGGGCCTGGAGCAATGCAAATGATATGCAAATGATCTACACAGGACTATGCTTGTGATATAGCACAGCTGGAATTCATCATGAGATACACCTGTGATCCACACAAATCAAGGCTCTGCACCCTCTTTTATTTCATGAACCGCACGTTAACACTTTGCTTAGGATTATATACACCACACTTTATACTGTAAAGACTATTATTGAGAAGAAAAAAAATGTTTTTGATTATTTACTTTTGTTTTGATATTGAACAACAATTAAACAAAAGAGAGACAGAACGCAGTGTTATTTAGACTTGTCCAACTGTACCTTGTTTCAAGTGGCCATCCAGCGCAGAGATGGAGTCGACGAGACACACGTTCCAAATACACCTTCGTCAAGTCACCTAAAAAACAAGTGATGGATCAAAGCACAGCTACAGGCATGTCACCTAAAAACAGTGGTGGACAGTAACAGAGTAAATTCACTTGAGTACTGTACTTAAGTACAGATTTTGAGGATCAGTACTTAAGTACAGTACTCAAGTGCTTGAGTAGTAGATGTTTTTGATACTTATTACTCTTACTCGAGTACATTTACAAGACAGGAAAAAACATCATTTAACCCAGTGTTTTACACCTGTAAATCTATGATGTGAATGTGATGTGACAATACAACTAAAAGCCAACAGCTCTATTTCTAAGCTAGACCCCATCCTAACCCTTATGCTGCTGTGTTTTCCTGCACAAAGACATCCCTCTGGCTGTGTTTTGGTTTTGTTCCACTGTTTTTGTTGACATTCCATTGTTTATGTTGACATTCATGTCACTGACAGTTGATTGATTGGGCCATAAAAGTGTAACTCGTTAGTGCTCTCTCTAATCAATGATCGCATCAAAGACAGCAATCACTTTGATACCTGTCAGAGAGGGGAGGGGGGGGGGGGTGTACACACACAGATATCTGATCCTTTCTAGTTTCCCTTTAACAAGACTGACATGACGATGGAAACAAGACGTGGATCATCTTACCCAAACAATCCCATATCTCTGGACTAATCAGGAAGAGATCATCTGCTCTCCAGACTCCAGCAGAAGGTTTGGATCAACTAAAAACCTGGAGAACACAAAATGGCAGATCTATCACTGGACCGTGCACAGCCTGGCGGAGACAAAAAGATTGTAAAACTGTTTATTTTAAACCTCCTTATTGTCTCCACCAGGCCGAAAGGCATGGCGAGAGTATGTTTTGCCCCCTGTTCGTCCGTCCGTCCGTGTGTCCGTGTGTCTCTGTGTTTGTGTGTGTGTCATTCTGTCTGTGTACAGCTAATCTCCGGCACCGTTGGCTTGATCGCAGCAAAACTGTTCACACACACTCCCTGGATGCCAGAGCACAACCTCTGCCCCAAATGTTTCACATGGGCCTTTTATAGCGCCACCAGGAGGCCGATTTGTGCAAAAGACATTTTTTGATATTAAGATTTTATTAATTTGCCGCAAATCATGAACGCAGCATCCGATTGCGGTGAAACTTTGCACGCACATTTGCACTACGTTGAGGAACAAATGCCACCCTTTTAATATTGCCCTATTATAGCGCCACCAGGAGAACGATTTTTGCAACACTTTTTTATATTACTCATACAAATGTTGTCCAAACATCATGCAAATCGGTACCCATTATCTCTATAGTCAAGTGATCAAGATGGTTCGGTCTGATTTTTCATATTCCATCCTGATTGGCGAATTCCGAACATTGCTGGCCCAAAATAACCTACCTGACCTGGCGGAGACTTTTTCTCGTTTTACATGTACTTCAATGCTCAAATAAAAAAAGGACTAAAAAGAATCCACACGCTAAAGAAAACTTCACTTCCAACTTCCCCTGAAGTCATGTGACTTATTGTAAACAGCAGAGCCTGCATGCCCTGTGTGTACAGCAGATAAAGAAACCCTTTATCACTGTGCGTGTGTGTGTGTGTGTGTGTGTGTGTGTGTGTGTGTGTGTGTGTGTGTGTGTGTGTGTGTGTGTGTGTGTGTGTGTGTGTGTGTGTGTGTGTGTGTGTGTGTGTGTGTTACCACGTTTACCAAGACAGACTCTCGACCGGCTCAAACTGGTCGTTGCCGGACGGAAACCTTGCATGTCCAAAACTATTATTTATTTTTTGAATAACTCCTTTTTAAATTAAATACAAATAGCGAAAATAGCAGATCCACAAGCTAACAATGTGTCATGTCGCAACACTGACATACGACAATGAGTAAAATAACACATTGAATTATGAAAAAAACATATATTATGGAGATACAAGGTTTCTGACCGACATAGTGACGATGTGCAACTTCTAGTGTTAGATAGCTGACTAATACTGTGAACAGCTGATCTCTGACACCGCTGGCCTGACCAACGTGAAACTGTCCACACACTCCCTGGATGCCAGAGCAGAACCTCTGACCCAAATGTTTCACATCAGCCTGTTATAGCGCCACCAGGCGGCCGATTTTTGCAAAACATTTATTTTTATATTACTCCTACAGATGTTGTCCAAACATCAGAGTTACAGACCTGCAAGGGTCCATTTGGTTCCATTTGTACACTCAGATTTCCTGATCTGGGTCATATTTGTCTGAGATGTAGTGGAGTAGAAGTAAAAGTATAGACAATTGGAAATACTCCAGTAAAGTAAAAGTACCTCAACATTTTACTTAAGTACAGTACTTGACTAAATGTACTTGGTTACTTTACACCACTGGCGATATCCATTCAATCTCTCCTCTCATTGGCCAGATGTCCCACTGGTTATCAAAGTGTGATTGACAGCACTATCATCAATGTTGTGTAAATTATTATAACATTTTAAAATAAATTAAAAGACTTATCTTATCTATTAATATATGGATTCATGTTTATGTGTATTTTCAGACATTTAACCACTTAAACCCTAAACACTTAGTAAACTTCACCTTTGGCTATGTACTTGGTCTGCTCTTTTTTCCATGCACAGCAAACCTCTTTGCAAAAAAAAAACATTTTCAACAACAACAACAACAACGTACAACAGTACAACGGTGTCTAACCAAGAGTTATACTTCTCCACACAACGGTGTCTAACCGAGAGTTATACTTCTCCAGAACAACGGTGTCTAACCGAGAGTTATACTTCTCCACACAACGGTGTCTAACCGAGAGTTATACTTCTCCAACACAACGGTGTCTAACCGAGAGAGTCCATGCAGATCACAGCTGACAAATATTATATATTATCGGAGCTATTATTAATGTTATCGGTTTTATCGGGATGACGTCATAATTCCTGATATCGGACCGATAATTATCGGGCCGATACTTATCGTGCACCACTACTTCTAATGTAAGGTAAGAGTTTTTATAATTTTATTATACCAATTATATAACGACAGGAGCAAGGGTGTAAAGCATGGGTACATCAGGCCTTACTGTAGTGACCTGCCATGTGCCATCAACAACCAGCATACAGAAGGTGCAGGGGCCTAAGGCAACCAGAAAGGACAGCAAAACCTCAAGTGAACAGCGGCAATTCTGGAGAATATTTGGACCCTGGGCAAACAAATCCCATGGGGCCCGTCTGGGCTCCAGGTGCCCAGACGGGTTGGCAAATTTGCCCGACAGGCTTGTCTAGCTTTGAGTCAGAGCATGTGAGCGGATCGGGATCATTTTTTAACGTAGCGGGGAGCGGGTTTATAAAACGGTAGGAGCAGAACTATGAGCGAGGACCGCCTGCCACTCCAAGCCGCTCACCACATGTTTGAGCATGACCGGTCACACGGTCAGACACAAATAAATCCTCAATAACCGAGTTATACTTCTCCAGCACAACGGTGTCTAACCAAGAGTTATACTTGATACTGAAACAGAGGCGCAGAGCGCACGTCCCTGATCTCTTAATATTTCATTCAAATGTATCCATCATCCATACAGTTTATAAATTCCTTGTGTCCGTTATGTTTATATACCAACTGGTTTTGGCTGAACCACACCTGCTTTGTGAGTCTAGCTCTCTGGAACCTGGTGATTAATCATTAACCCACAGGATTTAATATTGTCCGTCTTAAAAAAGACAAGGCCTACGTAAAAAGGAAACTTGGATGGCGTGTTTTGTGTCATAGTTGCTGTTCACCTAGGCTCTCTATACCGACGCATTTGTGCCAAAAGACAAAAAGACTTTTTAGTCTGAGCAGACTGTCCTGAGCAGAGCACAGAGTGAGACAGTCACACATCAAGGTGAGCGACGGAGTGGAGAGCGGACACGTCAACAGCCTCCTTGGAGCGTGGAACGTGGCATTTACCAGCCGCTCAGCTCCACTAACATGCTCTGCTCTGAGTATATTAAATGACAGAGCATAGTACTCCATCAAAGCATTTTAAACCACACTGGGAGGCAAACTTGAAACACCCTGCATATGGTCACTGACGGGCAGAAACCCCATATCTCCACATAACTGTTTTTCTGTTGTAAATTAATGTCCTACTTCGCCATGTGACAGTGACGCAAAAAAAAAGTGGCTGATCTACAAGCTCACAACGTGTCGCATCGCAACATATTGTGAGCTTGTAGATCGGCTAATTATGCAACTTTCGAAAGAATTTGAAAGTTCAAACGATTAAGTGTGTCTGTGAGTTTTATAAATATTGAACCAATCAAAAGTGAAACAAATGAAAAGAGCTTGTGACTAAATAGTAACTACCATTAGATCCATCGGAACACAGATTTCAACACAGTTTTTTTTTTGGACATATGAGGGTTCTACCCTCATATCGATGGCCAAAATGCAAAACCTCCTATGTGCAAATTTCTTGATTTTCGGATTTCACTGTGGATGAGGACTATAGGCTATGCTGCACATGCTCAGTCTGTCTGCAAGATAGTCCCGCCCCTCATTTTGTCAGAAAAAGTCATTTGACTAAAACCTCCTATCTTGTTCAGTGCCAATTAGTGCTAAAATGTTGAAGCGCAAAACCTCTTATCTGCACCAGAACTAGTTGAGCAGCAGACAGAGCTGAAACTTGGGAATTCTATGTTATGTAGACCGTCTAAATGTCTTTCAGTTTGTAGTCATCTATTATTTTCAAAATAAAAAAGTGTCTTCCCCCCTTACTAGTTAAGTATTTGTTAGTAACTCTGTCAAGTTAATTGCATTGCCTTGTTGATTGCTAATGATTAGTGTCAGGTGGTGACACTTTTATCACACCAAGAGTGTGAGTTGATAAAAAAAATGTATGGTAATACTTGATACAGTACTGTAGAATGTCTTGATCTCAAAATGAGCATAAAAAAAGCATTATTTAACAAAAATACTGTTTGTTTGTAAGCCTAACTATTTCTAGGTGAAAACCTCCTATGTGCATCTATGTAGATAGGAGGTAATTTTTAGGTATAGATAGGAGGTTTTGGCTTTGAACATTTTGAACGTGTGGTTAGAGGTTGTCATTGCTGCTTAAATGTGAACGTCATTGTCGTGATTTTTTATTAATTGCAGATCAAAATCACACGTGAACACTGTGGCAGCCAACAACCCTGTGAAAATAGGTGTCAGTTGGGGGGTATGAGGGTATGGGGGTGGGATGGGGTTTGGAGTTATAGGGTGTGTGAGTGGTGGTTGGGGGGGTATGGGGTGGGGGGTGCATGAGGGTTTGGATGGGTGGAGTTTTGGGGTTGTGGTGTGCTGGTTGGGGGCATGGGGACCGGGGGTTCTGGGAGTGGGGGTAATGGGTTGGGTGGGATTTGGGGGTATGAGGGTATGGGGTGGGATGGGGTTTTGAGTTATGGGGGTTGTGAGGTGTGGGCTGGCATTTGGGGGGTATGGGGTTTGTGGGAGTGGGGGAGTATTGCAGGTGGTGGAGTTGGGGGGTAGAGGGTATGGGGGGGATTATGTTGAGGGGGGCATAGGCCAGTTAGGCCGGATCATACAGGATAGGGTCTTTGTGATGCGAAAGTGTGGTCTAGCCAACACCAACTCAGGACTCCTGAAGTGGGATGGGGTTTTGAGTTAGGGAGGTGGAGAGGTGTGGGCTGGCAGTTGGGGGGGGGAGGTGGGAGTGGGGGAGTATTGCAGGTGGTGGAGTTGGGGGGGTAGAGGGTATGGGGGGGATTATGTTGAGGGGGGCATAGGCCAGTTAGGCCGGATCATACAGGATAGGGTCTTTGTGATGCGAAAGTGTGGTCTAGCCAACACCAACTCAGGACTCCTGAAGTGGGATGGGGTTTTGAGTTAGGGAGGTGGAGAGGTGTGGGCTGGCAGTTGGGGGGGGGGGGCTGTGGGAGTGGGGGAGTATTGCAGTAGGTGGAGTTGGGGGGTATAGGGTATGGGGGAATTATGTTGAGGGGGGCATAGGCCAGTTAGGCCGGATCACACAGGATAGGGTCTTTGCGATGCGAGAGTGTGGTCTACTCTAGCCAACACCAACTCGGGACCCCTGAAGTGGGATGGGGTTTTGAGTTATGGAGGTGGAGATGTGTGGGCTGGCAGTTGGGGGGGGGGGGGGGGGGGGGTTATGGGAGTGGGGGAGTATTGCAGGTGGTGGAGTTGGGGGTAGAGGGTATGGGGGGGATTATGATGAGGGGGGCATGGGTCAATTAGGCCGGATCATATAGAATAGGGTCTTTGCGATGCGATGTGTGAGTGTGGTCTAGCCAACACCAACTTGGGACTCCTGAATCGCTGCCCTCCACACTCTCCTATCTAGCATCAGGGTCTTGAGCTCTACAGTATTGTTGGCTAAGCTGTTACGCCAAAGTGCATCTACGTAGGTGGTGCACTTCTTGTCTCTCCTGGCTTTGCCCTGGGTTGGCTCTCATAGTGTTAGTTTGCTTGCCACTAGTTATGGGTCCCTGACGCAGTGCCCTGCCTCATCCTTCTCTCTCGGACTTTGTCTGTGACCCATGGTAGGTTCCTGTAGAGGACCACATTTCTGATGTGGTCCGTCCATGTGACTCCTAGTGCCATTCATAGCATTCTTGTGTAGACTCCATCCAAGGCCCTTTCCTGTTGTGCTGTGACGGTCCATGTCTCAGCCCCATACAGCAGTACTGACTCCACTGTAGCTATACGAACAGCCACCTCTTGAGGTCTTCTCCCATTACTGATTTCCACGCTCTCCTCATCCCATGCAAGGCATTCCAGTCAAGTGCCCGCCGGACCTTCAGGTCCTGTTCCATTGAAGCAGTCCAGGCCCAGGTTATTAGAAGTCCTGGACTGCCTCGAGTAGCTTGTCTCCATCATCTGAACCATCTTCTCAGGAACTCCATAGGCCCGGAGAATGTTCATCAGATTCCCCCGGTGGATGGTACCAAAAGCCTTTTGGAAGTCATGAAGGTGATCACCACTGAAAGATTCCGCTCCTTACTCCTTCCAGTATCCTCCTCAGCACCAGTATCTGCCCGAGTTTCTCATTACAGGGTCTAAGGGTCTAAGACGGTTGAGGATCTTCCTGTTAGCCGTCTTGGCAACTTGTGAGCTCAGGCTAATGCCTTGGTGAGTTCGCCTGACTTTTGTACTGGATTGATGATCATCTTGCTCCACAGCTTCGGCAGCTTGCTAGACGTGTGTGCTTGATAAAATCCAACACCACCTCGTCTATGGGCACATACATCAGAACCTCTGCTGTCACTCCATCTTCCCCGCAGCTCTTGCCTCACTTGATAGTAGCCTTGGCCCTCTGGTACTCATCCATGGTGAACCGTCTGGTTTGGGAAGGTCATGGAAGACAGGAGCATCGGATCATCCTCTTCTTCGGTTGAAGGAGGATTTCCTAGGAGTGTTTTGAAGTGCTGGTACCATGTTTCAACTCGTTCCTCTGCGCTTTCTCCCCAGATCTTGGAAGTCTGAGAAGAGCTTCTGCCAGAAATGTCATTGATGAGCTTCCAGCTCTTGCCATGTTTCTGGTTAACATGCACCTCTTTAATGTCCCTGATCTTTTGGGTCAGCTCCTGTTGTTCCAGTTGCATACACTTGATATAGCTCCTCCTTCCTCCGCTTATATTCCTCCCTCAGACCCTCTCCTTTTTGGTCAGCGACAAAGTCCCTGTGTGCTGCTCTTATCTCCTCCCTGGCTGTGGTGATTATAGGGTCAAGGCATCCGTCTTTCCTCCTTGCTTATAGGCTCTTTAAGACATTCAATGATCTTACATACTATTCCACTATCCACACCGGACACAAGGTTGGTGATCCAGTTGTATGAGTTTGGGGAGTTGGAGGGCATGAGGGTTTGGGTGGGTGGGGTTTGGGGGGGGTGTTGTGCTGGTTGGGGGGAATGGGGGTTGTGGGAGTTGTGGGAGTGGGGGGGTATTTCAGGTGGTGGAGTTGAGGGTATAGGGGGGATTATGTCGAGGGGTGCCTGGGCCAGTTGTTTTGTAGTCCACCTACTTGTTGTTGTTTTTGGAAAAAAGCGTATACAGTCTACTAACCATTTCATCCATTGAAAATGCGCTAGCGTATACCCACGACCACGCACATCTCGTGCAGGGAATGATTATTGTATACCTCAGAAAACAAACCTAGACCACACAACTGATGCAACTGTTTGCAGCTGTAAATGTATGTATTTACAGCCTGTACTATTTATCATTATTTAGTTATGCAATCACTTAACATCACAGTGCAAAAGCTCCTATCTGCAGAATTATCCAGGAAAAGTGGGGAAAAACCTCCTATCTACATTTGCAATATGAGATCAGTGTAATTAACATATAATATTGTAATATAATCCAGAAATCCAGAAACGGTGAATTATGTGATGGGTATCATAAAAAAATTGCATTGTGCAAAAAAGATACAACATTTTGTAGTTTTCTTTTTCATTTTCCCAACAATGTTAATTTTTCAGATAGGAGGTTTTGCATTTTGGCCATCGATATGTCCAATGTGTAAACAAGTGCACACAAAGTGTTAAATGCTGCAGCCATTCCTATGACGCTCCCCAAGGCCACAGACACACCCTGTGTAATGTTGCTGTGCCACTAGCCTCAGACAGAGAGAGAGAGAGAGAGAGAGAGAGAGAGAGAGAGAGAGAGAGACAGGCAGGCAGGCAAGAATGAAGGGCTGTTCTAAAAACTTTGGACTGGTTATGCAATGCAGTCGTTTTGTTTTCTCTCTTAAAGTTTCCAGTTTTCACAACGAATGCAGGGCGACTGTCTTTAGTCTCTAGTTGAGTGAAGCATTTATAGACCGACTCGTGAGTCAAGTTTTCTCTCATCTTGAAGTTTGGCACACAGACTGCTTTGTGTTTGAGGAGATTCCTGAGGTTTTGATTACTGCCAGATACAAGACAGACAGACAGACAGACAGACAGACAGACAGACAGACAGACAGACAGACAGACAGACAGACAGAGACACAGACAGACAGACAGAGACTGAGAGAGGCAGGACAGGAAACATATTCCTGACTGATACATCTAGCAGATATTTCCACGTATTCTCCTTTCAACTTGACTAATTCATTTTTGTGGTGGTGAGTCAAACAATATTTCCAACCAAGATCAGCCTCATCTGAGTTGCTGATAAACCCATTACAACCCTGTTGTAAGGGTGCGATCCTACACGGTCGCAAATCAGGATAGCATTGGGGGCGGACTGCCCACTTTCCTCTATAGAAAACAACCATTACTTATGTGTTGGTAGCTAGCACAGGAGTTGTGTTCATAGTCCCAGCCTTGTTACAAATCAACAAAAGTCAGACAGAAACTAAAAGCTTTTCTTAAATGAATAAGACCCTTTTCAGACCCACTGAAGTCACTGAATTAAACCGAAAAACCCCTGCACTGCATTAGGGAATTGCTAGGCTTTATTCCAGTGTGAGAGACAGTTGTCTGCCAATATCAGCTTACATTATATTATCAATGCATTTGTCAGCTACACATTAAGTACAAAGGAAGTACAGTATGCACGGCCACGCCACGGACATTGAGAGAAACAAAACCAGCGCTCCCCCATAACCTGACACCACCGTGCTGGTTGTCATCACTAAGGAATGGCCTTGTTTGGTTTGTTTGGTTTGCATTACCCTTTGTTCTGAAGCATCAATCTTATACATCATTCATAGAATATGGAATACTAAATGACAAAGATAGAGCAAAGTAAAAGGTAATGCAAGCAAACTTTAGGGATGTTTTGAGGTGAAGAAAAATACTTGTCATGTACATGTATTGGTCAGAGATTGATTTTCCTGAGGATTTAAACAGCACTTAGGACATTCAATTCAATTAAAACTTTATTCCAGACACTCAGGGGGTCCGTAGAGTACATGCAAATAATAAGCAAAACACATACAATTAAATTAAACCGTTAAAAACTAGAGATGCACCGATTAATCGGCCGCCGATTAAAAAAGCCGGTTTTAGGTCCAACCGGCTGGATCGGTGCTCGGCCGGTCACTGTCATAAATTCCAATTTTATGCCGGTCAAATTGAAACTGCGTTGGCACTGCGCAGCAACAGCATGATGATCAAAGTCGTGTGAGTCGACTCAGTAAACATTAGCAAGAGAAGCCCACAGATGGTGCTGATTACCATTGAAATATATAGGATATATATTGAATATCTATATAATATGGAATATATTATATTCCATAATGCTCGCGCGCAGTTATAGCCTAGTCAATGTAGTGACTGTCGGTTCGTCAATCACGGGGAATTTAAAGGCAGTAAGTGCGTCACCAGGCTTCTCATACGGTCCATTCAAAAGCTGTTGTAGACTACAGAAAAAATAGCCTATAAACATCCCTTTTATTGTAGCCAGTTGCAAAGAAAAATCACCCCCTGACTCTCTTTGCATATGCTGTTGAAAAGACAACTTTGGCATGGACGGGTGGTGTGTGTGTGTGTGTGTGTGTGTGTGTGTGTGTGTGTGTGTGTGAGTGTGTGAGTGTGTGCATGCGATGCGATGCGATGCGATGCGTGTGCGCGCACTTCTCTCATACAGACAGTAGCTGCTCATTCCTCCTACCTGCAGGGTTGCCTCTTATTCCAAATAAATTACTAGGTGCCAAAGTCCTTAATGCTGTAAACAGCTTCCAACAACAACTCTAAAAGACGTTGTGATCATGATATCAGCCATCCACACCGCTGGTGTAATTCATGTGCCTATACAGACGTCTTCTCATATCCAGCTGTAGACTATTAAAGCTCGTTAAGACTCGTCCGAAAGTTTAACAAAGTCCACTGAGCAACAGAGTAGAGTAACATTTTTAGTCAGAGGTTAAAACAAGCCAAAACAGTGACATATGGTGAGCTGAGAGAGATGAAGCAGGGACCCCCTTCTATATTGTATGAAATTGAGCTATTTTTTTTACTTGGTCTGCTCTTTTTTCCCCTCTACACCTATATACCTGTTTGCCAAAAATAGCAGCTCTATAAGCTTGTAGATCTGCTATTTTTGGCTTTAGTCCTCCTCAGAAATGGGATGCTAGTGGTTAATGTAAAACATATCATATCACACAAAGATTTGGAGGCCCCCCCTGTAGTAACTCTGAGGACCCCCTAGGGGTCCCGGACCCCCTGTTGAAGATCCCTGGACTAGAGTGACATAAGGTAAATTTCTCACTTGAAAACAATTAAATGCAGACATGTCCTGCTATGTGTCTGAATGGGAAAACCTTATTTAATTATTTTTGCTTTTAGTTCAAATAAGATAAGATTGTGTTAGTTTCAAAAGATGACCATTTTTTATAAATAATCATTTCAATAACTGATCTCAATATGGACCCATAATAAGTTTTGCCAAAATCATGCAGCTCTATAACAGCAATGGTACAAATAAAAAAATACAAAATAAATGATATAGGCTACAGTAGTATTATTTTTTAAATTCTTCTTGTTTTTGTAATGACTTTATGCCTTTCGTTGCATACTGTAGTTAGGGCATCAATATTATAGCCATATCATGATATTAGACTGGATATCGTCTGTGATTTTGGATATTGTACTATTATGATATGGCATAAGTGCTCTTTTCCCTTATTGGTACTCTGTATTGGCAAATACACAAAATTAAGTACTTAGCTTGAAAAAAATCTAGTTAGAAAATCGGTATCGGTAAAACCGGTATCGGCAGGTCAGACTTTAAAAAAAACGGTAATCGGTATCGGCCAAGGATTTTGCAATCGGTGCATCTCTATTAAAAACCATGAAATTATAAATAGAGGCTGACTCTCCAGTGTTTACGCAGTCTGGACGAGTACCGGAGACAGCTCTGAGACATGAATCCATACATAGAGTGTCTTAAGAGAGCCTCATATGTATGGATTCCACATGTTACAAACAGGTGACTGGCACTATGCCATCTAGGGACCTTAAGTAGAATCCTCAGGGCATCGTTGTAGGCACTTAAAGCCTCCGCATGCTACCTTCCTTGTATATGCACCACAAGAAGGCTGTATACATGGGTGTGCAAAATGCTTCAAAAAGTACACACTTGACAGGACCTGAACACACACTGAACCTGTGAAGCAGCATATTAGCCTGAGCAAACAGTTTGCAGCACTGTCTAGAGATATCTATATCATCATGGGAAAAACAACTTTAGAATCACTCTGTTCCATCGAACCTCATTCTCTAATGTCATGTTACTGTTCAGCAGTGTTGGAATAGTTACTACAACATAGTAATATGTTACTTATTACATATTACTTGTTTAAAAAGTAATGCAGTTACTTTACTTATTACTCCCTGCCAAAAGTAACTGGTTACTTATTACTTAGTTACTTTTTTTTTCTCGCCCCCAGTAATTGCATCCTTTCTCCCCAAAAGACTGACTTTGCATTTTCAACATTAGCAGTTTTTTTTTTTTCTCTTTTCTGCAGCCTACATTGTAAAATCCTCATTGTTGATTTAACTCTGAAAAGTGTTCTGTACACATGACGGGTCCATTTGGTTCTATTTGTACACTCATTTCAATTATATTAACACTAAGACTTTTACTGTGTATGAATTCATAACTTACAGACTAAATGAAAACCATTTGACTATGAATTGAATACTAAGGACCTCAATGGAAACAAGACCGCAAGGACTTTTTTGGAAGTATTTTAAATGTATTTCATGTATTTTTTGCCTAAAAAAATATTCAAATTCAAACACCTGGGCTCAAACAGATAATGACTCATCATGAGACACAATCTTTGAACAACTTCTGTTGTTTATTAAACAAAATGTATTCTAATAAAATACAAAAATAAAAAGGCTCCCATAGCAACACATATCATCGTGGCAGAATGTAGGAGCAAATGCAAGTAAAAAAAAATCAATCATTCTGTATGACTGCTGAAAAAAAATTATATATATATATATATATATTGAAAATAGCCAACCTACAAGCTTACGGCGCGTCTTCATTGGTTAACAAGTCGCTTATAATAAGCAGACATGGCAACACTGTTTGATCCGGTTTAAGGCCCGCCCTTCCGCAGCTGATAATTCACACATAGACAAGTGCGCAACGTTTCCGTATCCGCTCTAGACCGGATCAGCAAGCAGCCTGCATAGCAACTGGATCCCAACCAGTCTACCATTATATCAATTGACCAAAAACAACACAGGATCAAATAAACACACTCAAACCCAGAGTACCACCAAGGCTCGTGAAAAAAAGTAATAAATTACTTTTTGAAAAAAAGTAAAGGTAATAATATTACTCAAAACGTAAAAGTAATTAGTTACGTTACTAGTTACTGGGAAAAAGTAATAATATTACTTTAAGTTACATATTACTTTAGTTACTTTCCAACACTGCTGTTCAGACTGCAGTTACACTTCTCAGTAAAGAAGAGGAAGCAGCTGCTTCCTCTTCAATGTTAAAAACAACATACTGTCTTAGTTTTACATGACTAATCCCCCCCACTGCCCCAGGGCCTCTGGACTAGTTTTTTTCAAGGACTGTTGTCCTCAAAGAACCTTGTTTACCTTGAGACAGTGTGTGTTGTGTGCACAGAAGCATGGGTTCCTGAAGCAGCGTTGCCAAATATTGCGTGAGAAATAAGCAACTAGGTCTATGAAAACAAGCCCAACAGAAGTGACAAGGCTATGGCTATTTGAAAATAGCCGATCTACAAGCTCAGACCAGAGGTCATCAACATGTCCGTACACCGACAAACGTGTCCACGGCAAGACTTGTCTATGTCCGTGGCCCATTTTATTTTATTTCTTTAGAAAAGCAAAGGAGGGCAGAACTGGAATAAGTAAAGCTTGTTGAACAAGATTTTCACCGTTGAGAGAAAGTGTTTCATAGTGTCCAAAAATAACAATATATAACTATGATAACACTTCACAATCATAATCAGTGTAAACCCTTGATCCACAGCCTGGGTCCACAATCACCATCAGACCTCCAGCTTATACATGGTCTCACCTCTGATTAAAGTTAGGAGCCTCTTTGAATGAAAGTAGTTGTGACACTGCATTCCTTTAAATCCTGTCATGCCCTTCATCAGTATCTCATCACTCATCATGTACATACAGGTGTATGATGTTTTTGACTCTGACCTTTCTTTTTCCATTGTTCCACATATTATATCACAACTAAACAAGGTCTAGACTTTCTCATCATGATAGAAGATTTCTCATCAAGATGGAAAGAAACCACAACTATCGAAGCTACCAAACGAATCCTAAAAATAGTTTTGGATTGGTAAGGTAGAACTGGTAGAACTTGATCATGCCATATTTAATGCCTGTCTTAGCCTTTTGACAGTCTTAAGGTTTTCTTCAGAACTAGGTAACCTCTTTAACCCTGGCATCCCCATGTTGGGCATGTCATTATAGGCTATGTAAATACATAAATAATGAATTAGAAACATTCCTAAAATGTTTCGAAAATACCAGATCAACAATCTCTCAACATGTCATGATGTAATGTGTTGTGAGCTTTTTTTTTCTTTTTTTCCTTCTTTATTTACCCAGGGTAGTAGCTGAGCACAAGTGCTCATTTTCAGCAACGCCCTGCACATAGAAACACACAGACAGACAGACAGACACATTAAAACCTGCACATAGAAACACACAGACAGACAGACAGACACATTAAAACCTGCACATAGAAACACACAGACAGACAGACAGACACATTAAAACCTGCACATAGAAACACACAGACAGACAGACAGACACATTAAAACCTGGGAGCTGACTAGTACAACCACTAAGCAGCTCCACTGGAGCAGTTGGGGTTCAGTGTCTTGCTCAAGGGCACTTCAGCGGTGTTGTTGGGGAAGTGGTGACCATTCACTTCCCCACCCAGATTTTTCCTGCCAGTCCGGGGATTCGAACCGGCAACCTTCCGGCAACGAGGGCGCTCCTCTAACCTTTAGGCCACCACTGCCCCTGCTTGTATATCGGCTTTTTAAAACGACGGCTTATATTTATGTGTGGCTCGGTGGTTAATGCAGATATACTATTATTGTAAAATGTGTAGCACATTGGCATAGACAATATGGCACATTGGGAGCTCATTACGTATTTCTGGTTAAAAAAAAATATGAACTAGAAAAAGTGCTCCTCGGAGCACAGGTCTCCGCCAGGTCAGGTAGGTTATTGTGGCCTCCTGGTGGCGCTATAATAGGCCAATGTTTAAAGGGTACCATTTGTTCTTAGGCCTTGCACGGCAATCGGACACTGCATTCATGGTTTGAGGCATTTTGTGCAATTTTTTTTTGCTAAATTAGAGCTGCTGGTGGCGCTATAATAGGCCAATGTTAAAAGGGTGGCATTTGTTCCTCAACATAGTGTGAATGTGCGTGCAAAGTTTGACCGCAATCGGACAGTGCGTTCATGATTTGCGGAATTTTGTTCAAAACAAGCCACTACTGCAAACTTTAGATGTCAATCTTAGCCAATGAGGATGGAAAATCAAACACATCCGTCTTGATCACATGACTATAGAGATCATGTGTACCGATTTGCGTGAAATTTGGATAAAATCGGAAGGAGTAATATAAAGAAATGTGTTTTACATAAGTCGGCCTCCTGGTGGCGCTATAAAAGGCAGATGGGAAAAATGCAGGGCAAAGGTTTTTCCTTGACCTCTAGGGAGTGCGCAGACAAAGTTTTACACAGATCGGTGCAGTTATAGGTAAAAACATGAATCGGCCTGTTATAGCGCCACCATGAGGCTGATTTGAAAATTTTCAAGTGGCATTTCTTCCTCGGCATAGTGGAAATATGCGTGCAAAATTTCACCGAAATTGCATGCTGTGTTTATGATTTGAGGCATTTTGTTGAAAATGGAGCACTCCTGCAAACTTTGGAAGCCATTTTTAGCCAATCAGGATGAAATATGAAAAATCTGAAAGACATTTTTTTTTTAATGACTATAGAGATACTGTGTACCGGTTTGAGAGATTTTTGGACAAAATCTGTAGGAGTACTGTCAAAAAATATGTTTTGCACAAATCGGCCTCCTGGTGGCGCTATAAAAGGCCCATGTGAAAAATGTGGGGCAGAAGTTCGGAATTGGCATCCAGGGAGTGTGTGTGCACAGTTTCGCTGCGATCAAGCCAACGGTGGCAGAGATTAGCTGGTGACAGACGGACACACGGACACACACACAGACACACGGACGGACGGAGGGTAAAACATACTCTCTCGCCATGCCTTTCGGCCTGGCGGAGACAATAACTTATTTTCAATGTCTGTGGCAAAAATAAAATATCGATGAAAATGTCGATCACAAGCTGGCATGGCGATGACCCCTGACCCCTGCTCAGGGTAGAGGACAGAGTACAGCAACTTGCAATGGACCTGGTCTACAAGATACACCACACCACAAAGACACCCATGTACCTGTCAAACTACTTCTAAAACGTCAATGCCGTTCACAATCAATCACAACACCAGGTTTGGCTCTAACATGGGATTACATTTGTTCTACTGCTATGCCACAAAAATGTGGAATGCCCTACCAACAGTTATAAAAACATGTGAATCCTTACTCTCCTTCATAACCGCTGTAAAAGAGCACTTACAGGTGGCTGCAATATATATGATGTCTTTGCATAGTATTGTATATTTGTCTGTCATTAAATGTTTCTATGAATTGAGTACAAAGGACCCAGATGGAAACAAGCCACATAGTGCTATTTGGGGTTTAAAATCCTCTTAACAGACCTTGTATTGAACTGTACTTTGCAAACTATTAATAAAGTATTCAATCAATCAAACAATCAATCAAAACCTGGTCGCTTGTTTCTCCTCTGCTAGTGTGGAAAGAAATGAGTCGAAATGACTCCTGCGGAATGACAGTCATAAAAAGACATTATACCACCATAGAGTTAAAAATAAGTGCAGGCCCTACCACATGTCACAATTATTCGGATTAAACCCGAGAAAGCACTATGGCTTGTTTCCATTGGGGTTCGGGTTCTTGTGTATTCAATTCATAGAAACATTTAAAGACAAACAAAAATATACAATGCAACATGTACAGTAAACAGTTGAGGGGGAGTCATTTACGGTGATAAACAGAGAGAGAGAGAGAGAGAGAGAGAGAGAGAGAGAGAGAGAGAGAGAGAGAGAGAGAGAGAGAGAGAGAGAGAGAGGGGAAGAGAAGAGTGGGGGGGAGAGAGAGACAGAGAGAGAGAGACAGAGACAGAGACAGAGACAGAGAGAGAGAGAGAGAGAGAGAGAGAGAGAGAGAGAGAGGGAAGAGAAGAGTGGGGGGGAGAGAGAGACAGAGAGAGAGAGAGAGAGAGAGACACAGAGACAGAGACAGAGACAGAGACAGAGAGAGAGAGAGAGAGAGAGAGAGAGAGAGAGAGGGGAGGAGTGGGGGGGAGGGAGAGAGAGAGAGAGGGGAAGAGTGGGGGGGGGAGAGAGAGAGAGAGAGAGAGAGAGAGAGAGAGAGAGAGAGATCAAACGAGAGATCAAACGAGTGCCAAAACGGTCGCCCCAAAACACAGTCGCCCCAGGGTAATTCCGGCGGTCTTCGTCTGGTATTCCTAAATGTAACGTCAGTAAACTATGCCTAAACCTAACCTTATTCCTAACCTTAACCTCAGTAAGACTATGCCTATTCTAATCCTAACCTTATTTCTATTCTAAGTAACCCTATCCTCAGTAAAACAAATACAAGAACAGCTGGTCTGCGAAAACAAGTGGGGGCGAGTGTGTTTTGGGGCGAGGCTTCCTGTTACCGCTCAAACCTGTGGTGCGCGGCCCGGCTGTCTCAGAGTTTATGCTCCTACGCACCTTGTTAAAAACCGTCTCGCTCGGCTAAATAATTCACGTATATGTGAACATGTATGTTCTGGTCCGCCTTGCCTTCTACATGTTGGCGGTGACAT
Source organism: Gymnoscopelus braueri (assembly GCF_963280865.1). NCBI lineage: Eukaryota > Metazoa > Chordata > Actinopteri > Myctophiformes > Myctophidae > Gymnoscopelus > Gymnoscopelus braueri. The sequence continues at coordinate 48,034,670 of NC_137620.1, read as the reverse complement.
CATATAACAACCACAAAAAGAACGGGTAGGCTATAAGATCGAGGAAGACTCGGGTTGGATTAGAGAAACAAAAACAGTTTCTGTGTGAACCAAGTGGTTCTAGAACTTCTAGTAGGCTATTAAACAAACAACAACACTTACTTATTAAGTTTTGGTCCCTCTGTCTTGTTGTGTCATCTGAATATTGTTGTAGATGTTAAGTTATTATGGTGAATGTGTTTGTCTCAAAGTCTCAAAATGGTTGGTTCCTGAATCTGCTGCGCACTTTTCCCTTGTTCTATCTGTGTCATAGTAGACCCGCCTCTACAGCCTACAGTGGTTTCAACTGTATGCATAAATAGAGTGAAACAAGTCCAGGCTTTTCCAGTGCTTTCCTAATGACTCAGTAAGTAAGTTATGAATATAATAAACAACAGATTATCAGTCTCCACACTCAAGCTTCACCCCATGAGAACAACACTACTTTGTCTTTTGTATATTCATTAATTCAGTAGTACTATATTATATGAATGAATATACAAACGAGTGAATAATTGATATCACTGATGATAGAATGTAGGCTACATGTAGCCTATTCATTCACTGGTGACTGTGGTATAATAATTAATATTCACTGTACATTATATGTATTGTTGATGCCACTGTAGGCTATTGGCTATTCAGTCCTTCAGAGATCCAGACAGTGCAGATCATGTGGTACCAGCAGCAGCTCAGTATTATTTATCTTTATTCTTGTTTATTTTGGCTTGGTTCTCTTATGCCATGTTTAATGACTCACTGCTGCTGTTATGACTGACACCTGAGCTGCGTTCACACCGGTTTAATAATGTTTAGCTTTAAACACACACACACACACACACACACACACACACACACACACACACACACACACACACACACACACACACACACACACACACACACACACACACACACCAAACAGTCACTGCAGTTCTGTGTTTACTAACCCTGTAGTTCTCCGTACATGTAGTAGACCTACACAACTATAATATAAAGTGCTAAACGGGTGTTAGCAGTCCCTCCAGGACGCTTGTGTTCCATAATATTCCGAGTGTTTAATAAAGAAGTGTTTTATAATCCAGTGACTGACAGTCTGTGAATGTAATGTTTAAGTTACTGTTTCTCCTCTTTCCACCGAGTCTGATTCAGCTGCTGCCATTCAACCGCAGAAAGACTACAGTGTCAGGATACTGTACATACATGTAGGCGATTGTTCCATTATATACACATTACAACCATTGTTTCATCGCGGTGATACTAAAAGTTGTAGCGCTGCGTGTGCAGTGTGTAGCCCAGTGGTGGAAAAAGTACTCAAATTATTTACTTAAGTAAAAGTACCAATACTGCAATATAAAAATACTTTGTTACAAGTAAAAGTCCAGAATAAAAAAAATACTTGAGTAAAAGTACAAAAGTATTGGCATCAAAATGTACTTAAAGTACCAAAAGTAAAAGTACTAAATATTTGAAAATAGCCGATCTACAAGCTCACAACGCGTCGCGATGCGACGCGTTGTGAGCTTGTAGATCTGCTATTTTCAATTAGCATAGGTTTAAAATTAGCCATGGTTCACATGACGCTTGTATACAAGCGTCATGGTGCCGAGTCCCCCTGGTCTAAAGTTGTGTTCTATTTTTTCACATTGCCATCTCTCACATAAACATAAACGTTCAGATTTCAAATATAAAGTGCTTACCACCGAGCCACGGATGTTACAAGGCAATGCGGACCGCGATGAGTACCCGTATCTCCCATATTGTTCAATAAAAAGCATTTTAATCCCATCGCCGGCCATTTTCTCCAAATTGTCTCCGATACTTTCAACCATGCGACACTAATGGTTGGGAGGTGTATTGCACTCTGATACATTACAAAACAAAAAAAAACAAAAAAACAAAATGGCCGGCGATGGGATTAAAATGCTTTTTATTGAACAATACGGGAGATACGGGTACTCATCGCGGTCCGCATCGCCTTGTAACATCCGTGGCTCGGTGGTAAGCACTTTATATTTGAAATCTGAACGTTTATGTTTATGTGAGAGATGGCAATGTGAAAAAATCGAACACAACTTTAGACCAGGGGGACTCGGCACCATGACTGTCATGGTATGACAGTCATGTTTCAGGGCTAGTTTAAAATAGGTTTAAAGTAGTTAATGTATGTTTCATTATATCATAATTTATATCTGAAAAGTAACTAGTAACTAAAGTTTTCAAATAATTGTAGTGGAGTAAAAGTACAATATTTGCCTCTGAGATGTAGTGGAGTAGAAGTAAAAGTATTGGAAATTGGAAATACTCAAGTAAAGTACAAATACCTCAAAATTGTACTTAAGTACAGTACTTAAGTAAATGTACTTAGTTACTTTCCACCACTGCCTAGTACTCACCCAATACTTAATGACTGTAAACTGGGGTCAGCTCTGGACATCTATAGTTTCATAATCCATGTGAAAGTTATGGCAGAAAACGCTTGTTTAGTAAAAATATATCCACTTTCCCAAGAGCTTCTTCACGAGGATATTCTCTCCCTCTTCCTCCAGCGTTGAGCTCAATGAGCAGCATTTACAGCTGGAGCGTTACGGTCGGGTCTCGCTGCGAGATGTGTTCCGCTAGCAACAATAACTCAACAAGACTTCCGGTGGACGATCTCTTCAGAATAAGAGTAGCTTCTAGAGTAAACGGAAGCCATTGAAAACCATTGGAAAAACGGTTCATTTGCACATTAAAACTACAAATTAAGCATTTAAACGAAGCTATACAACACACATTATATTTCTGTGTAACAAAAAACGGTTTTAATAACATTAATAATTGATCTAAATGGATAAATATTGTTCACTGGAGTGCATAGCGCCATAGCGTTTTTAAATTGCAATAACTGCTATTAAAGATGTAAAGTCAATGCTATATTTATTATTAACTCATTTTGCTGGGGACCCCCTGGAACCCCTTCAAGGACCTCTGGGTGCCCCCGAACCCCACAATAAGAACATAATGTAGCTCAATGCAGTCAGAAGCATTGCAGGCTTGGATGTTTAATGTCAAAATAAAGAGGTGGTTTAAAAGTTCACTGTATTCAAGTGTTTTTTTTTCTTTACTTATTTTTTTTTACATCTTCATGACACAAAGAGCGTCTCCTGTCCAGTGTCCACTATTATCTGAAAATGGCACTTTTCTGACCTCTGACCTCACTGGACGGCCAGCCACACTTTCTTTTACAACTGTCCGGCTTAGCTGAGAGTGTGGTGTGGTAGAGGAGGTCTCCCTGAACGTGTGCATGTGTCACAAGTGCTGATGACACCATGAGCCGTCTCCTGTCCAGTATTATTATTCTATATACACAGATTATTTAGCACACACACACACACACGCACGCGCGCACACACACACACACACACACACACACACACACACACACACACACACACACACACACACACACACACACACACACACACACACCTCCCCCTTAAACATAACCCTCCCTTGTTAGCGTCGACAACTTCAACTCAACAAAGAAATAAGCATGTCGCTGCACGTTGGTGAATCCTGTGTATACTGCGTATCGGTGTTGCGTGCCAACAATAGCTGATCTAGATCTACCAGCTCACAAAGTGTTGCAGCTCCACATGTCAGCTTGTAGATCTGCTTCCCTCCAATGCAACGTAACCACAGCAACACAAACTAAACAAACCAACACTTTTACAATTATTAAACCGAACCACAATGTAAACACTTACCCTACATATGAAAAGTTGGAATCCCAAAAAGGTTGCACATCAAACATTTAAAATCAATGGAGGACAAAGTGCTCATATTTTATTATTATACTATTATCAATGGGAGGACAAAGTACTCGATTGTTTTTATTATACTATTATAAAATTATACTTTTCTTATTGGCACACATGTTCGTCTTTTAATGTTATATGTATACTGGATTTTGGGTATAGCACTCCACTGGGAAAACCCAATGTTGATGCACAACCTCTTTTCCTCATTTACTTATATGCTGTCTATGAGTCCACACTGTTCGTTTCACTGCTGTACTCCGTCTTTGTGGTAAAATGGACTCCTGCACTACTACCTGCCACACACACACACACACACACACACACACACACACACACACACACACACACACACACACACACACACACACACACACACCTGTATGTAATTATGCCACTCCCCTCCTCCCACACACCTGAGTACTTTTCCTCTTCTATACCTCTTCTATAATAACTATCTGTTTTTTTGCCACATGATGCTGCACTGAGATGCCACCCTGTGGTCAAGTTGGGTAACTGCACTTCAGTAGAACAAGAGAATAGAATCAGGTTTATTGTCACATCACAGGTTTACAAGGTAAAAAAGTGGGTGAAATTCGTTTTCGTACATCGTTCCCATCGCAACGTTATTTCCATAGAAAAAAATATGTTAATCACATTAACTCTGGCATCCCTATGTTGGTCCACATTAGTAATAAATGTTGACCAACATTTGTTTTGTCCCAAAAAAAAATGAACAAGCTGATCTGCAAGGTCACAGTGCACCGCATTGCAACACGCTGTGAGCTTGTAGATCTGCTATTTTTTGCTATTAGTCATACAAAGATTAAAGAAATATATAGGTCTTGAGTGTTTTTTTTGTTTTCTTTTACAAATGTAACCCTGAACATTTATGAATGAGAATAATGAATTCTGAGAATTAATTAATGAATCCTATTTAAACCTATTTAAATCTCTTATGTTACAGAAAGTGTTGAGAGCAAAGCTCAGAAAAGACATTCACTATTATTCAGACAGTTGAGTGCTAAGTGCATCAATAACATATTCTGATCTGCCTTTAACAATGCATTGAAATTACTGTTATAATAACCACCTGTTCTTACCCTCTGCTTTGGATTCGACCAACAATAAGTGGAAGGAGAAGGGCCTTGTCTCTTTCAGTGATCTATATAGTGATGGTTTATTTAGCCCCTTGGGAGATCTCTACTAAACTGGATATGCAAAACCTTAGTTTGTTTCGATTTTTTCAACTACGCAACTTTGCAAGTATCCGTTTTATACCCTTCCCTAGTTTACCCGAGAAAACCCTATTAGAGACGATAATGTCTGGATCAGATTCCCTGTTTAACATCTCATCAATTTACAGTGCTCTTACCTCCTTTAGGACAACTTCTCTCTCTGTGTTGAGGGGTACATGGGGGGGGGGGGGGGGGGGTGAACTTGGAACAGTGCTGAGCGAGGAATATTGGGCCGACGTACTGTCTAGGATTAACTCCTCCTGTGCCTGCGCTCGTATGTGCCTTATTCAGCTGAAAGTGGTTCATAGGATCCATTACACTAGGGCCAAGCTCAGTAGATTATTTCCAGAAACAAATGACTCTTGTCTCAGGTGCCTCCAGTCCCCTGCAGACCCCACACACACACACACTCACACACACACACACACACACACACACACACACACACACACACACACACACACACACACACACACACACACACACACTTTTTTATTCCTGCCCTAAGCTTGCCTCTTTTTGGAAATCTTTTTTTGACACACAGTGGCCCTCATTTATCAACGCGGTGCAGCCCAAATAATGGGCGTATGGCGAGATCACCGCACCTTTCGGCATTTATCAATATATCCTGACGTTGGATTCTTCCTACCGTAGGCTGAGATCTCACGTCTGGTAGGGACCAGTTGTTGACGTTGGCTGCGCCCGTTTATTCCATCCTAGACCTGCGGATCAGTATTGTCTGACTGTCTGACAGGCATCTGGACACATAATCCACTCATAAATGTATATCTACACTAATAAATAATCCCTGTGAAAATATAACATTTTATAAAGTAATTGAAACAAACTGCTTTTGCTTTAACAGTCATTCAGATAATATTGTAGATCTGGCTGCATTGAAAATAGCAGATATACAAGCTCACAAGCCAGCGTCGCATTGCGACGCGTTGTGAGCTTGTAGATCTGCTATTTTCAAAATATACAAGCGCTCGGGAGTTTAGACCGGTGCAGCGGCGCTGCTGTTATATTTTCATGGCCACCGGGAGATCAGACATTTAACCCATGGTCCAACACACACCAGCCTTCATCCATCAATGTTCTATCCAGGCTATCTCTCATTAATGGGGAGCGGGACGGGACTCGCCCGTCTGACGGTCCGAGTCTCACTGGGAAATGGGAATAGCCTACATGACGGCTTTATTTTAGTTCAACTCGAACGCGCACTGCTCGGTATGGGTTAAATAAATTAATATACAAACGTATTCCATTCAAGGCGATGTGATTGGTATCATAATATGTCATTCATATAGAGCGTCGCAGTTCCCGCCCACTTCCTGTTTTTTTTGGTGCCGGAAGAAAAAACTCAATGCATTTTTCCATTGACATTTCCAAAAATATTTATATCTATTAATTTAAGCCTCGAATCAAGCCATCATGACATGACATGAATCATGACCATAAACGTTTTTTTTTTGTTGAAAACGGCAAAACAAAGGGTATTTATTAAATATAGTATATCATATAATTAAATATAAAATTTAAAAAAATCACAGAAAAAAACGTTTTATGGTCATGATTCATGTCATCTCGTGATGGCTTGATTCGAGGCTTAAATTAATAGATATAAATATTTTTGGAAATGTCAATGGAAAAATGCATTGAGTGGGCGGGAACTGCGACGCTCTATAGGCTACAAGCCTACGTGACCGCTACGGTACGGATTACATGAAAAACACAGCTGGGCGGTCGTGTGTGTGTGTGTGTGTGTGTGTGTGTGTGTGTGTGTGTGTGTGTGTGTCCACTCATAAATGTATATCTACACTAATAAATAATCCCTGTGAAAATATAACATTTTATAAAGTAATTGAAACAAACTGCTTTTGCTTTAACAGTCATTCAGATAATATTGTAGATCTGGCTGCATTGAAAATAGCAGATATACAAGCTCACAAGCCAGCGTCGCATTGCGACGCGTTGTGAGCTTGTAGATCTGCTATTTTCAAAATATACAAGCGCTCGGGAGTTTAGACCGGTGCAGCGGCGCTGCTGTTATATTTGTTATATAACAGCAACCTCGGAAAGATCCTCTGCATGATCCTCAACCACAGAATTCTAAACTTCCTCACAGAAAGCAATGTCCTGAGCAAATCACAAATTGGCTTTCTACCAAAATATCGCACAACAGACCACATTTACACTCTAAACACCCTAATTGACAACCAATTAAACAAAAACAAAAGCAAATTATTCTCCTGCTTTGTCGACTTCAAAAAAGCATTCGATTCAATTTGGCATGAGGGTCTGATGTACAAACTGTTGGAGAGTGGCATTGGGGGGAAAACCTATGACATAATAAAATCAATGTACACTAACAACAAATGTGCAGTTAAAATAGGCGAAAAGCACACAGACTTTTTCCCCCAAAGCCGAGGAGTTAGACAGGGATGCAGCCTGAGTCCAACACTCTTCAACATATATATCAACGAATTAGCAAAAACGTTAGAACAGTCCACAGCTCCAGGCATCCCCTTGGCAAACACAGAAATCAAATGCTTACTTTTTGCAGATGACCTGCTGCTGCTGTCTCCAACCAAGGAAGGACTACAGCAGCAACTTGATCTCCTACACAAATTCTCCCAGACATGGGCCCTGACAGTGAACCTAACTAAAACTAAAATCATGATATTTCAAAAAAGATCCAGCCGCCAAAACCATCAATTTTTCCTAAATACAATCCCACTAGAACAAACAAAAAACTATACCTACCTTGGCCTAAACATCAGCAGCACAGGGAACTACAACCAAGCTGTAAAGGACCTGAGAGACAAGGCAAGAAGGGCATTCTATGCTATCAAAAGAAACATCAAAATAGACATCCCAATTAAAACCTGGCTTAAAATACTGGACTCTGTGATAGAACCAATTTCCCTCTATGGTTGTGAGATCTGGGGACCATTAGCAAACCATGACCCTGAAAAATGGGATAAACACCAAACCGAGACCCTACACACAGAATTCTGCAAATCCATTCTCCGTACCCAGCGAAAAACACCAAATAATGCATGCAGGGCAGAATTAGGACGATACCCACTAATTATCAAAATAAAAAAGAGAGCACTTAAGTTCTACAACCACCTAAAAGAAAGCGACCTAGATGCACTCCATAACAAGGCACTCACACACAGCGAAACCCTAGAGAGATGCCCCCTCATCCAGCTGGCCCTGGAACTCCGGGCACAAACACAAACAGAGCCACGAGATAGAAAACCCATTGGACTAAACCAAATTATAAAACAGCAAAAGGAAAACTACCTGACACACTGGAAAGAAGCAACACAAAAGCAGAGTAAACTAGAATGCTATCTGGCCCTAAACAGAGAATACGCAGTGGCAGAATACCTGAGCACCGTGACTGACCCAAAACAAAGAAAAATCTTAACTAGGTACAGACTCAGTGAGCACAGTCTTGCGATCGAGAAAGGTCGTCACAGGCAGACCTGTATCCCGAGAGAAGACAGACTATGCACCCACTGCACACAAAATGAAGTGGAAACCGAGCTACACTTCCTAACCGTCTGTCCATTGTACCAAGACATCAGAGACACATACTTCCCACAGATTACAACCACACACGGAGATTTTGAAAACATGACCAATGACAAAAAACTCCCATATCTGCTGGGCGAAGTACAACAATGTGCAAACACAGCAGCAAGATTCGTGAGTTGCTGTGATAGGAAAAGGATATCAAACGGAACACAACCACCCTAAAGACTAATCATTGGGTATATTCCGGCACTATAACTGCACCCAGTGATCTTGGTACATAGAAATTGATCTATTGAAGATTCTGACTTTCAAATGTACATATTTTTTGTTTTGATTGTATTGCTGTATTGTTGTATTATGCTTTCTGCTTTGGCAATGTAAACGTATGTTTTCTCATGCCAATAAAGCCCTTTTAGTAGAGCGGATAAAAGCAATATTTTGGGAGAATCGTTCACTTGGTGATACAAGCGTGAAACTTGGTACAGATCATCTTTAGAGGTCATGTATCGATTTTTTTAATCGAGCCACTTGAAAATCAAAGATGGCGACCATTTTTCAAGATGGCCGACATCTTAGTGGGCAGTTAAGTGATATGATGGTTTATTTGGTGATACAAGCATGAAAATCGGCATGAGCAGTCTCTGTGGGTCACTTGACAATAGGCCACCCACAGCTACTTGAAATTTCAAGATGGCGGCCATTTTTCAAGATGGCCAACACTTTAGTGGAGCAATTAAGTTATATAATGGTTTATTTGGTGATACAAGCATGAACATTGGCATGAGCAGTCTCTGTGGGTCACTTGACAATAGGCCACCCACAGCTACTTGAAATTTCAAGATGGCGGCCATTTTTCAAGATGGCCAACACTTTAGTGGAGCAATTAAGTTATATAATGGTTTATTTGGTGATACAAGCATTACATTTGGCATGAGCAGTCTCTAAGGGTTGCTTGACAAGAAAACACTCCCAGCCACTTTACATTTCTATTTTCAAGATGGCCGCCCCCTGGATCCTCAAAAGATACATTTTCTCATAGAAATGTATGTTTTTTTTTCATTAAGGACGATTATACGATTATTATTATTATGCTAAAGAACAACTTTTAACACATCACAATATAGTTGTGTTGATTTGTTGATCATAGATAGATTAGATAAGAGTGAATATCTGCACTACCAGGGCACACTGGTGATATATCACTGCTGTTAAACTCAGAGTGGGGTTCAATGTCAGCTAATTGAAAGTTGGTATCCCAAATGCTGTCTAATTTACCCCAAAACAGTTAGATAGCCGCACCTGAATTGACAGGTTGTGCCAGCACGGGAGAGCCGAGCCAAGGTTAATGGGGTTTTAGTTAACCGGATGGTGTACAGATCGCTCAGGATTTAAATGGCATTGGATGAACGATCGAACTAAGTGTAGGGTTAAGGCACGAACTTAGTTGTATCCCATACATCAAAGTGCTTGGTAAAAGGTGGTAAAAGGATAAACCCTCGGCCTCTGCCTATGCTGCAGACATGGCAGAAGCCATCATAACAGTTGTGAAAACTAACTGGGACAGATGTTTAATTTGTCAGCAGGTCACCAAGGAAAAACTCATTCAGCCGAGTTTATTCAACAGAGAGCACGATCGTACTGGTTATGATACCATTGCAAGAAATGTTCCATTATTTCATAAGATCAATGCTCTGCCTATCTTACTTAGTCCAACCCGACTAGATGAAGGTGATGGCATAGAAAGCACATCGACAAGAAACAGAGCAAAATATAATTCAAGCTGTAAACTTAGGTTCAACAACACAGAGCTGAAAGGGCCCAAAAGAGAGCATCTACATCTGCTGAAGACACTGAAGATACCAAAGATATCCATGTCAAGAGGCCAAGAAGATCTAATGTATGACCGGTCCAGCGATGTCACAACTGTGAACGAGGCCAGGCTTGATCTCTTTGCCAGAAAGCAAAGACAATATGACTTGATCCCACCAACTCAAGCAGCACTCAAAGAGCATGCCAAACATGCTTCTTATGAGGCTGGATACGTGTGGGGACAGGCATTGAAGCGACATCCACAAATGCCGAGCCCATCTGACTGGGGATGGGTGGAACAGGACGAGAAGTGGAAAGTCTTCTGGACTCCACTTCCACCTATTGCGGAGAGTTGTTGGGAGTTGACCAAATGTGGGTGCTCCAAGGCATGTACTGGAAGGTGTAACTGCTTCAGATATGGACTCAGTTTCACATGCCTATGTAGTTGCCCCTGCTAGAACCTATTTGCATGTTTATTTTGCCAGAGTTATTCCCTGTTGTCCTCTGTGTTTTCAAGTGGAGGCCTATGGCTCGGCTTCCCCTCGTCACATCGACGCATCATGTTTTACTTTTTATCTAGTCTATTACTGTGTAATTTTCAGTTGTTACTTTGTAACATTGCTTCCACTGCCTTCCACTGCCATATCTAACAGTGAAGCACATTTTCAGTTTAGTTCCTTAGTATCGTTTGTCATGGTTCCGTGGCTATTGCCATTCAGTATTAGCCATTACTCATAATTTTGGAGCGCTGTCCGTTCAGCACCACAACTGTGCTTATCAGCACCACAACTGTGCTAATTTATTCATCTTATTTTTTGTATCCCCACCCCTTAGTATTTATTTGACACATGTAATGGCTGTTAGTTTAAAAAAAACAATATATATATATATATATATATATATATATATATATATATATATATATATATATATATATATATATATATATATATATATATATATATATATATATATATATATATCCTCCCTTGTGACTGTTACCTTGTCGTGGTAAGGGAGCTTGTTTAGGCCTACCTCAGTGAACCCTGAGAGCTATGCCGGTGGGAGGCAACTCCTGACAGGTCTTACCAAACTGGACAGGTCGTGGGCGAGGAGTCAGACAAAACACAGTCAAACAACCTCTCTTGACAGAGCTTTTTGAGGAACCCAATACATTTCTATGAGAAAAGGTATCATTTAAAGATTGACATCTTGAAATTTCAAGTGGCTGTGGGCGGTTTCTTGTCAAATGACCTTTTGAGACGGCTCATGGCAATTTTCATGCTTGTATCACCAACTAAATGATTTCTTAAGCTTAACTAGTCCACTAAGGTGGTGGCCATCTTGAAAAATGGCCGCCATCTTGACATTTCAAGTAGCTGTGGGTGGCTTATTGTCAAGTGACCCACAGAGACTGCTCATGCCAATTTTCATGCTTGTATCACCAAATGAACCATTATATAACTTAAATGCTCCACTAAAGTGTTGGCCATCTTGAAAAATGGCCGCCATCTTGAAATTTCAAGTAGCTGTGGGTGGCCTATTGTCAAGTGACCCACAGAGACTGCTCATGCCAATTTTCATGCTTGTATCACCAAATAAACCATCATATCACTTAACTGCCCACTAAGGTATCGGCCATCTTGAAAAATGGCCGCCATCTTGGATTTTTGAGTGGCTCGATTAAAAAAGTCAAAGAGTTGACCTAAAGGAATGTTCATGCCAATTTTCACGCTTGTATCACAAAGTGAACGATTGTTCCTACTATCCGCTCTACTATTTGAATTGAATTGAAATTGTGTGTGTGTGTGTGTGTGTGTGTGTGTGTGTGTGTGTGTGTGAGAGAGAGAGAGGGGCGTGTGCGGCGAGGCGATCGGGGGAAACTCTTTCTTATTGGCTTTTGATGTATTTGGTCGTATTCTGGTTCTTCTTCATGTCGTAAAATCGGGGTGTTTTGAGAATATTTAAGGGCGTGTTATTTAAATGACGCTCGTTTTCAGACGTGAGATTTATCAAAGCTCCGACCTGATGTACGCCAGGATTGGCTGTGTAGGATTCGTTGATAAATGTGACTTCGACGTTGGTGTACGGCTGAATATATGGAAAAATATAAGCCGGTTTATACGCTCCGTTGATAAATGAGGGCCTCAGTGTGGTCCTAGGATCTCTGTGACTCCCTGTCCCCTAATGGCCATCTTCGTGTGTCTCCTGTAGCGGGCAGATTTAACAGATTCCAGGCTGACGTGGTTGCCTTTGCTTCCCTCATAGCCAGACGGTGTATAGGCCTGTCAAAAAAAATCGATTCGTGAATAAATCGCGATTCTTAATGCCGCGATTTTTTAAATCGTTTCAAATTTTCAGAATCGAAATCGAATAAAAAATAATAATAATTTTTTGACCCAAAGACCAAGGAGATATGATTTTTTTTTGAAGATTTAGACTCCCATCCACTTCCTTGTTAACTTAAAACTTAAAAATTCTGTATCTCGGCTCCTGAGTACTTTTTTTTTCTCAATGAAAAATCTCTGGCATAAAACAGCTAAAAAAATCTGAAATAACTCTGGCATTCAATGTGTTAAGTTGCAGACCTGTAGTGTAGGTCTAGGTCCATTTGTTAAAGGCTAAAATAGCTCATCTGCAGCACATCTTTTTTCATCACTGAACTGTGAAGTCACAGTGTGAATGTGTACTGTTTGTGTTTTTTTCCCAGCAGCTGATGAGATGACTGACTGGCAGCTTTAAGACCAGGATGTAATAAATAACATGTTTTGTTTTTATAAGGTTGTACCTTGTACACTCTTAAGATGTAGACCTGTAGTGTAGGTCCATTTGTTCTCAAGTTGAAGACCTGTAGGTCCATTTGTTCTCATTTGTACAAGACCTGTGGGTCCATTTTGATGCCTGGTGGTCCCCAGAACTGCATATATTCTGTGTTCAGTAAAGGTCTAGAAGGTTTAGTTAAATGTCATGATGATGATGTTGTTAAAGGCTAAAATAGCTCATCTGCAGCACATCTTTTTTCATGACTGTGAACTAAGTGTGAATGTGTACTGTTTTTTCCCCAGCAGCTGATGAGATGACTGACTGGCAGCTTTAAGACCAGGATGTAATGTAATAACATGTTGTTTTTATAAGGTTATACCTTTTTCACTGGCACTTTGTCTGAAATAAAGTGCCAGTGCCACTTTGTCAGAAAGACTGACTGACATGATCTGGCTGCATTGAAGTGTATGATTCAACTTTTCATGGTTTATATTGTTCAGAATTGTTTTAAAATGTTCTAGTATAATTAAAGCAAAACGATTTGGGGAAGAAAATCGCAATAAATCGCAGAATCGAATCGAATCGCAATTAATTGCAGAATCGCAATTTAAATCGAATCGGCACCCTAGGATTTAATCGCGATAAATCGCAGAATCGAATCGAATCGCCATTAATTGCAGAATCGCAATTTCAATCGAATCGGCACCCTAGGATTTAATCGCAATAAATCGCAGTATCGAATCGAATCGCAATTACTCACAATTAATCGCAGAATCGCAATTTAAATCGAATCGGCACCCTAGGAATCGATTTTGAATCGAATCGTGAGGTAAGTGAATCGTGACACCCCTAACGGTGTATATTGCTTCCCTGGAAGAGCCCTAACCCTCCCAGTGTGTCTTCATGGATAAAGAACTTGTCTGCGTTTCTCCATTTGGAGAAAATCAAACACACAGTTAGAGGTTCGTCTGGGAACTTTTACAGAACATGGGACCCATTCATTCAGTATATTAATTCCTTGACCATGGTTTAATTAGGGATTGGCAATCCCCCGCCAGTATTTTTTCTTTATTTCTTTATTTCTTTTTTTTATCTTTGTACTTTCTCTGTTATCACCATTCTTACTTTTTTGTTATTTTTTAAAAATATAATTGTTTGCTTTGTTACCTATCTGCATGAGTTCAGTTAATCTATTCTACTCCCCCCGGGGCAGGGGTGGGTGGGTGAGGGTAGGTGGGAGGCTTTGTCTTGGCGTATAGTCGTTGTTTTTTGTCTCTCTTATGTTATGTTTTGTTTTGTGTCTTCTACTCTGTTTGTGGTCATGTATGTCTTGTATTTTAAAATGAAAAAAGCTAATCAAAAATATATATAATAAAAAAATAATAATACTGTTATAATGCCTTAAAGCTGCACTATATAACTTTCCTCTTTGACCCCGGATTTGAACCCTGGTTTCAATGTTTTACCATTTAGCTAATAGTTCCTGCTTGCTCAGGGGATACATTGAATCTTGACCATCATCAGGTCAAAATCCGTGTCAGATCCAGTGTCTAGAAGAGACATGACCTTTGACACGATCTAAATGTCTCAATAAAAGAGCAGGGAGACAAAACACAAAAAACACCCCAATTGTATACGTTATATTGTATTAACATACTCTACCATACAGATTGGGGCGTGTCTTCTCCTCCGCGTCATCAGTGCCCATACCCTAGGTGGGGTTGGTGAAAGGGCCTTTCTGTGTGGAGTTTGCATGTTCTCCCTGTGTCTCCTAGGGTAGTTAACACCCTCACAAAAACATGTAGTAATCCTGGTCGCTATATCGCCTCCCCGATGACAGCCGGGGCGCCTGATGGAGGGAAAGGGAACTGGTTGGAATAACGTGTTCCTTCCACGCGCTACGTCCTACCGGGGAAACTCCCCCCTGTCAGGTGACAAGAAGGTCAGTTGGCTCTCATGCAGTGAAGGAAGCATGAGCTCGGCCCTGGCCCCCCTAGGCTGTGGGGGACTGGTGTAGTGCTGGTGTAGGGCTGGTGTAGTGCTGGTGTAGGGCTGGTGTAGTGCTGGTGTAGGGCTGGTGTAGCGCCCAGGATCACTTAGGAAATTGGCACCGGGTGAAAAAAAAAGGGTTACAAAAATCGCAGGATAAAGATTTAGAAGAAAACAAAAGTTACATTGTGCCACTTTCAAGTGTGATTGTTGCTAACCATTTCATCCATTGAAAATGCACTAGCGTATCTCTACGACCACGCGCATGTCGTGCAGGGAATGATTAGCGTATCCCTCAGAAAAAACCTAGAACACACCACTGCATGCTTGTAACTTGTAGATTCCCAGTCACACTGAAGGTGCAACATTGTGTTGTGACTGGAAGATGTCTGTCTGCACAGGAAGATGCTGCTATTGGGGAGTGGCCTGCTGAAGCCTATAGCTGTATAGTTTGTGTGATTGGAGCCTGAGGATCTGATTGAGGAGGTGCCTGTTAATCCTGTTAGCTTGTGATAACATGGGGAGCATCTTGTGTGGATTGATGTTGTATTGTGGTTGATTGATTAGAAATTGAAGGGAGGAGTGTTCAGAGTATATACCGTAAGGGGAAAGGCTCAGTAGTAGTAGTAGTGTAGGCTGCCATGGGGAGCCTACATTTGAAGTTGTTTGTTTGATTTTTTAGCAATATTTTCTTCAGTTGTACATTTTTGCCATTTTCGTTGTCCTGGCCTGGATCCAATTACAAATCTTTGTTTTTCTGCAAGTCTGCCTTGAGTCCTGGTCCATTTTTGAACATTTAATGGTTTTCACTTTGTGCCGATCTACTTGGTGGTGACAGTTATGAATATTTATCAGTGCTTACAACTGTCAATCACAGGGCCCTGAGTGCAGACGCTGATTGGCTCCTCCACTTTTTGGTTTCTGCAAACCCCCCCCCCCCCCCCCCCCAGCGCTTGGGAGCCAGACCAGACCGGTCTGCAGAAGACGTGATGATGTGAATTCACACGACCAGGATTGTTTACCAGGCTATAATTATACAGCATTATTAATGCATTAATATCTAACCTTATGTCATTAAATGATTTATGTTTTGTGATTATTTTTTATAAAGCATTATGATGAATTATTAGTGCTTATACAGTAAATAATAAATCAATCAAATGTGCTATGAGTAAAATAATGCATTATAAGTATGTTTACAATAGCCTACATCATATAAAGTGTTACCAAAACTTAATTCTGTAATGTTATTAAGAAGTATATGTTTTTATACTGTTGACAATGTTAAATGTGTTCATGTATAATGTTGTGTTTACTGTATAGAATCTTCCACAGTCTTAAACAACAACGAACTGCAATACTGGCTCAAAGTCACCAAGATCCTCCACTAGAGGGCACTGTTGTATCACATATAGATCTGCAAAGTTCAGCTAGACTGGTGTTTCAGTCAGACAGTGAACATCCTGCTGACTGATGTCAAACAGTTAGTTGTTTATAAAGTGTAAATCAGATCAAAATGGATGCAGAAAGAACAGTCCTGCAGACATTAGAAGTCTACACTATCAATGGGGAATTAAAATGTACTTTTATTTTGTCAAATATGGAAACAGACAGTGAGATCTAACAGCTTTCATCCTGGTTTCCCTATGTTGTGCATGTCTTTATAGGCAGATGTACAAGCTCACTATGCATCGCAATGCAATGCGCTGGGTTGAGTGACCTTAGATCGGTTATTTTCACTATTTTTAAATAAAGTATAAAATAGGGTTTAAGTGATTAGAACATTTCTCTGCTTTAATAGACTCCTTGAGTTTAATCCTAATTTCATCACCAAGCCGCACGTGGTTGATGTTAGGAATCGTGGGTCACATCGCTATGGCAACCAGGCAGACTTGTTCCATGTTGTCTCTGTGATGTCTAGCACTTCATTTAAGACTTTCTACTTTCTGTTATACCATTATGTAAATATAGTGTTTTAATGCTTTATGTTGACTGAAGCATAACCTCACTGTACTTATAAGGTGTGCTCCATGCAGCTCCTATCCTATATTAAAATTAAAAGTGGACGGCGGACTTCACATCCGTAACATCCGGACTTGCGAGGTGAACCGTTGTTCCGATCCGCACCAAACTACACTGTTCAGGAGTCTGCCATGACAATACTCACACCAGAAGATACATGTAGCCAACGCATTCTGAGGCTTCAGATGTGCCTGGATAGGACGATAATCCTAATGATTGTGTATCGCGATAAAAACACTCACAATAATCTTATCGCAGAGGATAAAATCTTTTGTGAAATTGTCCATCGTGTCCAAATTGACCTGAGTTTTTCCCTGCTCTTCTATCGAGACATTTAGATCGTGTCAAAGGTCATGTGTCACTAATAGTGGTCTAGTGTCACGTGTCATGTGTCACTAATAGTGGTAAAGGTCATGTGTCACACAATAGCACTGATTTATGGGAAAAAATATATAAAAGCGGAAACATGTTAGCTGCTTCCTGCCGGACAGCAACGATATATGGTATATTGTCACTGTCGGGCAGAAACCTTGTATTTCCATATTTAAACTTCATATGTTTTTTTCATAAATTAATGCCCGACTTCAGTGGTTCTCAAACTGGGGTCCGGGGACCCCCAGGGGTCCTTGAGGAGTTACATGACTAACAAATTGAACCATATGGACCCGTCATAGTATAGATTGGGGTCCCAGAGATAGCAAATGGAATCAAATGGTGGTCTGTGGCCTAATGCGTATTAAACTGGGGATCCTTTAAGTTAAAAAGTATGAGAACCGGGGCACGGTGGCGCCTGCAGTAACTTCTTCGTCTCTTCTGGGCAGCCAATCACGGTCCTGCAGTCACTGCTTGTGGTCCTTAACTCCCTGCTGGATTTACTGTTTCACTACCAGTTAAATCTTTCCCTCAACTCCCGGACCCGCCCCCGTCAGCAGCGGCAAATCTCGGTCCTGTATTTATTGTTTCACTCAAATTCACTGACCTGTTAAATCTTTCCCTCAACTCCCAGACTCCATTCCTAGACAAGGAAGAAGGAGGAGCATGGTAGGAGAAACAGCACAGAAAGCATTAAATAAAAATAAAGATTGATTTGATTGATTTGTACACTTTGTCAGCTTGTTCTTTTGTCATTCCATGGTACATCATGATCTAGTAATTGTATTCGTTTTTTTTACATAACCTGCAGTCCATTTGGAAATTAGTTGGCTGTTCATTGCAAGAGGAAGTTACAATCTTTTCTATTTTGATTATCTTACTGCCTTCAAAGTACCCAGGCTGTGCTCCAGTATTTTATTTATTGTGGGTAATGTATTTGAGAACAGCAAAACCGATCATGTATGAGTTTATAGCCCTGAAACATGACTGTCATATCGTGACCGACCGTCATGGATGAGCTCAACTTGGTATTTAAACTTTCTCCCTTTTTGGTCCGTACATCTACATGAACGTTCATATTCCAAATATAAAGTGCTTACCCCATGGCTACGGATTTTACAACTATGTACGTTTCCTCAGAAGTACCCGAATATTTTGAATTGTTAAATAAAAAGCATTTTAATCCGATTGGTGGCCATTTTCCCCTTATTTTCTTCATATGCTTTCAACTACGTGACCCTATCGGCTGGGAGGTGTATTGCACTCTGGTGCATTATAACTCTATGAGAAAATGGCCACCGATCGGATATTTTAATCCGATCGGTGGCTTTTTATTGAATAATACGGAAAATACGGGTACTTATTGAGGGCCCGTACATAATTGTAACATGTGTGGCCATGAGCTAAGCACTTTATTTTTGAAATTTCAACGTGTATATAGATGTATGGAGCAAAAAGGGAGAAAGTGCAAACACCAGGTTGAAGTTCATCCATGACCGACAGACGACCGTCATATGATCCATGACTGGCGTTTGTTTTCCAAGTATTTGCAATTTTCAGTACTTTTACTTCTACTCCACTAAATCTGATCTCAGAGGCAAATATTATACTTGTACTCCACTACAATTATTTGAAAACTTAAGTTAAGTTGTAGATTTGGATTATTATTACAGAACATACATTAACCACTTCAGCCCTATATACATATTTTCAGCCATTTGAAAATAGCAAATCTATAAGCTCTCAATGATGTAGGTAGACTATCACTACATAACTAAAAGAGTTTATGAGTTAGGGTATCAACAATATATTAGGGTGACATGCTATGGTTTAAAACTGTTCTAAACCATAGCCATATGTTAACCTAGAACAGGGGTCTTCATAAGGGGGTCCTCATAGTTACTACAGTACAGGGGGTCCGCCAAATCTATTTGAGATTTTCTCTCTTTTTTCCATTTTTTTTTTCACTATAACCAGCATCTGGGGGTACATTCACTGAAAATAGCCGATCTACAAGCTGACAACGCGTCATGCTGCGATCTGCTGTTTGTGGTAGCTAGCAATAACTTGGATAACAATGACACATTGCAAAATGTCGGCTATTTATTACAGTTACATTATTAGGTTAAGGGAAACAAGAGTTCGTCATAGTGTCAACATTATATTAAGCGAAATATAATGTAGGCTATACCTATAGAGTCACTTAGACAGGCAAGACAAAGTTAACAAAATAAATTGCCGTCTGATGTAAAAACGGAGGTCCGGGACCCCTAGGCCCTAGGGGGTCCTCGTAGTTACTACAGGGGGTCCGCCAAATCCATGTGATATAGAACAGTTTATCTCTCTTTTTTTCTTCTTTTTTTTTACCAGCATCCCTATTTTGCGGGGTAACCTACATTCACTGAAAATAGCCGATCTACAAGCTGACAATGCATCATGCTGTGACAGCTAGAACCAACTGTACACCAACAAGGACAAAACAATAATAATTATTATTAGTATTATAATATTAGCATCAATTCGTTCACCATAATAAAGAATAGGATGGACGCACACTGTCGCACAGGCTATTATATCGCATAATCCAAGTAAATCCACCGTGCGTAAAGGTGAGTATATAGGCTCTCATAAGGATGTCATTGTGGGAATAACATAAGGATCTCATGCGCACACTTTATTAAGACGTTTGAACGACACGGGAAAGCGTTCACAATCACACTCTACAATTTTATTACACTTCTTCTTCTTATCACATATAGCCAAAATATAATGTAGGCTATACACTTAATAGAAAATTGGACAATGTTTAGCTGTATGTCGGAAAGAAACCATGCAGGAACATTAAGTCAGCCAGTAAAAGCTCACGTTCTGCTTTGATCAGGTTAATGTTAATGTTATATTATCGGCTGCCTACAAGCATCGTTGAACTCGTGGCTCAACGTGCCCTCGGTGGCTCATGGTAATTATTAATGCTTTGATCATCTCATCAATTGTAAGTCTAGAATGACAGACGCAATGAATACAAGCGTATGTTACATTATATGTACAGTATATATGCTACAAGCAAGCAGAGCCACAGTTGAAGAAAGTTGGCTCGGGCAGGAGTCGATCCCGTCCTCCCAGTGCGTGTGCTTTTCTTTGATTGGCCGAACGTTCATATTATAGCGCTCCGACCTCGACAAGCAGGCGATGTCTTTGGCGCAGTCGGTAGCGCTGTCGCCTCACAGCTAGAAGGTCCTGGGTTCGATTCCCGCCGGGGACGCTGTGGGCGCTGTGGGCGTGTCTTCTCCTCCGCGTCATCATCATACCCTAGGTGGGGTTGGTGAAAGGGCCCACTCTGTGTGGAGTTTGCATGTTCTCCCCGTGTCTCCTAGGGTAGTTAATACCCTCACACAAACATGTAGTAATCCTGGTCGCTATACCGCCTCCCCCATGACAGCCGGGGCACCTGATGGGGGAAAGGGAACTGGTTGGAATAACGTGTTCCTTCCACGCGCTACGTCTAACCAGGGAAACTCTCCCCTGTCAGGTGACAAGAAGGTCAGTTGGCTCTCATGTAGTGAAGGAAGCATGAGCTCGGCCCTGGCCTCCCTGGCTGTGGGGGACTGGTGTAGGGCTGGTGTAGGGCTGGTGTAGGGCTGGTGTAGCGCCCAGGATCTTTTAGGAAATTGGCACTGTGTGAAAAAAAATGGGTTACAAAAATCGCGGGATAAAAATGTAGGTAAAAAAAAAATGTATGAGAACCACTGCCCTACATTATACATTATACATATCTCACCAGGTCCTGGACCTGGTGAGACGAAGGAGGAGCCCGGCCAGGAGACAACCCACAGAGCCTAGTCCCTCCACGTGCCAGAGCCTCCCCGAGTCCCGGCAGAGTATTTCCGGAGAAGCGGACTGAGTGGCCCTGTCTTGCCCTATAGGACTGACCGTGGGTAGCTACTGGGACGTAAGTCGGGGCCTGATCAACCCTGGCTGGGTCACCTGGGTGAGGGTGTATGTTGCGAGACCCGAAACATCCTATGACCCCAGGCTACAACACTGATGATACGTCCCAGGTGCATCCATGTGATGTTTTTCGTTATACAAGTAGTGTTGCACAATAAGAGTAAAAATAGTAGATCTACAAACTCCCAACGGCCAACACGTTGAGATACGATGCGTTGTGAGCTTGTAGATCGGCCATTTTAAAAAAAAATTAGATTTATTTTTAAGGAACGGTTTTGTACATAGTCCTATACAAGGTTTCCACCACCCAACAGTGACGTTATATGCCTATATAGTACTATGGTTCTGTAACATAGTTATTATACATAACCAATGAGCGGTGGCCATTTTGTCATGATAACACTATGAATATCAATACACAGGAACAACCACAGACTGTGAAGAATACATTTATTAAACTATTATTACTTCTACACATGATCATACAACAACATGTGAAGAACGAGGATAATATCACATTAAATACTTACTCACTTGACTTTATTTGTTTATTTAGACAGGACAGAGCATATTAATGAACGTCACATGAACGTAAATACACCGGATTTAGCAGAGATGCTAATTTTCATCCGCAGTCCTCACACAAAACATAAAATCAGAAAACAGACAGACAAACGGTGGAATACATTTACATAACATCACATAGCCTAGAAATAAACCTAAAACATGATCACAAATGGTTGCAGCTTTGGTTTTCAAGCAACCATCTTTTTCACATTGAATTTAAAAGATGGAAATGTAGCACAATCCCTTATACGTAGAGGAAGGCCATTCCATGCTACACAACCCTGTACTGAGAGGACATTTTGACCCAAAGTTGTTTGCCGGTGCGGCACTTCACAATCTCCTGGAGTGGAATGAGTAATAATGGAATGAGTGAGGAAATAATGATGTAATAATGAATCAATGAATAAACAATCATTGATTTGAGTTAATTAACACATTTAGTAGATGTTTGAAATGAATCAGAGTGATTGAGATTTAGTAGATGTTTGAATCCAGAGTGATTGTCAAAGTCCATGCACTCTGAAAATAGCCGATCTACAAGCTCACAACGCGTCACAGACACGTTCTGAGCTTGTAGATCGGCTATTTTCGGCACAAAGCTAAAAGTAAATGAGGCATTATGACTCCATCATGGCCCTCCTAATGACATTTCAGTCACTAAATCAACTGTAGTTTTAGTCGACTAAAATCGTATGATATTTAGTCGACTAAAACTAGACTAAAACTAAAACATTTCAGAATGACTAATTACTGTTCGACTACAATTTGCTGTCAAACTGAACGCTGCTCACAATGTGTCACTTTGTGACATAGATCTTAGCTGTTAGATAACTTGTAGATCTGCCACAAGATTTTCACCCAAGAGATCTGGTGTAGAGGGGGGGAAATCAGGGAACCAATTACAGAACCCTGGGGGACCCCAGTCAATAAAGTATATGGGGTTCAAGTGGTTAAAGTATAAAGGTTTATATACAATAAATAATATTGATACTGTGAGAATTACATGATCAAATATACAGTATTTTGTGTAAAATAATCAAATACAAATCTAACATAAACTATGAGTTTGTATCATAAGAGACACAATATGACACTGATATTTACATCATCATCAACATCATCAGTGTTGATGGACAGTATTTATGATACATATTTATAAATGTATGGAGTGGAGGTTTGTTCACTTCTATCTAATCCAGCGATGTCAAACTGGTGTTTCGCGGGCCATTTCTGGCCTGCGACGTCGTCAAATCTGGCCCGCGAGGTGATTTGAGAAAACGCCATTTAATACTACCTCTAATGGAAAAAAAAACGAGAGAGAGGGAAAAAAAAGGCAGAAAAAAACGGCAGTGCCCAGCATCTTCTTACTGTAGGTTGCCTGGTCTGAAATTGAATACTGGACAAACTTGTTCTGGGAGAACAATAGCCAAGGTGAAGCCACGGCCACGGTCATTAGCATACAGAGGACCATGACCATGGCCTCTCTTACGTTGTCAAACATAGCATAAATAGAATCTCAGGCAACACCATTTCATTCACCTGAAAGCTGAGGAGACACTATATCACGCCACTGCTGAGAAGATAAGACGCCACTGCTCTGCTCGCCTAACCCGACGCTGCTCGCCTGCTGTGATTCAAAATGCTTTCCACATCCATGTTCTGTTCGTTTGTCAACAATGATCTAAATGGGAAGTTTATTTCAGCAGCTAGAATGTGACAGTTTTAGTCCGTTTTTTGGTGCGCAACACAGCCCTCGTTTAAGTGAATTGCTTTCACCTGCTCTGCTGTTGGACTGCTGTGCGGAGTGTCCAAGTTTTTTGGACTTAAAAATCTTTTTTTTTTTTGATGGTCTTCCTGCCCTGGCATTTGGCCTTTGTGCCCTACAAAAAATTACAACACCAAAGGCCAAGTGGCCTTGCCCCTAAAATGACGAGATTCCAGGCCTGGTTGGCACACAGGGGATTGTATCTATGTTTATTCTATGCATCTAGAATAACCGCCATACCACGCTCAGCGGTGTTCGGTGTATGAATTGATGTTAATGAATCTCTGTGTCAGCTGTAGAAATGTTTTGGGTTGTGTTGTATTTTAAGCATGATTGAAGTAAGTCAGTCCCAGTGTTGCCTTTCTGTGTCAGACGAAATACGCCTCAGGATGTGAGTCGACACGCTTCTTTCTCCTGATATTTTGTTTGATTTGTTATGCAGTCCGACTATTTTATACTTTAAATATAATGTGAATCACCTTATGACAATACTGTGTAATCTTAATGCCTGTTTTTATGTTGGTCTGATTGTGTCCCAGTAATCTGTCTATCAAGGGGGGCCAAGAAGATGTTGATGTTGTGGTGTGATGAGTTCTGTCTTTTTGAGGAGTATGTTTTTGAAGTATGGTTTTCTTGCTTGTGTTTTGATTTTCTTCATTGTACCCACGTTTACGAAGGACCAATAGGGCCCTCCGTAGGGGGGAATGTGGTATCATAATACACATTTATGGACTTATAGAGCCAATTTGAACACACACACACACACACACACACACACACACACACACACACACACACACACACACACACACACACAGATGTAGCACACACACCTAGCTCTGTGCACATCCAACACACACAAAGTCAATGTATGCAAGTACATACACACACATGTGAAGTCTGCATATAAATACTGTGAGGACAAAGAAACCGTCCCTCCTTCTTCTTCTTGCTCTCTGTTCTGTTCCGGCCACACCATGTAGCAGCAAGGCTGACTCCTGTGCTCTGTACTCTGTTTTTACCATAGAGTTAAAAATAATAGAGAGGGCACCCGAAATCCCCTCCCATCCACTTGCATTGAGTTGCTCACCCAGCGCATGAAGCGAATTCACCCCTTCTTCCGGGTTGGAAAGTGTGATGGGCGTAGCCTATTTGGGGCCACTGTGATACGTTCTGTGTCACAGAAGTGACGCGTTTTACGTCACAGAGGTGCGCGGCTCCGTGCGCAAGCTTGTGCGCAAGCTCGTGAGTCGATCCCATTGGTCGAAACTGTTTTCGCTCGTACATTGTGCAGTGGCCCCGTCCGTTTAAGCTGCAGTACCTACGAATGGCCAGCATGTCCATTTCGCTTCAATGCAACCACTGGGTTCTGGGGGCTTGGTTTTTACCAGGTGCTCGAAGAGCGCCTGAGTCTATAAACAGTCAGACTAATCATCATCATTCGACACCAAGTCGACACCAAGTCGCCACCTATTCATCATTTGCTGTCATGGCTGTCCTTCACTCCTTTAAGCCAATGGGGAGACGGCCCGTACTCCGCAGTAACCGCCCTCCGCTCCCCTCATTCACACTGCAACAGTTGCACACTGCAACTGCTGCCTTAGGGAACAAAGTTAGCCTAAATGCTAGCGTGCTTCATTAGACCTACTTTGGCTATTAAGTTATTATTTGGCCATGTTCACACTGACTTCAATTGACTTGAGGAACATTACATTTTCAAATGTATGAAAATCTTTTGAAAATAGCAGATCTACAAGCTCGTCGTGCGGCACTCTAGATCTGATATTTTTGAATAGCCAAATAAATGTAAAATGACACAGATGCGTTCTCGGTCTGAAAGGGTTAACTTAGGTAAAAAGTCATAAAGTTATAATATGGAGATCAGAGGTTTTAGACGTTTGTGAAAAAGCTGTTTCTAAATATAAAGATAAATGTAAAATGACACAGAGATGCTTTCCAGGTCTGAATGGGTTCATTAGCCAACGTGTAGAATATGGAAAACAAGGGGTTAAAATGAGTGTGATGCTGTATGAACACATTTAGTTGGGGACCCCCTGGAACCCCCCCAAGGACCCCTGGGGGTCCCCGGACCCCACTTTGAGAACCCTTAACCACTTTAACCCTTCATGGACCGGTGTCTCCCAGGGCTCTATATTTGGTCTGCTCAGTTTTTTTCCCTCCACACTCCAAATCTCTGTCGAAAATAGCAGATCTACAAGCTCACAATGCATCGCAGCATGAAGCGTTGTGAGCTTGTAGATCTGGTATTTCTGATGAATGTTCACGTATTAAGACATGGCCAACATTGGGATGCAGGGGTTTAAGTGGTTAATGGTTCAAATAAGGTTCTTTGAGGAACCATGTGTGGTTGTGAGCTTGTAGATCTGATATATTTTTCAGGGAACATATTTGGTGTAGAGGGAAAAAGAGCCCTGAGGAACTCCAGTCAGTGAAGTGGGTTTGAGTATTTAACATACAACATCAAAATAATTAAATACTGTTTTATTAAGCTCATAGCGTGGTACCGAGTGCCACGCTATGAGCTTGTAGATCGAGAGTTATGCATATAACTAAGGTTCTACGAATTCCGGATGACCGCCAGAGGCAGTGTTTTCAACACCTGGATATCCATCACGCGCTCGCGTATGGGTCGAATATTAATACCAACAAAGTCACTCGTGACCTGTGTGCACGCACGCCACCTATATAGGGGCGGGGCACACAGCGTTCATCCTCATGAAATCTTTTCGTCGAGAATGAGATTCCGAGTGACAGTCAACTCTGGCGGTCATCCGGAATTCGTAGAACCTTAGTTATATGCATAACTCTCGTTCTACTTCATTCCTACTGACCGCCAGAGGCAGTGTTTTCAACACCTGGATGACTAATACCAACATAGTCACGAGGAATCTGCGCTTACCGTTATCGGTTTGCAGATAGAATAAACAGACAACACCACAGCCGTCGCCACAAGATGCGAGACGGCCAGGTTGACTATATATAGGAGCGGGCAAAAGCCCATGAAAGATGAAGCCCATTCGGCTGCATCTCCTGGCCTGCTCCAAGCCTGTATCACTGAGGGAGAGGCTCTGGCAACCCCCGCGGTCAAGAAAGGCCTTGGGGGAACCTAGAGGCCCCCTGAAGACGTACATTTGCCTGAACGCAGCAATGAAAGTCTCCATTAAGCCAAGGCACAGCTGTGCCCTTCCTCACAGACAAATACAACCAAACTCCAGCCATCACAGCTATGTCCTGCCACAGAGCCCGGACGGGACACAATAGGCAGGTACTAGAATGCAGTTGCTCCACCTCTGGTTGAGGAGCAAACTAACAAATCAATAGGCTAGCTGACGTGAAATGCAGAAAGCCCCTGGGGACGTAAGGAGGGGTCGGCCATATGGTAAACCAGACCCATCGGAATCCCACTTTAACAGTCTCTGGCAATGGCCAGGGCATGAAGCCCATCTACTCACTTTTGCAGATGGAGCAGTGAGGACAAAGAGTACTAGCAGATAGTCATCTGAGAGCAGCCCGATGTACCGGCTGGGGACAAAGCTTCCAATACCACAGGCAAGCATCATGAAGGCACCCATGCAACCTGTGGGGGCCACACGCGGAGAGCATCTCAATGGTAGAGAGGCTGAACCCTCTAACATCATCCGCAGATATCTAGGGCAGCATAAGCACAGAGCAACGCTCCAACCTATGCCGTGGCCCTTGTCCCGACTAGAGCACAGTCTACACTCGCTGGCGTGCAACGCCCTGGTGTACGATGCACAAAAATCCAGTAATTTTTGGACAATAGTTTTGAATTTCAGTGGTCAATAGCCGAAGGTTAGGAGTGAGGATGCCCCATGCACCTCCCCCCCTAACTGTGACAGGAGATCTTGTCTCTGTGGAGAGGCCAAGGCACTTCATTGAGAAGCTGCAGTAGGCCAAAGCATCTTGCCCTAACGGACTGGTCTGTCCCGGAAGGGAGACCTACAGTCAACAACGCGTTATGCCCTCAAGGCTAACGGTACTACCGCTCTGCCATACCTATGCACGTGATCCGAACTGCTATCGGATCCAAGAGGCTTCCAGTGGGAAACAAGTCCGCAGCCTGGACTGTACACCCAACAAGCGCATTGCTATGAAATTTGCAAGATGAGGCAAGGTCCACGAAAGGAGCTTCCAAGCCTCCTGCAGAGACTGACTGGGTCAAGCGCACCAGAAGGCAGACTGTTGACATATTGTGTTATTGAACACGGCATAAACATCCTGAGGGCCAGGTGCACTGCACGCAGGTCCAGTGCATTAGCGACACTGGCTGGAGACCCTCATCATTCTGTTGCAGTCTTGGGGTTCGAGGCCCAAGCCACAAATATATATGCACATTTGTACATGCGTGAAATCTGTCCGCTGTATTTATTTACCCATCCTAGAACTACTAGGAGCAGTGAGCAGCCATTCCCCGGCGCTCATGGGGCAATTAGGGGCTCAGACAGGGACACACATCGACCCACTTCTGGCCTGGCGTCGAACCCGGGACACCCAGAGGCTCTGGCTCATTACCAAAGTAGATAGTGCCAATTCTCTAACCATGCAAGCAAACGCCTAGAGTGACAGGCGCTGTATAGGCGCTGTATAGGCGCTGGATAGGCGCTGGATAGGCGCTGGATAGGCGCTGGATAGGCGCTGGATAGGCGCTGTGTCTGCGCATCAACACTCGCATGCCGGAGGGCCAGGGCGAGGTAGTCAAGGGAATGTCCAATATGTCACATTCCAGCCGCTGTGGCATGGCCCTAGTTAGCAGATCAGAGACCAACACCGTGGCCATGAGCAACGGTCATCCAGCTCGACAGCTTCATCTAGTGACACCACCAGAGAAGCAATGCTCACAGTTTACCGTTTAGGCGTTTAGCAGGCGCTCTTAATCCGGATCGACTTACAGTAAGGTAATGTAAGTAAAGTAAGCAATGTTGGCATCAACCACCAGCCTTAGGTCTAGCCATATTGGGCTGTACTCCCCATGGCTGACAAGTCCTTGGTAAGAGGTTCTGGAACTGGCCCACATGCCAAATCTCATGATGTACGGCACCAAGGGTGTACAATGACGATAGTTGTTGGACGCATCCATCTAGGCCAAGCCGTTATATGGCCAGCTGGGCTATGTACTCTCAACGCTTTCGTCCAGCGACAAGCAGTAGCGGAGTGGGACACACTTACTATGCTGAAGCTATGTTGCGGTGGTCCGCACGTGGTTCCTCAAAGCGGCAGAATGGGATACATTCTCAACGCTGACCCCTTTTTTTTTTCCCTTCCGTCCAGCGACAAGCAATAGCGGAGTGGGACACACTTACTATGCTGAAGCTACGTTACGGTGGGCCGCACGTGGTTCCTTTCCTTTTTCTTTCCTCTGGCCAGCGACCAGCAGCAGTGGAGCGAGACACTCCCAATGCCAGCGGTATATTCCAGTGGGCGCACGCCGCAGTGGCGTGGTCCCTCCAACAGCGGCAGAGCGAGACACACTCTCAACGCTAATACTTTCCACTCCTTTCGTCCAGCGACAAGCAGTAGCGGAGCGAGACACACTCCTAATGCTTCCGCTATATGGCGGTGGGCCGCCCGCCATGGTTTCTCAAAGCGGCAGAGCGAGATGCACTCTCAACGCTAATCCTTTTCCCTTCTTTCGTCCATTGACAAGCAGTCCCCGAGACACACTCCCAATGCTAGGGGTATATTCCATTGGGGGGGGGGGGGCACGCCGCAGTGGCGCTTACAAATGCAAAATACAGCATGCAGCTGGTATAACATGACTGTCAGTCATTATTTCTTGTTTCTTTTCCCCTGTCCAGCCTCATCATGATTTGTGTGCATGGGGATCTCATCTTAAACAAGCTCAGTGCTTAATGAGTTCTCCAATTTAGTAGACCTTGTATTGTGAATTTGTACTTCCATGTACTGCTTTCAATTCAGTGGCCCAGAGTTCGTCATCCTGACAATTCCTCTAGCTGAGAAAGCATCCTGAGGGCTCAATGCTAGCATCCCTGTGGGAGGCAAATCAGCCACAACCACGGCCAACCCAATCGACCTTTCTGCCAGCAGTATGCTGCTGCAATTAGAGCCGAAACATTCACAGCCATAGCCTGTGTCAGGCACCATAATCGGGACATGACCGGCACAAGTAATGGACCTTCTCTTCTGGGACCAGAGGGGACCAGCAATTGTTGCAATAATCCATGGGCAACAGCAACAGAGTGAAACACTCAATACTACTGATGACGTAGCCGTAGCAAAAGCGAGAATCATTCAGGCTACAGTGTCAAGGACACAGTATGATAGTCAAGAAGTGGCAAAGCAAAACACACTTCAGTCGTCATATAGAATTATTTAAGAATATTTCACTACCAAGCACATAGTATTATCTGGATAGCAGCAGAGCGACACACTCAAGCTATGATAACAGTATTCACAGTATACTGCATATGTTGAATAGCCGTAGTGAGTACCAGGTACACACAGTATTAGTGGGTAACAGCAGCAGAGTGAGATACACTTAGTGCTATTGGTAACGTAGCCATAGCAAAAGAGCGAGAATTGTTCAAGCTACAGCGTCAAGTACATATGTACTTGTTAATGTATTGCGTCTTGGACACAATTAACACAATTAACAGTAATGTTAATTAATGTTGTCTTGGACCCCAGGAAGAATAGCTGCTGGTTTCCCTTTTGCCGCAGCTAATGGGGATCCATTGCCAATAAACAAAGCTTATTGATTATCAGTACACAGAGTACAATGTTACTAATATGTAACTTCGTCGTAGCAAGGAGCAAGAACCACTCAAGCCACAGTGTCAAGTCATGTGTCAAGTACCCACAGTATGATAACCAAGTGATGGCAAGCAAGACACACTTGAACCATACCAGTATTATAATTCCATTTTACTACCAAGCACAAAGCAGTTTAACCTGAATAGCAGCAGCGAGTCACACTCAAGCTATGATACACACTCAAACTGTGAGGTTAAGCACCCACAGTGGCAGTATTGGCATATCCCTGTATGTCACGGGCAAAATATGCTGCTTAAGTCAGTAGGCTACTACTGAGCAGCGTTCTACCACTTGACATGTGTTCTGGCGCTCAGGAGCTGGGACATGTAGCACACATCAGCTTGGTAGTGTGTTACTCTCTGAACATAGCACCAAGTACATGCAGTAATAGGTACACAGTATATCGTCCAATAACGACAGAGTGAAGCACACTATGGATGCTAAAAAGCATTATTTTACACTTTGGGCTATTCAAAAATAGCAGATCTACAAGCTCATAGCGCGGCACCAAGTACATGTAGTAATAGGTACACAGTATATCGTCCAATAACGACAGAGTGAAGCACACTATGGATGTCCTTTATTAGCTGCAGCTAAATTATATTTGGACTGGTTAAATTGGGGTTTGAACCAGGGACCTACAGACTTGCAGGTAGACAGTGTACTGACTGAGCCATTGGATAGCAATCAAGCTAACAAGCGCCATATGTCTGGTAGATAGAATGTCTGCGTCAGAGTGAGAACCACTTCCAGCAAAAACATTCACAGAAGCGCTCATACAGTGGTGTAAAGTAACTAAGTACATGTACTCAGTACTGTACTTAAGTACAATTTCGAGGCTTCTTTTATTTGTACTTTAATGGAGCCCAGTTCTCTGCCACTGCGCTCATTAACGCTTTGGTCGTCTCCTCGAGGCGAAAGAACACCTTCTATGAGACACAATAACCAGTCAATCTGGCTCCACCGCCGTCGTGTCATCGAGGCGAGAGAGCACCTCCTGTGAGACATTAATCAGGCAATCAAGTTTCGTCGCGGTCTTCTCAAAGCGGCAGAATGGGATACATTCTCAACGCTGAATACTTTCCCCCCTTTTACTTTATTTGTCTGTAGACAGCACAATACATGCACTCACCGTCGCCAATGCACAGCTATGGCTCCCAACAACGGTGGAGCGGGGAAAGCCGGTGTTATTGTCGTTAGCTCCAATGCTAGCAAGCAGCCCGTCGCGTGCTTTTCTTTTTTTTTTTTTCCTTGTTCCTTTCCGACAGCCCCTATGAACGGGGTAACGTAATTCCATGGCAGCAGGCTACGCAGTCTCTGGAGGACGGACCGTAGTCCGTAGCCCCAACCGTGTTGGTTACGAAACTTTCACGCGCAGCTGCAAGTATCGACCTACGCTTTGGAGGCGAAAAGATGAAAGAGGATGAACGCTGTGTGCCCCGCCCCTATATAGGTGGCGTGCGTGCACACAGGTCACGAGTGACTTTGTTGGTATTAATATTCGACCCATATGCGAGCGCGTGATGGATATCCAGGTGTTGAAAACACTGCCTCTGGCGGTCAGTAGGAATGAAGTAGAACTGCTATTTTAAAAAAACTTAACATTTGTGCAAATCTTTGAATATATGTATCTTTAAAGTGAACGTTTTTAACTCAAATCTTTGCTTCTGGCGGTCCCTGGAACTAAATATTTTGAGAAGGGGGTCCACGGCCAAATACATATAATGTTAGGGGTCCTTGACATGACATGAAAAGGTTTGAGAACCAGGATTTAGAAGACATTTGTAGAATCAGCCTCAGGTCTTAATGGGATAACCACTTAAGCTCTATTTCAAATATAGTGAAAATATCAGATCTACAAGCTCACAACGCATCACACCGCGGTGCATTGTGAGCTTGTAGATCTGATATTGTCACTATATTTAAAGTTAAGTTCAGTTTTTATGTACTTCTTTTCTGGTTCTAAATTTCAATACATATTATATGTATATATATAATATATATATATTCATATATATATTATATATATATATAGGGGTGGCCATAGCTGAGTGGTTAGTGAGCCCGCCTAGGGAGCCAGAGGCCCTGGTTGCCCCAGGTACGATTCCAGGCCAGGCCAGCAAATATGTCGATGAAATGAAATTTGGC
Source organism: Gymnoscopelus braueri (assembly GCF_963280865.1). Classification (NCBI taxonomy): domain Eukaryota; kingdom Metazoa; phylum Chordata; class Actinopteri; order Myctophiformes; family Myctophidae; genus Gymnoscopelus; species Gymnoscopelus braueri. The sequence goes on along the minus strand of NC_137620.1, from coordinate 48,001,869 downwards.
TCTGAGCAAGACTCTTAACCCCTAATTGCTCACAGGCCCTCATTGGAAACAAGACCGGAAGGACTTTCATGAACGGACCTGTTAAAGGAATTATCCTTATTAGCAAAGATTTGAGTCTAAAACTTTACATTTTTTTACACTACATTCTAGGGGAGTTGCAGTGGTGGAAAAAGTAATCAAATGTTTTACCTAAGTAAAAGTATCAATACTGCAATGTAGAAATAACCTGTTACAAGTAAAAGTCCGGAATTTAAAATTGACTTGAGTAAAAGTACAAAAGTATTGATATCAAAATGTACTTAAAGTACCAAAAGTAAAAGTACTCATCATAAAGAATGCCCAATTTCACAAGTTTTCAAATGTAGGAAATGTATAAAAAATGTTTTGAAAATAGCAGATCTACAAGCTCACAATGAGTCGCATCACATCGCATTGTGAGCTTGTGGATCGACTATTTTCAAATGGCCGAAATGTATATAGGGCTGAAGTGGTTAATGTATGTTTTGTAATAATATTCTGCATCTACAAAGTAACTAGTAACTAAACTAAAGTTTTCAAATAATTGTAGTGGAGTAAAAGTACAATATTTGCCTCTGAGATGTAGTGGAGTAGAAGTAAAAGTACTGAAAATTGGAAAAACTCCAGTGACGTAAAAAAAAAAAAAAAAAAAAAATTGTACTCAAGTACAGTACTTGAGTAAATGTACTTATTTAGTTGACTACAGGGAGGGAGGGGCCAACGGAGTATAAAACAATGTATAACATGTTAATGTGACAGACAGACAGACAGACAGACAGACAGATACTCACATCTTGTCAGGAGTTGAGGTTTAATCCAGTGTTCTCCTCCATGATTCACACTGTAGGAAGTAGAACAACAATGAATAGTGTTTTATCACTAGCAGGCTTGATTACTGTAATGATCTCCTGTCTGGTCTTACATAATAAACTATAGGTCTGTTACAACTTGTCCAGAACGCAGCAGCTCGTGTGTTGACAAAGACCAAACAGAGACACACATTACACCTATTTTAAAGTCCCTGCATTGGCTGCATGTCAGTTAGTGGTTTTGAAGTCATTTAATGGGAATGCACCTTCCTACTTGTCAGCAATGCTTCCTCAGTGCCCGGCAGGGCCCTTACGGTGCGTTTTAACAGCGGGCGATTCAGGATTGTATTTTTTCCAGAAGAGCATTATATGTCTATGAGAGCCGGCAACTACTGGCGATGAGGCGAAGTGGGCGGGGGGACGATGTTGATCTGAAAAGATGGATTTCATTTATCTTTTGGACGATGTCGTCCGGCGATCGTCTGGAGAGTCGCCCGCTGTTAAAACGTACTGTAAGATCCTCTAGCGCTGGTCTCCTACACATTCTACAGACTAAAACTAAAAAGTATGGAGGAGCAGCTTTTAGCTATTATGGTCCCACGCTTTGGAACAGCCTGCCGGGGGATCTGAGGGTCTCTGAATCTGTGGACATGTTTAAATACATCTTAAAACATATCTTTTTAGCATTGACTTTACTTATTTGCTGCATTTCTCTTCCTGTTTTACTTGTTCTTTTGAATTATTTGTATTTCTTTTAAATAAATGTATTTATATGCATCTCTGCTTTTTTCCCGTTTTTAAGTCTTTAAGTTTCTGAATTGTGCTATTTAAATAAACTTTGATTGATTGATTGAATCAATGTCTAACACAACGTCTCCAATACCTGACATTATTATTATTATTATTATTATTATTACATCATTATTATTATTATTATTATTATTATTATTATTATTATTATTATTATTATTATTATTACGTACACTCAGTGTTGGTTTATATTACTTAGGAGAGTAATATGTTACTTATTACTTATTACTCCTTTGAAAAGTAATAATATTATATTACTTATTACTTGGAATCAAGGGTAATATATTACATATTACTTTATATTACTTTCCCCGCGCACCCCGCAAAAGAAAAGACGTGTACAGTTTTTAGCCTTTTAGAACTGAATCCAATTTAATGGAACAATAGAAAACAGTCAACAGTCTTTATCTGTTTAAGTATTTTGCTGCTGCAAATTCCATATTTGGAATTGCAACAATAATTATCCTTACAGGAACAACATCAATCTAAACTGCACACACTGGCTGCAGTCTCTCAAAAAACTGTATTGTATAAACATAACAAAAAATTAAGTAAACATTTCTTAATCTCTTCAACATATCTTACACCAGTCAATAAATAATTAGCCAAAGTGCAAAACTGTAAACAAGTCAAACAAATAAATACAAAATAAAGCAGCAGTCTCTGACCTTTTAAACTTTCAAATGCAAATAAAATATAAAATAAAGCAGTAGCCTAGTCTCTCTGACTTTTTAAACTTTCAAATGCAAATAAAATATAAAATAAAGCAGTAGTCTCTCTGACTTTTTAAACTTTCAAATGAAATAAAATATAAAATAAAGCAGTAGTCTCTCTGACTTTTTAAACATAATGATTTTCACAAATCACGATACAAGTGTTTTCAAAAGGAAGCCAACAAAAACTTCATATGCTTCAACAGGTTAGACGTTGTATTTTTTGCTGTGGAAAGTATTTTTCTGCCCACGCAAAGTTTACAACGGACATTAATATTCTTGGGATCTTTGACACCCACATATTCAAAATAATGTCGATATTTCCAGCCGTGAAAAGTGTAAACATCATCCGCCGCCATGCTGTTTGTGTTTGTGTTGTGTCAACTCGTGTGTTGTGTGTTCTTCTTTCTGTGTGTTACCCGGCGCCGGCAGTGTTGCCAGGTCTGCTTAGTGCTTACTGTAAGCGACTTTGGGCTTGTTTTTCTGTAAAGTTGCTTGTAAATATTGGTAATTGCAGGTTGCGTTTTTTTGGCTTGTTTCTAAAGTGTAGTTGCCTATTTGGGCTTGCTTTTTATTTTTTAAATAAACCAGTGGTTCTCAAATATTTCTATGTCATGGTCCCCCAAATTAATATCTATTTATTTGTCCCTAAACCCCATCTGAAAATGTTTTGTGCCAGGGAGCCCCGCATCCACATACCAGATTTGTGTTAGAATGTTTCAAAAATCATAAAAATATTCACATTTTATTTCTAAAAGCCAAATTAAGCCAATGCATATAGGTTTAAAGTGCTCATGTGGCCTATTTAGTCGCTTCTTTTAGGCTTGTTTTCCTAGACCTGGTTGCTTATTTCTCACGCAAAATCTGGCAACACTGGGTGCCGGTCGCATACGGGTCATGCGCTACGTCATAACTGTGCGCAGGCTGCGTGCTAAAAAGAACTGATCTGCAAGCTATATAGCATCGCTGTTGACGTAGGTTGATGCCTTGTAGATCTGCTCTATTTTTGCATGCTGCTACAACTTGCGTCTACGAGAGACGGAGAGAGTACATATTAAATGAATGAATGAGAACAAAAAAAGACGCTCGTCATCAGTAACGAGTAACGAGGCCTTTTTTGACCGAGTAATATGGTATTATATTACTGTTCTGGCAGAATAATACCTTACTTTACTCGTTACTGGGAAAAGTAATAATATTACAGTAATATATTATTTTTAATTCGTTACTGCACAACACTGCGTACACTACAGTGTTTCTCCTAACATTATGTTGACCAGGCAGCCCGTCCAGCCCGGCTTGGAGGAGAGGGCTTAGAAATGTTTTTAGTTTTTGGGCGGTGAAACCGCCCCTATAAGTGAGGTTTGGATATATATATATATATTTGTACAACAAATCCTGCGCTGTACATTTTTGGCCAATCACAGCCTGTGATTGGCCAAAAATGTACAAACATTTACCCCGCCTAACCCTGCACCGTGATTGGCCAATCACAGTCTATTCAGGACTGTGATTGGCCAGTGTCACATGACACATGTGCATAGCCCTATATAAGAAACCATAACTTAAAAAAAAACATAAATTGTTTTTTTTTTAAGTTATTGTTTCTTCCATCATAAAGAGTGTTTCAATGAATGTATTAATTTTTTGTACATGATTGGTTGACTCCATTCAGTATTGTGATTAGCTAGCAAGACACCGCCCACTTCACACAGGGTGTGATTTTTATTTATAAAGTGTATTTTCATTCTCCTACCATAGAATGAGGAAATGAGTAAAATTACATCTAAAAGTGTGATTTCATTTTCAAAGAACGTTGATATGAAGAGGGTTTCTGTCTCTATGTAGAATAACACAGTTCTGTTCCTTTTGCTAACACGCTGACACACACACACACACACACACACACACACACACACACACACACACACACACTTAATTACGTTTATGTTTTAAGCAAATATTGTACTTTTTACTCCACTACAATTATTTGAAAACTTTAGTTACTAGTTACTTTGTAGATTTCGATTATTATAAATCCATCCATTACAGATTCTGATTTGCCCAGCCAACATTATCATGTTTTCATGCACTGTGCTGGCTGCAGTTAACTTTGTTGTTGCGCACCAACGCAGATCTACAAACTCACAACATGTCACGTAGTGGTTTGTTGTGAACTTGTAGATCTATTTTCTATTTTCACTAATGATATATTTTTTGAACATTTCTAGAAAATCTTTGCATTTATTTTTCATGTCAAAATGTTAATGCAGCAATACATTTGATATCTACTGTTGAATACTTAAGTATTTAATACAGCATTTATATATAGAACAAGGGTTATAGTAAAAGGGTTATGTACAGGTTGTAAGGATCTGGCATTCGTGGAGTGAGCAACAACTAAAAATGTGGGTAGCGCCCCCAAAAACATTGCCAAAATCCCCCAATATGGTTATGTTGGTAATCAGTCTGGTTTTGAGCGACCTACCAGCACACACCTGCCAGCAGGTGTGTGCTGGTAGGTCGCTCAAAACCAGTCACAGGTGTGTGACTGACACCTGAGCATGGGTTCTGCAACGTTGTTGAGTTTGTGTTGATGCTCCAAGCAGTAACACTGCCCCCATGGAAAGATGCCACGTTTGTCCCTTCAGGATAAGACCCGTGCAATAGGACAAGTGAAGCTGGTGTTCTGTTATGCAGAGTGACAGCATTATTTGGTGTCAGCCCTGGAAACATTTATTAGGACCAAGACTAAGACTGGTGAAGTCAAAGGAAGACAACAACCCAAGAAGAGCGGTTCCTCTGGTTTTCTTTCAGAGATTTACAGGCAAGATTTGCACAGCGGTACCAAAGACAGATGTCAAAGTTGCAGGACCCATGCTCAGGTGCCAGTCACACACCTGCCTGCAAATAGTACCAGGGTAAACACCAAATAATGCGTAATCTGCGTAACGGAACACCAGCTTCCCTTGCCCTATTGCACAGGCCTTATCATGAAGGGACAAATGTGGCATCTTTCCATGGGGGCAGTGTTGCTGCTTGGAAAATACACAAACTCAACAAAGTTGCAGAACCCATGTTCAGGTGCAAGTCACACACCTGTGACTGGCACACACCTCTCAGCAGGTGTGTGCTGGCAGGTCTCTCAAAACAAGAGTGATTACCAACAGAAGCACATTGGGGGATTTTGGCAATGTTTTTGGAGGTGCTACCCACACGTTTAGCTGTGTTGCTCATTACACAAATGCCCAATCCTTACAAGCTGTACCTCGTTGTAAAGGTGGCTAATAAACGATAACAATGATACAAAACACAATACCATTGGTATTATTAAAGGTGTGATAGCATTGACCCAAGTTAAGTTTCCAAACTTTTTGTGGGCAGTTTATAATCATGTGGGGGCACAGTGGCCCGCCTGGCCATCCAGTTAAACATTATAAGGGAAACACTGCATTAACCAACATGGACATAGTCCAAGTCTACTCACTTGAGAGTCTCCAGTGCAGCAGAGAGCTTCTTCAGATCAGAGTCTCCTAAGTGGCTGAAGTTCAAGTCCAGCTGTTTCAGATGGGAGGGGTTGAAGGTCAGAGCTGAAGCCAGAGAAGAACAGCCTTCCTTTGTGACCCCACAGCCTGACAACCTGCAGAGAAATACATATAACCTAAAAATATGTATATAACCTATACATATTAACAAACTGCTGTTGATGTTCAAGTAGAGATCCACACAGAGAGAAAACACATTATTTACCTCAGGATCTGCAGTCTACAATGTGGACTCTTCAGTACAGCAGAGAGCTGGTCCAGTTGTGATTTCTGCAGGCAGCTGAAGCTCAGATCCAGTTCTCTCAAATGGGAAAGATTAGAGCTGAGAGCTGAGGCCAGGACTTCACATCCTGTCTGTGTGATGTTACAGCCAGCAAGTCTGTAATTACAGATACATATCTGGATTAACTATCAGAGTTTTGGAGTAAAAACCCAAGAGCAGAAAGTCAGGAATAATGTCAACTAAATCATCTTAATCCTCCAACAGGCAGCTAACTGACAGGCAGCAGCAAGTTCACATCAGATCGACAGACAGACAGACAGACAGACAGGCCTGGTAAATTACCAGGTATACATACACCTGATAAGACCTAATAATTCCCTATAGCAGCCATGATGGATCACATATTGTAGTTACTGTACCGTATCATTTTGAGAGTGTGGACTAGCCAACACAAACTCGGGCCAAACTCGAACCGTATCATGATTCTACTCAGTGTGGGATACCATTATGTAAACTTTATTCACTCTTCTTATTCCTTATTCCATTCAAACAATAAATAATAAAACAAAACTAATCAAAAGAATGCTGGTTAATTAATCTGACCGTAGTATCTCCAGTTTACAATGTGGACTCTTCAATCCAGCAGAGATCAGCTCCATGAATGAATCATCCTTCATGTCATTATAGCTGAGGTCCAATTCTCTCAGATGTGAAGGATTAGAGCTGAGAGCTGAAGCCACAATCTCATAATCTGTCTTTGAGAGTTCACAGCCAACAAATCTGAAAATGTAGAATACGTAAAATCAGAGATTATCAACACATATTGGATCAAGTTCATGTTCAAGGAAATTAACTAAGAAAATGTCTATCTAGTTAACCAGATATTAACAGGTCATAAGCAAAGGGAACCAGAAAACATAGAAGTGAAAGACATAATCTGTATACTACAGTGTGTAATGCACATGGATCTATGAACTAATTTAGTAATTTCATTAAATATTTTAACTTTTTGCTTCTTCTCCTACAGATTGTGTCCAAATCTCACACAAATTGGTACAAATGATCTCTGGACCCATGAGACTAAAAACGCATCATACAGAATGTTTACAGTCCATACCGTTCGCCCATAATTGGCCTTCAAAGTTAGTGGGAGGGGCCTATTTTACAAAAACATGCCAAGAAACATGAACAAAACGTCAACACGTTGGGTGCACCAATGCAGAGCCAAAAGCATTTCCACTTAGACCAGGGGTTCCTAAAAATGTAACCGTTTGTTGCAAAAACATGTTTGGGCCACAGATTTTCCCCCGCGAGATCAATAAAGCTATCTATCTATCCATCCATCCATCCATCCATCCATCCATCCAAAACATGATGCTTAGGTTGATCAAACCCCTCCAGATTAATTAAACATGATGTCAGGAGTGATGTGACAATGTGATTGGCTTGTAAAACTAGTGGGAGGGGCCTATTTCTTAAAAAACTAAACAGCATTTATCAGTAACACAAGATCTGATAAACACCATATTTGAATATCATGTTGCATGTCCTCCAACACTATTTACCTACTCTGTTTTACCTGGCTTTAGGACTAGTCTTTATTTACACTAGGCATGTAACCGTATACTGTATTGCGGTATTACGGTGGTATAAACAGCCACGGTGAGATTTCTAAGCTCAGGCCCGGACCACTGGTCTAGCGGTCCGAGCACCTAGGCTCCAATGTAGCCTGACAGCGTGTTGCGGGTGCGAGTCCCGATCTCGACGGCCTTTGCTTTGTGTCACTCCCCATCTCTCTCTCCCGTTTCCTACCTACTGTACTGTCAATAAAGGCATAAAAAGACCCAAAAGTTCAGAGCTCACGGTATTACTTTAATTTTAATTAGCACATATTATGCGTAGCTAAGCGCAGCTCCACTCACACGAGCCTGTGACCAAATAAAATATTATCTGACTAACATTACTCCTTTGACTTAAGCAGCATTATTATAACCCATTATGTCCCCCGTCAAAAAATAACTATCGCTCACTGACACGAAGACACAATGATGTGATTAAAATGTCAGAGGCAAACAAATTTATATTGTTGGAGTTAATATTGTTGAGGTTAATATTTAGGTTAAGGCATTTTTGCCAAAATGAAACTAACTGACGCACTATGAATTGAGTAAAATGTTAAGTTAGGATTTTTAAGCTTGTTGTTATTCATTCATACATAATCTGATACAAAAGTATTATGGTTTAAACAATATATAGTCAATGTATCAGAGGGGTGTGCAAACTGTTGTGGGTGTACGTCACTTCAATGCATCGCGATGTGACGATTTAGAGACTTGTAGATCTGCCCTTTTGGACAACACTGCCGTACTACAGAGAATAATGTTCGTGGCGACATGATGAGAGCTTGTACACTCGCTCTTTTGAATGAGAAATATTAACTTCAACAACATTAACTCCAGTTTCCCGGTAGACAGACGACCCCCCTCCCTTTTTTTGGTATATATTTTACTCTTTTTACAAATTGTTATTTTTTCTCTTTATATTTTTATGTTATTATTGAACTGTTTGGTTGCTACTATATGTCTATGAAATGAATACCAACGACATCAACGGAAACAAGTCCGCAAGGACTTTTTTGGACAGACCTTTCAGACAAAAGTATTATAAATGTAACTGTGTTGTTTTACATTATTAACTCTATTGACTCGAAAACGCGTCAATTACTACTTAATCCACCCACGCCATTGACGCGTTGGAATCGCGTTCATTGTTTAATCTCTGATCGCGCTATGCTGCTTAAAATTCAATGTTATTCTCGAGTTCCACTTACTTCACCGACATCTGCATCCGGTTTCATGACCTGGGTTCCGTTTCCGGTTTTTGATTTTTTTCCCCGGTCATTTTCGCAAGAATAGGTAAACAAACGGGTTTTCACACGGTATGACAGACAAACGGACAGGTTCTCTTCTATAATCTATGGTCTGGGTGACGATCAGTCATCGCCGTCGTGTATCACATCGTAATTTTGAGCGATCAGACGATGTGTGACGACGTCACATCCGTTTTCATGTTTTTCCCTGTCTAATCGCTCAAGAAGGGTAACAGTGACCCAAGGAGCTGATCAAACTGTCATGTGCTGCTCTCTAGTGGCGGATTTGTGCTGCGTCTTTAAAAAACAGTCTGATAAATTATTTTCATGAAGATTTTCAAAATATAAAAATAAAAAAACACGAAAATTGCTGGCAATGGGGGAGTACTTTATGAAAAAATCAATCAAAAACTCCAACAATATTAGCTTCCACAATATTAACTCCAACTCACTGAGTGCCATTGACATGTTTCACATGTTTTACCACAATGGCGCAACGTGCCAATGACGTGTTTGACGTGTTTTTGAAAAAAAAAAAAAAAAAAAAACGTTCCCCAAGATATCATTTGAAGATTTGCTGCTCCATTCACTTCTTGTTTAACTTATTACTGAAAAGGGCTGTATCTCGGCTCCTGAGCACTTTTTCTTTACTATGTATTTTTGGCTGGCACAGTTTGTAATTTTTTTTTTTATTTCATTGGCACTGAATGAGTTAACTCATTGAGTGCCATTGACGTGTTTGACGTGTTTAAAAAAGAAATGTTCAGAACCCAAGATATCATCATCTGAACATTTGCAGCTCCATCCACTCCTTGTTTAACTTATAACTGAAAAAGGCTGTATCTTGCTTCCTAAGCACTTTTTTTTTTACAGTGCCAGAATTATTTCTGGCTTTTTCTGGCCAGTGCGATTATTATTATTTATTTTTTCAAAGTTAATGATAAAAATGTATAAAAAACAATTATACTGTATACAGGTCGTAACAAATGGGGGCTCGTCCAACTTGGTAGGACAAAGTGTATCTCTATCCCTAGAACGCTTTAAAACTGGTTGTTAGCACTGTGGTCATCTTCATTTAATGGACTTTGGGTCCTTCAGGGGCAGTGTTCTCCAGTGGTGAGTACTGGTGCTGAGTACTAGTGCTACTGGTAAGTGCTAAATTGATGGGAGATACAGGTGCAGGTTAGACATTTTCAGTATGTAACTTTGGTAAAGTTAAACATTGTCTGGTTTTGGCTATTGGTTGAGTTTGTTCTATTTTTGAGAAAATTAGTTTTTCTAGTTTGGTGAGGAGAGAGGAGCTTTGTGATTGGTGCTTGTCTCCCTGGTGGTACAAGGAAGTGTGGAGCTATTCCCCTGATAGGTTTAAGAAATGTGTCCTTGATAGGAGGACTCATTTGTTTATTATTTTGGTAAACTGTTTTTTATTTTTGTGTGTCTTCCGTGCGGCCCTGGGGGCACATCCATGGCTTTGAGAGGGTCGCCATTTCATGGTTGCCCAATCTACCCATCGGGCTCAAGTGCGTAAATACCTCCCGCCAGTAGGACACATGAAGACTAGGGTGAGTTAGCCAGGTGGGGGAAAGCTCTGTCTCTGTCATTGAGTCTGTATCCTTGTATGTACCGGGGAGGGAGCAAGGGTGGTACTCCTAGTAACCTTGATCGTGGTTGCTACAGTAGCAGTATGGGGGGAAGGTTTGCTTATGGTGAAATAAAAAGTGGAACTTCCCTTGGTTTTATTGGTTTTGGTGCATTAGCTCAAGTAGTTATGTTACATTGGACAGGTAAATCAAATTTTTCTGAAATTATTGTTGGTGTGGAGGACATGTAGGGCTCTCAGGAGTTGAGGGTTGTGTGAGGGAGTATATCATAGATGTCAATTGGAAAAAGACTTGATACATTGTACCGCGGTGCAGTACATTTGGACTCACATTTGGATTTCAGTTTAGTCTGAAGTCATTTGGATTGGGTGCTTAGGTGTGGTGTCTGTCTCCTTAGTCTTGAGAGCAAGGAGGACACCGGTAATGCCGGAGGTCCGGTCTAGCGTCATAGTTGACGTTTTGGTGAGGTCCTTGTTCTGATTGTGTGGTCATTGTTTTGGTTTCTCTGAAGTTTGCATGGGATTTGGCCTGTGCACGAGATAAATTGTCAGTTCTCCCTCACCTTGTCCTTAGATTGTCCTTTCACAGTACATTTCAGATCTAAACTACCTGTTAAATCTGTTGTTCTTCCCATGCTAGCTGGGTCAATCCTCTTCTCTTAAAGCGCTTCTCGACTCTGTCAGTTGCTGAGATTGTGGTTGAGCTGGATAGGGAGTCTGCAGCATTTTCTTAATTGAGCTAATGGTACATTTTGGTTTGATCAAGATGGTTTCAGTGACCCTTGGGTTCCTGTTTTATGGAGAGCTAGTGGCACACTGGGTTATGTGCACTACTATGTTCTCTTGGTTATGTGTAAAATGAATCATGGTGGTGTCAATAATTGTCTGTATATACGTCAGAGGCAGTTTGATCAGTGTATAACATTTCATCTGTGTTAAAGCTGGCCCGGTGAGCCTAAGTGCGGAATTCAGGTTTGGGAACGTGACAAATAGTCCAAACGGTGCTTTTCTGTTTGCATGCGTTGTGGGTTATGTCACTTGTCCGTTGTGTGTTGCCTTGGTTTAAAAGGAGCTCACTCGTTGGTAATGTGCCTCCTTTGGTTTTGTCCTGTTGAGGCCAAGGAGGACTTGTGCGTCCCCTGACCAAAAGTCTAAAATAATGGCTTGGATGAGGGGATAAGTTCATTTGGTTGTTCCATAGTTTGTTAAAGTCATGTTTATTCTGAAATTCATTTGGGTTCCTGTAGACCGGTCGTAATTCCGCACAAATAATGGCTTGTATATTTGAAAAAAAATCTTTGAATTTGGGTTTGCCTACAACTGTCTCTACAACTGAGACAGTCTGTAGTGCTTGGCTTGTATGGTCCCTAGTTGGCATGGGAGTTGGCCTGTGTGTGGGGATCATTGGTGAAATTGTACACTGACTGCCTGGACATTTGACACTTGAGATGGACAATGTGGTAGTATACACTATTCCATGATTAACAATAATTGATTGTCTTGTGCCCTGTGTTGCCCTGGTTCTTTAGCTCCTCCTCTTAATTTGCTTCCAGGTACCAGTTGCTGAGGTGTGGAGAGAAAGTGGCAGGTTATAACAGGCCATAGATAAATGAAAGTTATTGGTTTTTAGAGTTTTGTTTGTTTGGGTTAAATTGAGTTTTGAAGTTTGTTTGTGAGTTGGTCATTTGTTTCGGTGTTCCTGTTGGGACACCGTTTTTATGGAGGGGGGTGTGACGCCCTCCCACTCTGTCTATCAGTGCTAGTCTGTGGAATGCCTGGTAGGTGGAGCTGGGAGGCCATCAGCTCTGATCTGGAGCACCTGAGCCTATTGCTCTGAGGGCTTTAAAAGCAGTCCTCTTTCTGTCAGATTCTCTCTTCTCCTCTCTCCCCAGTTTGTTTGTTAACATACCTTGGTTTATACCTTACAACATTCACACTGCACATACACTCGCACCCATACACTGCCTTCACACTGATGCTCATTCATATTTACTGACGTGTTATGTTTGTTGTTTAGTTAGTTTATCTTTAAATAAAGACCTTTTATACACTTTTAACTGTGCCTGTGTCTCCCTTTTGTTGCAACCTTGAGTCAGGTCGTAACAACTGTGACATACCGTATACTACCGTATTGTCCTACATACCGTACCGTAATGTAAAACTCTATACCGCCTAATGTGCACATATACACAATACAACCAGTCACTATTTGACCCCTGATTATTATTGGATATTTTATGTATGTTATTATTTCTACATAAAGTGTATGTTTTCTATTCACATGACTACTAACCGAGCCTTTCTGCTGTTCCTCACAGCTGGGACCAGTCTTAAACGCCCATCTGATGTTGTGTTGTATTTGGACAGGTCCAACTCATCCAGAACCTCCTCTGACGTCAGCAGCATGAAGGCCAGAGCTGAACACTGGCTCCCAGATAGCTCTGTGTTTGATCTGTCCCCTGACTCCAGGAACTGTTGGATATCCTGATGTACTGAGGTGTCGTTCATCTCCATCAAACAGTGGAAGATGTTGATACATCTGTCAGCAGAGAAAGACGTATCCGTACGTTTAATCTCTTTCAGGTTGTTGATGGCTCTCTGGATGCTCTCTGGACTGTTCTCTGTCTGACCCAGCAGACCTCCTAACAGACTCTGGTTGGACTCCAGTGAGAGGCCATGAAGGAAGCGGACAAATAGGTCCAGGTGGCCATTCTGACTCCTCAGGGCTTTTTCCATGGCTCTCTGCAGGAAGTCATCCAAGGAACTGACATCAACTCCCAGGAATGTATTCAGTACCTTCATGTTCTTCTCTGTGAAACAGTGGAACAGGTAGACTGCAGCCAGAAACTCCTGGATGCTCAGATGAACAAAGCTGTAGACCATTCTCTGAGATTGCACAGTCTCTTCTTTGAAGATCTCTGTGCACAATCCTGAGTACAGCGAGGCGTCTTTCACATCAAGACCACACTCTTCCAGGTCTTCTTGGTAAAACATGATGTTACCTTTCTCCAGATGTTCAAACGCCAGCCTGCCCAGCTTCAGAAGAACCTCCCTGTCAGCCTCCATGAGCTGCTGTTGATTCACATCATGACTCTCATGATACTTCTTCTTCCACCTCTTTGTCTGGACGAACATGAAGTGGCCGTACATCTGAGTCAGGGTCTTGGGCAGTTGTCCTGTCTCGTCTGTCTTCACCATGTCCTCCAGAACGGTAGCAGTGATCGAACAGAAGACTGGGATGTGACACATGATGTGGATGCTCTTTGATGTCTTCATGTGTGAGATGATTCTGCTGGCCAGCTTCTCATCACTGAATCTCTTCCTGAAGAACTCCTCCTTCTGGGAGTCTGTGAACCCTCGTACTTCTGTCACCATGTCAACACATGCAGGAGGGATCTGATTGGCTGCTGCGGGTCTGGTAGTTATCCAGAGGAGAGCTGAGGGAAGCAGATTCCCCTTGATGAGGTTTGTCAACAGGACGTCCACTGATGATGTCACTGTGACATCAGAAACAATGTCAATGTTCTCGAAGTTCATTGAAAACTTGCTTTCATCCAGACCATCAAAGATGAAGCCAACTTTCCAGACAGCGAGCTGCTCTGCTGTGACCTTCTTTAATGTTGGGTGGAAAGCATGGATCATGTTGAGAAGACTGTGCTTCTCATCTCTGACCAAGTTCAGCTCCCGGAATGAAAAGGGAATCAGGAGAATGACGTCTTGATTTTCCAAACCCTTTGCCCAGTCCAGAGTGAACTTACGCACAGAGAATGTTTTTCCAATGCCAGCAATGCCCTTGGTCAGAACTCTTCTGTTTGGTTTGTCTCTACCAAGGAGGAGGGGTTTAAAGATGTCACAGCAGTTGATTGGTTTGTCATGGAGGGTCTTCATCTTGGAAGCTGTCTCAAGCTGCCACACCTCATGTTGGTTATTAACCCCTTCACTCTCTCCCACTGTGACGTAGAGCTCTGTGTAGATGCTGCTGAGGGAGGGCACTTCAGTGACATATGTCACACGATCAAGCCTGTTCAAACTGATCTTATAATCCTTTAAATCCTCCTGCAGACTGACATCTGCTATGAGAAGACAATGAGTACATTTTAAACATTCAGTTTAATTTATAACTTTTACATCCGTACAGCTGTGTATGGCTATGCACATTATTCATTTAACCACTTAAACCCCAGCAACCGTATTCTAGGGAAAACTTTCACTGAAAATAGAAGATCTACAAGCTTACAAGCTGATCTGTAAGCTTGTAGATCTGCTATTTTCAGCTAAGATATTTAATGTAGAGTGAAAACAGAATATACACTATAAGAGCCCTGAGGGACTCCACTAAACATGAGGTTTAAGTGGTTAAAGCCCTCCACAAAAACGTACATTTGTTAAGAAAAACAGGTAAAAGAAACAACACTGGATCATCGGTTTTCATACACAGTTGATACATTTAGCATCATTATTTAAACATGGATACTGATGACACATGGACATTTAGTCTGACAATGTCTTCTGCCATTTCAAACATTTTAATTATGAACAGGAAATGTTAATTAGTGTACATTGTGTCCAGTCTTACTTTGTCCACTGCTGGTTTGACTGGGTGTCTTCAGTCCAGGTGTGGTTTGAGTGGATGTCTTCAGTCTACTACTCCACTTTCTGTGGAGAAGACAACTTATTATGAATATAGACAATAAAGAGAAAAAAGATACTTATATAATATCAATATATATCAATATATATATATATATATATATATATATATATATATATATATATATATATATATATATATATATATATATATATATATATATATATATATATATATATATATATCAATATCACTCCAAGGCTGGAAATATACTTAATGTCAGTCTGCAAACAGAAACAACATGTTTTCATGGACTTTTTCATCAAAACTGATCTGTCCCTGTTCAAATTTGCTTCCATAATGACGGACGGTGCCCCAGCCATGGTGGGCAGTGCCAGAGAGCAGTAAGTAAGTACATTTTATTTATATAGCACTTCTCACAGAGATGGCTCACAAAGTGCTTCACATAAATAGAGATTCAAAACAAAACAAGGTATTAAAATAGGTAGAACTGTAAAAAAATTCATCTCAAGCAGTACAGCAAATAACGATGGAAATAAAATCATGCAACATTTGCAAAAGCTTGTTCAAATAATAGCGTTTTAAGGTTGTTCTTAAAAATGTCCACAGAGGCTGCAGTTCTCAAGGCATGTGGAAGAGCATTCCAAAGCTTGGGAACTACAGCCTGAAAGGCTCTGTCACCTTTTGTAATTCCATTTGTGTTGGGAGCTGTTAACAGACCCTGTTCAACAGACCAAAGGGTCCTCCCTGGCACATAACGTGGGACCAGGTCGGTTAGGTATTTCGGGGCCTGACCATGCAAAGCTCAGTAGAATAGTGAATATGGAACTATCATTACATTATTCAAATAGTGAATATGAAACTATCATTACATTATTCAGTAGAATAGTGAATATGAAACTATCATTACATTATTCAGTAGAATAGTGAATATGAAACTATCATTACATTATTCAATAGAATAGTGAATATGAAACTATCATTACATTATTCAGTAAAATAGTGAATATGAAACTATCATCACATTATTCAGTAGAATAGTGAATATGAAACTATCATTACATTATTCAGTAGAATAGTGAATATGAAACTATCATTACATTATTCAGTAGAATAGTGAATATGAAACTATCATTACATTATTCAGTAAAATAGTGAATATGAAACTATCATCACATTATTCAGTAGAATTGTGAATATGAAACTATCATCACATTATTCAGTAGAATAGTGAATATGAAACTATCATCACATTATTCAGTAGAATAGTGAATATGAAACTATCATTACATTATTCAGTAGAATAGTGAAGTAGAATAGTTCCAAAGACTGTCAAGCTTTTTCCAAAATAGCAGATCTACAAGCTCATCACGCATCACATTGTAGATCGGCTTTTCTTTTGTATAGTTTGTATGACAGAGGGGGCTATGTCATTTCTGTCTGTCTGTCTGTCTGTCGAACCCGATCTCCAGAGATTACCGTAACATTGCACGGAACGAGTGCACTTCATTCCGTGGATAGCCGCCTCGGAACTCCCGAATTGCGTGCATATGGTACGGCGCTGCCTTTGTGACAAAACCATTTCGGAGGCGCGCAGTCACAGGCGAATTGTCCCCCCGTGAAGGACCACCGAGGGAGCTAAGGCGACCGAGTTGCCGTCCTGAACGGTGGGACATTCGCCTGTGCCTACTCAGCGCCGTTTGAGTTATGTACCGATAGGCACAGAATCGTAAATTTTATTGTGCGGACTGCTCTGCTTCCGGGTTTTTCCGTGTTGCGACTGGTTACGCCCACCGTGGGACTCGCCGTACATATGCACGCAATTTGGGAGTTCCGAGGCGACTATCCACGGAATGAAGTGCACTCGTTCCGTGCAATGTTACGGTATTCTCTGGAGATCAGGCTGGTCTGTCTGTCTGTCTGTCTGTCTGTCTGTCTGTCTGTCTGTCTGTCTGTTTGAAACAAAAAAAAGTGACTCCAAAGCGCCACCTCGTGGTAGTATTTGAAACTAAATGTACTGCACGAGCGGGTGAGGCAAATGAGGCAAGTGATATCATCATGAGAAACGACAAAGTCAATAGGCACCGACTGTATATATATATATAGCTTGGGTCGGAGTCACCAGTGTAATTTCACTCTCATATAATATACCTCGTCGTACGATAGTGTCTTACATCATGTAACAAAAAGAGCAGATCTACAAGCTCACCGAGCTTGTAGATCTGCTATTTCCGGCAGCCGAGACTTTTTCCACCACTGCTTAAGAGCAAAACTTATTTTTGTTCGGCTTACTTCAGACAATGCAGCAGCATAGGTGATGATCATAATAAGCGAAGGCGGTACATACCGCCGTACAGTACCGTAACGGGGACTAAATACCACGGAAAATAAAAATCCATACCGCCACAGCCCTATCTGTGAGATGTTAACACCTATCCCAGCATGCATGGCTGAAAGGTGGGGGTCTGAGGGGGGCCATCTGCTCCCAGAGCTCACATAAGTGACTTAGTTGCTCAAGTATGATCCACCAGACTAAAATCTTGACTGTGCAAATAAAAAAAAAACTGTGTGCCTAAAATCTAAAGTGCTCAAACATCATCTCAAACATTTGCAAACATACAGTAAGTAACAGAGGTACAATGTTACATTAATCTGCACCTGATCACCTGCAAATTGGCCTATTTGAAAGATCTATTTTTATCTGCACTAGTACTTAGTCACTAAGTACTAGTGCATTCCTGCATATCCAGTTAAGAATACACTTGACACTAAAGTTATTATTATTATTTAGCCTTGTTAAAAGCTCACAACTTGTCTTCTAATTTCACTGTTTGAAACAGGGCTTGAGTTGTTAATGCATAAATGCCAGTTTGCCCTTTTCACTACTGGCTTACATGAACAAAATACCCAAATGGGTCCATTTGGTTTCATTAATGTCTTTTCTAAATAAAGTATTCAATACAAAATACAAATCTCAGATCTACAAGCTCACAAGGCGGTGACGCGTTGTGAGCTTGCAGATCTGCTATTTTCGTTTGGCTAAAAACAGTGTGTTAGTAACGAGATTAAGCTAACTATTATCCAAATTCGGCTAACGCTCGGAGGACTACAATGTTATTTTCGATTCCACTTCACATTAACTCATTTATATCATATTTACATGCCGAGTTAAGCTCATTTAAGGACATGTACATGACATGTAGCCTGATATTACCAGATTGCTATAGTGGGTTTAGAATTTTTAGAGTTTTTTTTTTTTTTTTTTTGCTCATTTCAGCTCTGCTGGAAAATGAGCCAGCCCGAGAAGACTGTCCTCGGGACACGGCGGGACACATATGCTGGCACTGAACGTACCCTATTTTAATAAACCTCTGGCACACGATGTGTTAAAAGAGTGTGGTGGGAAAAGAAATCATATAATAGTCATTGTGGTATTGATTATTTGAATGTATTAGTAAGAGGCAACAATCATCACCTGTTCTTCACTGTCAAACTCCTCTCCCTGACAAAGTATTTTAGAAACGGTCGACTCATGCAAACCTATTTCAAACATACTGACTATGTGTGAGTCAGTTATAGAATAAAGCCCATGTAAGGAGTGACCATCTGTTGTTACCTCATGTATACTTCTCCTGACAATATAAATGTCTGAGTCTGTCTGTGGGTCTGTCTGTGAGTCTGAGTCTGTCTGTGGGTCTGTCTGTGAGTCTGAGTCTGTCTGTGGGTCTGTCTGTGAGTCTGCCTGTGAGTTTGAGTCTGTCTGTGGGTCTGTCTGTGAGTTTGAGTCTGTCTGTGAGTCTGAGTCTGTCTGTGGGTCTGTCTGTGAGTCTGAGTCTGTCTGTGGGTCTGTCTGTGAGTCTGCCTGTGAGTTTGAGTCTGTCTGTGGGTCTGTCTGTGAGTTTGAGTCTGTCTGTGGGTCTGTCTGTGAGTCTGAGTCTGTCTGTGGGTCTGTCTGTGAGTCTCAGTCTGTCTGTGAGTCTGAGTCTGAGTCTGTCTGTGGGTCTGTCTGTGAGTCTGAGTCTGTCTGTGGGTCTGTCTGTGAGTCTGAGTCTGTCTGTGGGTCTGTCTGTGAGTCTCAGTCTGTCTGTGAGTCTGAGTCTGTCTGTGGGTCTGTCTGTGAGTCTGAGTCTGTCTGTGGGTCTGTCTGTGAGTCTGAGTCTGTCTGTGAGTCTGTATGTGAGTCTGAGTCTGTCTGTGAGTCTGTATGTGAGTCTGAGTCTGTCTGTGGGTCTGTCTGTGATTCTGAGTCTGTCTGTGGGTCTGTCTGTGAGTCTGTCTGTGGGTCTGTCTGTGGGTCTGAGTCTGTCTATGAGTCTGTCTATGGGTCTGTCTGTGAGTCTGAGTCTGAGTTGTCTTTCTGTGAGTCTGAGTCTGTATGAGAGTCTGTATGAGAGTCTTTATGAGAGTCTGTATGAGATTCTGTCTCACAGGACACACCTTAATAATACTCTATGTATTGTTTCATTTGTGTAGTAATGTGCACATAACTTAGCCTAAGATCACCTTGTCATGTCATAGTGTTGTGTATATTGTACAGGAAGATTCACATACTCTGTGTCTGGAGGTCCAGGTTCATTACTGAAGTTAATTAGGCCTCCTTTAGACAAGTCACTCTTCATAGACACACAGCTGGGTGTTGGAGACTCTGGTCTGTGGTAAAGACTTCAAAAAACATACAAATGTTCATACAATGAGCATGTCAATGAAAAGGTCTGTTTTTTCTTTACTTTTACATCCAAATATACACAAATAAGAGAATAAAATGTACAGGGATTCAGCTCCTCGACATAGCAGCAACAAGAGGAGGACACGACTATGTTTTTATTTATTATTATCATCATCATCATCATCATCTTCTCCACCAGGATAAAAATATGGCCAGGGGCAGGGATTAAGGTTTCACTCATGTGAGTCTGTCTGTGAGTCTGAGTCTGTCTCTGAGTCTGAGTCTGAGTCTGTCTGTGAGTCTGAGTCTGTCTGTGGGTCTGTCTGTGAGTCTGAGTCTGTCTGTGGGTCTGTCTGTGAGTCTGAGTCTGTCTGTGGGTCTGTCTGTGAGTCTGAGTCTGTCTGTGGGTCTGTCTGTGAGTCTGAGTCTGCCTGTGGGTCTGTCTGTGAGTCTGCCTGTGAGTTTGAGTCTGTCTGTGGGTCTGTCTGTGAGTCTGAGTCTGTCTGTGGGTCTGTCTGTGAGTCTGAGTCTGTCTGTGAGTCTGTCTGTGAGTCTGAGTCTGTCTGTGGGTCTGTCTGTGAGTCTGAGTCTGTCTGTGGGTCTGTCTGTGATTCTGAGTCTGTCTGTGGGTCTGTCTGTGAGTCTGTCTGTGGGTCTGTCTGTGGGTCTGAGTCTGTCTATGAGTCTGTCTATGAGTCTGTCTATGAGTCTGTCTGTGGGTCTGTCTGTGGGTCTGTCTGTGGGTCTGTCTGTGGGTCTGTCTGTGAGTCTGTCTGTGGGTCTGTCTATGAGTCTGTCTATGAGTCTGTCTGTGGGTCTGTCTGTGGGTCTGTCTATGAGTCTGTCTATGAGTCTGTCTGTGGGTCTGTCTGTGGGTCTGTCTGTCTGTGAGTCTGTCTGTGGGTCTGTCTGTGGGTCTGAGTCTGTCTATGAGTCTGTCTATGAGTCTGTCTATGAGTCTGTCTATGGGTCTGTCTATGGGTCTGAGTCTGAGTTGTCTTTCTGTGAGTCTGAGTCGGTATGAGAGTCTGTATGAGAGTCTGTATGAGAGTCTGTATGAGAGTCTGTCTCACAGGACACACCTTAATAATACTCTATGTATTGTTTCATTTGTGTAGTAATGTACACATAACTTAGCCTAAGATCACCTTGTCATGTCATAGTGTTGTGTATATTGTACAGGAAGATTCACATACTCTGTGTGTGGAGGTCCAGGTTCATTACTGAAGTTAATTAGTCCTCCTTTAGACAAGTCACTCTTCATAGACACACAGCTGGGTGTTGGAGACCCTGGTCTGTGGTAAAGACTTCAAAAAACAAAAATATTCATACAATGAGCATGTGAATGAAAAGGTCTGTTTTTTCTTTACTTTTACATCCAATTATACACAAATAAGAGAATAAAATGTATAGGGATTCAGCTCCTCGACATAGCAGCAACAAGAGGAGGACACGACTATGTTTTTATTTATTATTATCATCATCATCATCATCATCATCATCTTCTCCACCAGGATAAAAATATGGCCAGGGGCAGGGATTAAGGTTTCACTCATGTGAGTCTGTCTGTGAGTCTGTCTGTGAGTCTGAGTCTGTCTGTGGGTCTGTCTGTGAGTCTGAGTCTGTCTGTGGGTCTGTTTGTGAGTCTGAGTCTGTCTGTGGGTCTGTCTGTGAGTCTGAGTCTGTCTGTGGGTCTGTCTGTGAGTCTGAGTCTGTTTGTGGGTCTGTCTGTGAGTCTGCCTGTGAGTCTGAGTCTGTCTGTGGGTCTGTCTGTGAGTCTGAGTCTGTCTGTGGGTCTGTCTGTGAGTCTGAGTCTGTCTGTGGGTCTGTCTGTGAGTCTGAGTCTGTCTGTGAGTCTGTCTGTGGGTCTGTCTGTGGGTCTGTCTGTGGGTCTGAGTCTGTCTATGAGTCTGTCTATGAGTCTGTCTATGGGTCTGTCTGTGAGTCTGAGTCTTCTTTCTGTGAGTCTGAGTCTGTTTGAGAGTCTGTATGAGATTCTGTATGAGAGTCTGTATGAGAGTCTGTATGAGAGTCTGTATGAGAGTCTGTCTCACAGGACACACCTTAATAATACTCTATGTATTGTTCATTTGTGTAGTAATGTACACATAACTTAGCCTAAGATCACCTTGTCATGTCATAGCAACCCTATATTGTACAGGAAGATTCACATACTCTGTGTCTGGAGGTCCAGGTTCATTACTGAAGTTAATTAGTCCTCCTTTAGACCAGTCACTCTTCATAGACACACAGCTGGGTGTTGGAGACCCTGGTCTGTGGTAAAAACATACAAATGTTCATACAATTAGCATGTGAATGAAAAGGTCTGTTTGTTGTTTTTTAAGATTTTTTACTTTTATATCCAATTATATAAAAATAAGAGAATACAACTTAAGGGATTCAGCTCCTCGACATTGCAGCAACAAGACAAAATGCTAAATAATAATAATAATAGAAATTCAGTAGAATAACATTTGCAGAATTCATTGAATATAGTATCCAGCGTGTATAGTGTAGATTCCATGGACTAAAGTTCTCTCTCGCATCAACATATTTCCGACATTTGAATTCCATGTCCAACTAACTGAATATAGGCATGCACACCCACACATGCACACCGGTAGTCTGCACTGGCACAGAGTCCTAGAGTTTAAAATAAATAAACAACTAGGATTGATTTATGAACAGTTCTCATACAGTCATGTTTTAGTCAATTAACCCTCTAAGACCCAGCGATGCTTTAGAGCAACAATTATATTTTATAAAGAAAGGAGTTTAAATAATTTGTTTTTCTGTTATTTTTTCGCCTCTAAATCCTCATTGGGTCCTATTGTTTAGTCTTACAATGCCATTGGCCAGGAGGATATTTGCATATAAATACCCCCCACAGAGCGGGGAATCATCACAACTTGAAAAATCTCTGTTGGAACAGATCTCTTTTTTCTCTGGAAGATATTCCTCACAAAAACATAAGTAATATACCTGTAATATTTGTTTTGGTGAACATTACAATGTCTAGAACATGTACATATGCTATTATTGTGAAATATATGTCCCAAATTTAAATTAGATCATGATTCATACTTGTTGCTTTTGGTCAACGTTGGTCCCTCTTGGTTGCAAAAAATACAAGGGTAGGCCTAATGTTCACCTGCTACTGTTCAACCTTATATATAGTTTTCACAATAGATTTAAACAGTTATATGTGTATTTCCCCCACTTTGCATTACTATATATACATATACATATATATATATATATATATATATATATATATATATATATATATATATATATATATATATATATATATATTGAGCTGTAAGCCTCAGAAAATGTCCACCCAAAGTTTCTCTTTCCCCCTAAACAATACATATTCAACCATAGTTTAACCAATATATTCCCTTGTTATTTCTCAGTATGTTTAATTTTCTTTCAATACTACAAGGACAGTGGGACCAATGTGGTAATTTTTGGGGGGTTGTGGGGGTTGTTCATTATTCATTCGAGGCGTGGTGGGTACTTAGGGGCAATGTAAAGATGATGACCACTTAGGGGCAATCATCATCAAACAATAGGTTGGCCAGACAGTATTGTATGACTTGTGAAATGTTGTGAGCAGTGATGTGTAAGAACTTAGCAGTACTAAATATACTAATGGTATGTCTTTATTTCATTTCAGAATGCCACAACAACAGAAAGGGCCTCGCTTCACAGCAAGGGATGTTCTGGATATCGTGATGAACGGAGAGAGTGATGTTGACATAGACATCAATGAGACTGATGAAGAGTCAGATGAAAAGAGGACTGTGGCGTGGGGTCCAAAGAAAACCAACCACCCGAACCACCCAGTGAACCCACTGACCACCCAGCAGACATTCAGCTGCCCCAACTGACCAAACCCGCTCATCGCCGTGATTCAAGATATCAGTGGCTGAAGGAGGACTTCATCAGCCTGGCTGATCTACAAACGGGAGTGCCAAGCTCTCAAGGTCCCACGGAAAGACGTCCTGAAACTCAGACTCTTCCAGGCACGACTTGCATCCTCTCTCATTCCGGTAAGAATCAAGTTCTGTTTACCATCTGTCATTTTATTATTTCACTGTTTGCATTAGCTCAGACTTGTATCCTGATGAATCTTTGATGTGTATATTAATTTATTCTGTTCTAATCAGGTGGACACTGCAGTCAGAACGCCAAAGAGGGGACGGCCATCTCCAGCTCAGAAGAGACAACTGGAAGAGAGTCCAAGCACTCCATACAAGGTGGCACGACCGCATCAGCCATCAGATGTTTGCAAAGACCAAGTTGGACACTTCCCAATGAAGACACAGAAAGGGCGCTGCAGGAATACTGGTCGTTCAGGTTACACCATTGTGAGCTGCAACAAGTGTGATGTCCGCCTGTGCTTTGCAGGAGAGAAAAACTGTTTCTGGGACTATCACAACTGAAAAGAAAGTGATTGGGGGTGCCTGTCTCATTTTGCAGAGCAGGTGTGAATTGTCAGGAATGTGCAGGGTCATATTGGGTGGAGATCAGTTTGCATCCTTTTATCAATGCAAATCAGTGAGTTGGCCAGACAGTATTGTGTGATCACTGACAATGGTCTAGGTTATTAGGTTTCTTTACTACATATATTGTACTGATTTTTATTTTGTTGTTCTTTTAATAAAATTGATTTAAAAATATGGCTTATTGGTGTTATTATTCATAATGTATACTGTTCTGAGGCCAAATATTATTCATAATTGATCTGAGGCCAAATAATAAACCATATAAATGAATCATTAAGTTGTTTTAGTGAAGTAATTACACATTTGCCATGTTATCCATAAAAATGGCCTATAGGAAATTTTGCTACCTGATGGACCCAACGTTGCTAAATGTCAACATTTGCATAAAAACTTACCAAAACATTTTTTAAAAAAAAACATTATATTTTCCTCTTCAAAATACTCCTACAAGACCATCTGAAAGTTTTTTTTTTTTTTTTGGAAGTACAAATATATCCGGGTCTTACAGGGTTAAACATGTCAGTCTCCTGAACGAGAATCATTCCTTTATGGTTCAGATAAAAGTGATTCTATTGCACTGAGTCAAAAGAACAATGGTTACAGAGTCTTTGTTGTACACAACCCTGATCAGCTTTAGAACTAAACCTGTCATCTATCAAATCATGTTGAATGTGTTATTGTTTGTCATTTATTTTTCTATATGTTTATTGGTAAAAACAAGGTAAATCCATTTAACATTTTGACATGATTTCTATGTGGATTCATTCTGTGCGTCTTTCCAGTTGATGTTCACAGAGATCTTTGGTTCTTTGCGTCTGAAGATTCAAGTTCACTAGTGAAGTATATACTGTATGTATGTATGGTAACCAGCAGTGGTGGAAAAGTACTTGAATGTTTTACTTAAGTAAAAGTGTCAATACTGCAATGTAGAAGTACTCTGTGTGAGATTCTGTATGAGAGTCTGTCTCACAGGACACACCTTAATAATACTCTATGTATTGTTTCATTTGTGTAGTAATTTGCACATAACTTAGCCTAAGATCACCTTGTCATGTCATAGTGTTGTGTATATTGTACAGGAAGATTCACATACTCTGTGTCTGGAGGTCCTTGTTCATTACTGAAGTTAATTAGTGCTCCTTTAGACCAGTCACTCTCCATAGACACACAGCTGGGTGTTGGAGACCCTGGTCTGTGGTAAAGACATACAAATGTTCATACAATTAGCATGTGAATGAAAAGGTCTGTTTTGTTTTTTTTGATTTTTTACTTTTATATCCAATTATACAAAAATAAGAGAATACAACTTAAGGGATTCAGCTCCTCGACATTGCAGCAACAAGACAAAATGCTAAATAATAATAATAATAGAAATTCAGTAGAATAACATTTGCATAAGTCATTGAATATAGTATCCAGCATGTACAGTGTGGATTCCATGGACTAAAGTTCTCTCTCGCCTCAACATATTTCCACATTTGGATTCCATGTCCAACTAACTGAATATAGGCATGCACACCCACACATGCACACCGGTAGTCTGCACTGGCACAGAGTCCTATAATTTAAAATAAATAAACAACTAGGATTGATTTATGAACAGTTCTCATACATTCATGTTTTAGTCAATTAAACATGTCAGTCTCCTGAACGAGAATCATTCCTTTATGGTTCAGATAAAAGTGATTCTATTGTACGTTGCTGGTTTGACAGCAGTTCAAATCCTAGCTGCTGTATTGTCAACAAGTTAGAGACATGAGAGTGATTTGTGACAGACAGGAGAGAAGTTACGGTCACCTCAACAAGACATAAAAACATGAATACTGAGTCAAAAGAACAATGGTTACAGAGTCTTTGTTGTACACAACCCTGATCAGCTTTAGAACTAAACCTGTCATCTATCAAATCATGTTGAATATGTTATTGTTTGTCATTTATTTTTCTATATGTTTATTGGTAAAAACAAGGTAAATCCATTTAACATTTTGACATGATTTCTATGTGGATTCATTCTGTGCGTCTTTCCAGTTGATGTTCACAGAGATCTTTGGTTCTTTGTGTCTGAAGATTCAAGTTCACTAGTGAAGTATATACTGTATGTATGTATGGTAACCAGCAGTGGTGGGAAAAGTACTCGAATGTTTTACTTAAGTAAAAGTGTCAATACTGCAATGTAGAAGTACTCTGTGTGAGATTCTGTATGAGAGTCTGTCTCACAGGACACACCTTAATAATACTCTATGTATTGTTCATTTGTGTAGTAATTTGCACATAAATTAGCCTAAGATCACCTTGTCATGTCATAGTGTTGTGTATATTGTACAGGAAGATTCACATACTCTGTGTCTGGAGGTCCAGGTTCATTACTGAAGTTAATTAGTCCTCCTTTAGACCAGTCACTCTTCATAGACACACAGCTGGGTGTTGGAGACCCTGGTCTGTGGTAAAGACATACAAATGTTCATACAATTAGCATGTGAATGAAAAGGTCTGTTTTTTTTTTTTTACTTTTATATCCAATTATACAAAAATAAGAGAATACAATTTAAGGGATTCAGCTCCTCGACATTGCAGCAACAACACAAAATGCTAAATAATAATAATAATAGAAATTCAGTAGGATAACATTTGCAAAATTCATTGAATATAGTATCCAGCATGTACAGTGTGGATTCCATGGACTAAAGTTCTCTCTCACATCAACACATTTCCGACATTTGGATTCCATGTCCAACTAACTGAATATATGCATTCACACCCACACATGCACACCGGTAGTCAGCAATGGCACAGAGTCCTATAATTTAAAATAAATAAACAACTAGGATTGATTTATGAACAGTTCTCATACATTCATGTTTTAGTCAATTAAACATGTCAGTCTCCTGAACGAGAATCATTCCTTTATGGTTCAGATAAAAGTGATTCTATTGTACGTTGTTGGTTTGACAGCAGTTCAAATCCTAGCTGCTGTATTGTCAACAAGTTAGAGACATGAGAGTGATTTGTGACAGGCAGGAGAGACGTTACGGTCACCTCAACAAGACATAAAAACATGAATACTGAGTCAAAAGAACAATGGTTACAGAGTCTTTGTTGTACACAACCCTGATCAGCTTTAGAACTAAACCTGTCATCTATCAAATCATGTTGAATATGTTATTGTTTGTCATTTATTTTTCTATATGTTTATTGGTAAAAACAAGGTAAATCCATTTAACATTTTGACATGATTTCTATGTGGATTCATTCTGTGCGTCTTTCCAGTTGATGTTCACATAGATCTTTGGTTCTTTGTGTCTGAAGATTCAAGTTCACTAGTGAAGTATATACTGTATGTATGTATGGTAACCAGCAGTGGTGGAAAAAGTACTCGAATGTTTTACTTAAGTAAAAGTGTCAATACTGCAATGTAGAAGTACTCTGTTACAAGTAAAAGTCCGGAATTCAGAATTTAATTGAGTAAAAGTACAAACGTATTGGCATCAAAATGTACTTAAAGCACCAAAAGTAAAAGTACTCATGCAGAATGTCCAGTTGAACAAGTCATCATATGTCTAAGATGTATTTAAAAATACATATATAAATAGCAGATCTACAAGCTAAGAACGTGTTGTGAGCTTGTAGATCTGCTATTTTCAAATAGCCTAGGTATAAAATAGGGCTAAAGTGGTTAATGTATGATTTATAATGTAATCATTTATATCTGCAAAGTCAAAACTAAAGTTTTCAAATAATTGTAGTGGAGTAAAAGTACAATATTTGCCTCCGAGATGTAGTGGAGTAAAAGTTAAAGCATTGAAAATTGGAAATACTCCAGTAAAGTAAAAGTACCTCAAAATTGTACAGTACTTGAGTAAATGTACTTAGTTACTTTACACCACTGGTAACAAGAATAGTGGTTATTTTTTGTTAATTTTTTCCGTAAGAGTGGGCAACTCAGTCTGTTAATCCGAAACACTAGGCACCTTTTGGGGAGAAAGGTGAGCACCTGAGGTGGATTTCTTGAGTGAAGACTGGGAACTACTAGACATCTGAATTTGCCAGGTGTCATAGCAGCATTCAATGTTGGGCTTGAATTAATAGAAACAATATGTTCAGATGCAACGTGTCCACATTAAGTGTTCTATGAACGGAGGAGAGCTATGCCCTCACACAGAGGGTTTATTGATCCACAACGTTTGTAGGACTGTTTTTAACCAACATGTATGATTTGTGTGGGCTATATGCTTCAATAAAGGGAGCTGATTGAGCCTATAATGTTATGTATGATCACCCTGTCTGTCATAATGTCACTCTTGGTGGTGAAAAGCCTGCTGTCTATTTTAAGGACGTGTAATAACATAAGCTTGAATGTTTAAGACTTCAGTTCATGCAAAAAGTATTCCTGGTGCCAAGAAAAACCAGGTGCCCACTGTTCCGAGGTTGCCAGATTTGCAAGGTGCCCACAATGTTTAGGTGCCCACTGGACCTGTATCCGTATGTACTTAAACCTTCAAACTTAGCCTGAGAGCACATTGTCATGTTATAGTGTTGTGTATATTGTATAGGAGGATTCACATACTGTTTGTGTGGAGGTCCAGGTTCATCACTCAAGTCAGGAGGATCCCATTCAGACCGGTCAGTCTTCTCAGACACACAGCTGGGTGTTGGACACTCTGGTCTGTGGACGTGCTGTTTGTCAGGTTTCTCCTCCTCTCCCTCCATTTTTCTCTTTATTCAACCTGTCAATTAAATAGATCAGAAAACGGAACATGCAAGATGTGTTACATTAGCGATCAGCATCCTTTATTGTAGCCTTTCAGCCATTTGCCCATTCTTATTATCTATCTTATATATTAACTAGTATGAGGCAACTATCACCTAGCATGGGATCCAGCCTGCTTCGCTACGTTCGGCGGACTTTTTTTTCTCTCTTCGCTTCTCAGTCTGGAAAGCCTCCTATCTCCAAGGGAGGCGGGACATGGCATAAGGTATGAATCGCACCGTGGCTTCTGATTGGTCTGTGGTGCGGGGCGGGACAAAAAAAAACAGTGTGATCGTTGTGATTCGTCATTCGTTTGAACAACATCCAATCAGCAACGACGTTGCCCAACGTAACATATGTAGTTCCAGTGTAGTTCTGCAAAACGAGTCAATAGGGTGCTCTCCAGACTGAGAAGCGAAGAGAGAAAAAAAAGTCTGCTGAACGTAGCGAAGCAGGCTGGATACCAGGCTAACTATCACCACCAACATAATGCTGAGACTAGATGCAGATGCATGTAGATGCATGCAGTAGCTCTTGACAACCAGCAGGGGTCCTACTAGACCACAGAATCAGAAGAGCAGACAGACACTACTGTTGGAACACAACACAAATAACAGCAGTGGCTGGATGGTGGAATAGTATATTTATAACACTATTAACATACTCTGCCATGGTGAAAATGTTAATTTTATTCACTAAACAAAGTGAGATTTGAGATATGGACTGGTTCAGAAGTTTAATAAAATAGACTTAATTAAAATAGACTTATTGTTCATTATCATATAAGATTATTTTGATTGTAAAAGACTACCTTCACAATGACAATATACTAAGAGGAAACCACACCCTACTAAACACAACTACAACCACTGATATTATAGTAACATACGTTTTTATATATTATGATTATTTTGGGGGGTCGCGGCATGAAAAGTTGAGGAACCCTTGCTGTAACAGACACAGACACTAACAGTAGCTTCAAATATAAATTCATGAATGA
This sequence comes from Gymnoscopelus braueri, assembly GCF_963280865.1. Classification (NCBI taxonomy): domain Eukaryota; kingdom Metazoa; phylum Chordata; class Actinopteri; order Myctophiformes; family Myctophidae; genus Gymnoscopelus; species Gymnoscopelus braueri. The sequence continues at coordinate 47,971,743 of NC_137620.1, read as the reverse complement.
CTTTTAGGCCGTCATTACTCATTATACATGTTTACTTATTTTACAAAACCATGGATATTTTGGTTGGATCTCTGTGTTGTACTTTTTAGACGGTCCCTGCACACAGAGACCTCACAGAGGACAGCTGGTTTTGATTAAAATCAGCTTCTAACTACTTACAATTTAGGCATTTAGCCGGCCCTCTTTAACCAGAGCAACTTACAGTAAGCAAGGTAAACACATAGAGCAAATGCATAGGTTTACTTTTAGTAAACAGCAAGTCTACACAATATAATACACAACATATAATTGTATTAAAAGTGTGAGACTGAGTCTAAAGTGAGAGAGTCAGTTGTACATTTGTAGCTTAACTTTTTATACTGGAATTAAAAACAATTAATTCCCATTCCCATTTTTTGGCATAAAAAGGTAATTATACTTCTTTACTTCAGTTGAACCTTTGAGACAGAAGGGCTTCAGTGCTCAGAAAAGGTTGAGAACTCCTGTTCTAATAATAATAATAATAACTACTCAATACCCGGCAATGAGCGAAGCCAATTGTTGTTGTTGTTGTTGTGTGTCAAAATGGTTACGTTTCTGCTTTGTCCTAGTTGAAGCTCCTATGGGAGTGAGGGAGGAAAGGGGGGAAAAGGGAGGAAAACAAGAGAGGAGAAGAGGGGGAAACACACACAAGTTATTTTATGAGAATAAACAACAGATTCATGAAAATCACAACTTTGTTATAGTTTTGTAGTTTTGACACCCACCTGCGTCATAAAAAAATATGCGTGTGTGTGTGTGTGTGTGTGTGTGTTTGTGCGTGTGCGTGTGTTTGTACGTGCGTGCGGAGCTTTCAGCTGTCCAAACATATGTCCAAGCTGGAAAAATAATTCTATTATGCAATGAGTGTGTGCATGGAGCTACTAATATGGTTATAATCTATAGCCTGGTGGTCTTGTCAGCTACTGTAACCTTTTTTGTTCTCCCTCTCATTTGAGGTTTGGCATTCAGCATTCACTATTATAGTTTTAAATTCATACGTTTGTATTTTTATTTTGACTTCATGTTTTCAGTTTTTGTTAGATTTAATTTGTTTGTCGGTTTGCTGGTTTAGTTTAGTTTTTATTTTGTGAAAGGGCTTAGTTTTATTTTAATTTTATTAGTTTTGGTGTTAGTTTTAGGGAAAGTCGGGGCAAGATTCAAAAAGCTCAGAAAAATAGCAAAAATTGCAGATCTACAAGCTCACAACGCATCACATTGTGAGCTTGTAGATCTGCTATTTTTCTAGATGCCACGTCAGTTCAATACCTTCCCGCACACACATAGGCCTATATTCTTATCTTCTATCTACCAATCAACAGATAGATCTAAAAGTCTAAAAGTAAGACACGCTCAAACTTATATTCATGAAAAATATATACAGATGTATACACCCTATGTACAATCATCCTGCCTGGTGCAGAACAAGAGAGAGAGAGTAGCAAGGTAGACTATGGTTATTATTTTTGTTGCATCTATTCATAGTGCAAACATTATGACAGCTTCAGTGTTGAACATTAAATTCCCAAAGCACTCTTTCCCCCCTTTTTTCTCCTTTGAGCTGCCCAACAGACACACAAAACACAAAACAAAACAAGTGTTCAAAGCAGTGGGCTGAGGTTGAGGACAAGGTCACAACTCGCATGGACTAGGAGCCCAATATCATCATAAATAATAAGAAATAACTAAGCCTACAGTTATGACATCAACACAAACCACAGTTAACGTTACAGGTGACAACAGACACATAATGGTGTAATGCTACACTGGCATTGTAGATGTTCAGGTTCTCAAACTTTTTCATGTCAAGGACCCCCAAAATTATATGTATTTGGCCGCGGACCCCCATCTCAAAACATTTTGTTCCAGGGACCCCCCAGAAGCAAAGATTTTAGTTACAAATGTTCGCTTAATATATATATATATATATATATTCAAAGATTTGTTTTCAGGATTTTTCAAAAATAGCAGATCTACAAGCTCATAGCACTATGAGCTTGTAGATCTGCTATTTTTGAATAGCCAAACTATAAAATATGGTTAAAGTGGTTAAAATGATTGTGACACTATATTAACACATTTTGCTGGGGACCCCCGGCCTTGCACGCCGTGCAGGAACCTATTTAACCAAGAGCACGCGCAGGCACACGCATAGATTTAAAACTACTTTAAATTCACACCTCAAAAAGTTTACAAAGGCTCCCGACTCACACCTGGTGAATTAACATAGGAATTAGCCTATAGATGCATATCAATTGTCCATTGTGTGACCTGTAGTGTAGGTTTTAAGCGACGTGCGCGTCACGTCATTAAATTACAGTGCAACCACGTTCCAGTTCAGCTTTGTAAACACTGCCCCCCAGTTATCCCTACAAGGACCCCTGGGGGTCCCCAGACCCCACTTTGAGAACCAAGGGTATACAGTACAACGTATCAGCACTGCAGGTCCACAAACTCCTCAGCAATCCAGTCAATTCTCTCTGATGTGATACAAAGTATGGCGGCTTGTTGGTATTGTGTTCAGTGAAATAAAGTAGGTCTACTTCTCTCTTTCACAATAATCAATCCTAAACCTCTCTTTATTATCTCGCAGTGGATCTGTAAATAGGTGTATGGACGTGTGAGTGAGCCTTCCTCCGTCTGTGCCAGGGACTGACAGCCAATACTGTTACATGTTACAATGTTTGTGAACTATCATCATGCCTACACTGCATTGTGTCTAGACGGCTGTGTGACTTCTGTATCACGCATGACGGTGAGCAGGAGTGAGCAGCAGTAGCGTGGAGCTCCCTTGGGAGTGCCAGGAATTGAACACATTCTCGTCGTTTGTTGTGCATTTGACCGACATCTATGGAAGACACATCTATGGAAGACACTTTCCAATAGCTTTCCATGAATTTGATTGAGTGAGTAGTAAAGTCTAGCTCGGTGTGGCTCGTTTTCAGCCAGGATCCGGGTTGGAGTAGACGGGGATACTACAGCAAGAGCAGGGAACACTCCATACAAGAGCCCTGAACTCTCTACGGGACCTGTATTCTGCATGAGCAGCAGTAGCTCCCTTGGGAGTGCTAGCTGTGCTAAAGCTAACCGCATGGAATAATAACAAACAATTCGTGAGTAGTAAAGTCTAGCTCGGTGTGGCTCGTTTTCAGCCAGGATCCGGGTTGGAGAAGACGGGGATACTACCGCAAGAGCAGGGAACACTCCATACAAGAGCCCTGAACTCTCTACGGGACCTGTATTCTGTATGATGGCGGCAGCAGCCGGGCGTGGGGCTGCTAGCTTCTCCGGCCGTACTAAGCCTGAAGTGTACCGCACGACAGATAACAAGGTGATTGTGGAAGATGAACTATTGAACTTCCTTGTCATCAAAATGAAAACTTTGAATCATGATGACATTGTCTTGCTGGCCTCAAATAACTTCAACTCGGAGTGGATCGAAGCCTCGAAGAAACTACTGTTTGAGATGTGTCCTCAAACGGTGCAGCGCTGTGTTGCTCATAAAGGAGTGCAGAAGGATGCAAACAACATAAAAACATGCTTGAAGGTGCTAAATGAATGTGGGGAGAATATACCAAGATTCGTATCCCACTACCTGGATGAGCTCCCACCAGTATCATATGACCACATTGATGTTTCGGCATTGCTGGGGCGGATGGAACAGCTGAATAAAGATATGTGCTGTGTGAAAAAAACGCTCGAAGCTCAAACAGATGCCTGTGAGGGGCTACGGGCGACAACCATGGCCATAGACGACAGAGTGTCGACACTCTGACATTCTGTGCTTACAAGAGACATGGCTACCTAAACAAGACCTAGAAAAGCTGAATTCACTGCATGCTAACTTTCATGGAGTTGGAGAGTCTACTACTGACCTCTGTGATAGAATAGCTCATGGTAGAATACCAGGTGGTGTGGCGATTCTCTGGAACAGTAAATATGATCCTCTGGTTACAGTGATTAGACTAGAGGTAAACTGGGCCATTGGTATAGAGATCAAGTATGAAAATAGGTCATTTATTATTGTAAATATATACACACCTTATGAATCATATCAAAATGAAGACGAATATTGCAATAGATTGGCATTTATTAATGCATTCATCAAGGACAATGCCACAACCAGTGTCTATATCATTGGTGACATGAATGCTGATATATCGGATGACAAATCTCTGTTTGGAAAATGTTTACTGCAATATTGTAATGATAATAATCTCATATTGACAAGTAAATCACTATTACCTGAGAAAAGCTATACATATATTAGTGAAGCATGGCATACAGTGTCATGGCTCGACCATTGTATATGCACAGCTGATGCACATGCTTCTGTTGATAAAATAACTATCTGCTATGATCTGGCCACCACAGATCATATCCCGATTATAATGACCCTAAATGTTGAAAATATCCCAGCTATAGCTGTGGATAACAGTAAAACATACACAGGGAGGCTGGATTGGACTAAGCTAAGTGAGAAGGATATTAATCACTATACCTCACTCACAGACAAATCATTAGACTCTGTTAGACTTCCTAGAGAAGCCATGCAGTGCAGTGACATCAACTGTAAAAATGTGCATCATTGTAGAGATTTATGTTCTACCTATGATGATATCATTAGCATTTTAAATGCCTCAAGTAAGGGTCTTTACAAGGATAAGAAAAAGGAGTTCAGTATAAAACCAGGTTGGAATGAATATGTGACTGAGCTACACACTGCTGCTAGAGATGCTTTTAAAGTATGGTCAGAATCAGGTAGGCCAAGACAGGGGTCTGTGTTTGAACAGAAACAGGCCACTAACGCCAAATACAAGTATGCTGTCCGATTCATCAAAAAAAATGAGGACACAATGAGGGCTGACTCACTTGCCAAAAAGCTGCGCAACAACAGCTGTTTTGATTTCTGGCAAGAGGTCAAAACCTTAAACAGTAGTAAAACTCCCTTACCGTCATCCATTGAAGGTGTGTGTGGGTCTGGCAACATTGCAGAACTGTGGCGGCAACACTATTATGAGCTGTTCAACTGTGTTAAGAGTGACTCTTTTCTGGTGGAGAAGGTTGACCCCACTGAAAATGTGACAGTTAGAGCTGAGGAAGTGTATAACACTATAATGAAGCTAGAAAATAACAAAGCTTGTGGCCCGGATCACATCTCAGCTGAACACTTAAAAAATGCCAGTCTGAAGCTTGCTCCTATGCTTGCTCTATGTATTACTGGTTTCCTTAACCATGGTATCTTACCAGATTCCATGTTAGCGGTACTACTTGTGCCAGTTATTAAGGACAAAGCTGGGAAAATAAATAGCATTGATAATTACAGACCCATTGCTTTAGCTAGTATACTCTCCAAAGTATTGGAGAAAATCCTGTTGGACAGACTGGATAGGTATATTACCACAGCTGACAACCAATTTGGTTTTAAAAGGAAACATGGCACTGATATGTGTATTTTTGCTTTAAAGGACATTATTGCAAAATATAGAAGCCAGAATTCCACCATGTTTCTTTGTTTTATTGATGCTTCTAGGGCATTTGACCGGTTGAATCATTTCAAGTTATTTGACAAAATGTGCCAAAGAGGGGTACCCAAGTACATTATAAGGATACTAGCCTTTTGGTATGCACATCAGACTATGCAGGTGAAGTGGGGAAATACTGTGTCCGAACATTTCTATGTTGGTAATGGTGTTAAGCAAGGGGGGATTTTGTCTCCTCTATTATTTAATTTATACATGGATGGGCTGTCTAGGAAACTGAACCAGTGTAAAACTGGATGTGTCATAGGTGACTCTGTAGTCAATCACCTTATGTATGCAGATGATTTGATTATCTATTCCCCGTACAGTGCAGGCTTACAACAGCTTCTCAGGGTTTGCTCCCAGTATGGCATTGATTTTAATATTAAATATAATGCCAAGAAGAGTAGCATCATGATTGTGCGAAGTAAAGATGATAAAAAGGCAGTATTTCCTAATTTTATTCTCAGTAGCAACATACTACTTGTGTGCAGTGAGATTAAGTACCTAGGACACTGTATATCCGATGATCTCTCTGATGACAAAGACATCCATAGACAAAGATGCAAATTGTATGCCCAGGCAAACATACTAATGCGGAAATTTCACAAATGCTCTGTACATGTCAAGGTTTCACTCTTTAAAGCATTCTGTACACCATTGTATACGGCTCACTTATGGAGTAACTACAAAGCTAGCAGCATGCGAAAACTAAAAGTAGCATATAATGATGCTCTACGGTTGCTGGTGAGGGTACCAAGATGGCACAGTGCCAGCCAGCTGTTTGTAAACCTGGGGGTACCTACATGTCAAGCCCTGTTAAGAAATTTAATGTACAAATTCATATGTCGTCTTGAAAAGTCTGACAATCATGTTATTAAGATTTTAATTAACCCTGTCAAAAGTTCTACTCGGTACTCCTCCACGATATGGAGACATTGGCGTAACAGCCTCTACGGACTTTGAAAAGCTGTAGTTGGACTGTTTTTATGTGGTTTTTCTTTTAATTCTTTTTATTTTATTTTATGTTTTTATTGCTTTTACTGTGTGATTGTCATGTTTTGCTATATGGACCCTGAGTCTGAAATAAAGATTGAATTGAATTGAATTGAATTGTCTGTAATAATAAACTTTATTTATATAGCACCTTTTTAAACAATGTTACAAAGTGCTTAACAACATAAAATTAACAGTGAATCAAAGATCATAGATAATTACAACAGTAAAAATAACACATAACAGTATCAGTGAGTATATTTTCTAATAACCAAATTTCTGCTTTTTAAGAGGTTAAGAAGGCCTTTCTATAAAAATGTATCTTTAATTTCGATTTAAAAATGGTGATGGAACTAGCAACCCTGAGGTCCAATGGGAGGCTGTTCCAGAGTCTAGGGGCCCTGACGGCAAAGGCCCGATCACCCTTGGTCACCAGCCTAGACGTAGGAAAATCTAATAGGGCTGCATCGGAGGACCTTAGGTAAGTGCTGCTGCTGACCTGTTGATGAGTGTAAACCTGCCGTTCTGCCAAGTAAACGTCCTGAACTGGATATTCCTTGTCGTGGCATTATTTCACCCACTCGAGTGTACACGTCAGAGCCAAAAGTAAGTCCACAGCAATATGTTCAATATGTTAAATGTTTGTCTGGTATGAGGGAATATCACCAACAGTATTGACACTGTCAGTCAGAAACCGCTTTATCACCAACAGTATTGACACTGTCAGTCAGAAACCGCTTATTTCCATATTTTATATATAAAAATAGTATAATATATATATTTACATACTTTTTTTTGTTTTGCTTTTTTGCAAGTTAATGCCATATTTGATCACACCAGTGTCACGCAAAAAAATTGCAGATCTACAAGCTCAAAACGCATCGTATCGCAACACATTTTTAGCTTCTAGATCTGTTATTTTTACTATGTTTTAATTTATATCCTGCAAAGAAACAGTTTTGGACACAGTATGAGGTTTACACCCTGTAACTTTATCCTGATGCAATACCTCTATCAACCAGTAGGTGTCCTAACAGACCACACCATGTCTCAATAAGAGCAGGGAGACCAGCGCTGTTACTTCTATAAAATGTATATCATATTTTCTGATATAATTATTGATTGTAAAAGTGTTTGTTTTGAACCTTTTTAACATGTAAAATCCTACATTCCCAAATACAAAAGGACTAAAAAAGAATCCACACCCTAAAGGAAGCTTCACCCCATCCAAGCTCACTGAAGGGAAGTCACGTGACTTACAGTAAACCACAGCTCAGTGTGTGTGTGTGTGTGTGTGTGTGTGTGTGTGTGTGTGTGTGTGTCTCTCAGTGGCGTATCCAGGAATTACATTTAGGATAGGAGAGATGTGTGTCACCACATGGGGGCCAAAAGATTTTTTTAAACTTAATTAAATAAACGACCATAAAACAACATTAACAACACACTCTACCATCCTTCAGTGGAGGAAAAATTACTCAAATGTTTTACTTAAGTAAAAGTATCAATACTACAATGTAGAAATACTGTTACAATTAAAAGTCTGGAATTCAAAATGTACTTGACTAAAAGTATAAAAGTATTTGCATTAAAATGTACCAAAAGTAAAAGTACTCATTACACAAAATGTCCCAAGTTTTCAAATATATACAAAGCTTTTGAAAATAGCAGATCTACAAGCTCACAATAGGTCAAATCATGATTAGTGACGCATTGTGAGCTTGTAGATCGGCTATTTTCAAATGGCCGATATAGGGCTGAAGTGGTTACTGTATGTTTTGTAATAATAATCAAAATCTACAAAGTAACTAGTAACTCAAGTTTTCAAATAAATGTAGTGGAGTAAAAGTACAATATTTGCCTCTAAGATGTAGTGGAGTAGAAGTAAAAGTATTGGAAATTGAAAATACTTGAGTAAAGTACAAATGCCTCAAAATTGTACTTAAGTACAGTACTTGAGTACATGTACTTAGTGATCACCTCTGTAATTTAATTCATGAATCCCAGGTCCATTATCCATTCTCTTTTGGACTCCTCAGGACATCAGACAGTAGCCTATGCCTCCTACAGACTACGGTACTTAAAGAGGTGGTGCCATGTTTTTGCACTTTTTCTGTTTTCCATGTGTCTATGAGGTTGATAGAACTTCATTAAGCCCCCCGGTGGTGTTTTTATGGTGTTTTATGTCTTCTCTGACTATTTGGAGTTTCTTCCTGGAGGCTGAAACCTTGAGGGTCAAACGTGCCAATAGAGAAACAGCGCTTTAGTGACATCACAAAGCCCACACCCTCCCCCTCATTATCATAACACAGCAGGTGTGGGCATGAGGAGGAGGAGGGACTAGGACAGGTGGGTGGTGCTAAGGTGGTGGAGGAGGTGCTAAGGTGAGAACCAGGTATACTTAATGCACTGGTGGGTGTGTCTACATAAAAACAACATTTTAACACTTACTGTACACTTTTTTTTTGTTGAAAAAAATCCTTACATAATAATAATACCTTATGATCAGGTTTTAGGGTTGAAAAATATCATGGCACTCCATCTTTAACAGGTTACACTTGGACCATTGATATGCAGGAGTCGGCAGCTTTTAGCTTTGCAAAAGGTGTGAATGGGGCAGCCAATGTATCACTGCGGTAACGTATCTATTGTTGTCGGAGCAGAATTTTTCGGTCAGTCTTTTAGCCTACTTTATTTTTGTTGGGGAGGCGAGATCTTATAGTGGCAGACGATGGCCTGCCCTGCCTCTACAGTGGCTACGCCTCTGGTGTGTGTGCGCGTGTGCGTGCGTGCGTGCGGGTGTGCGTGTGTGTGATGGTTCTTTCACAATGTAAAGCAGGCGTTGCTCTGCGGTGAGGGATGTCTGGTCTGGTGACACAAGGTTAACTGAGGTGACTCTTGTGGAGTGAAACCTTGTATGTCCTTCTATGTTTAATAAAAAAATGAAATAAAATAGTGAAAATAGCAGATCTACAGGCTCACACAGGATCACACTGGCATACAAAATGTAATTATATTAGAAAGTATAATTCATGAAAAAATAAGGATGACATAAAGATACGTGGTTTCTGCCAAACAGTGACGATGTGTAACTTATTACACACACACACACACACACACACACACACACACACACACACACACACACAGTTTTAAGTGCTGCTGCCGTTCCCATGACGCTCCCCAAGGCCAAAGCACACCCTGTGTAATGTTGCTCCGCCACACGCCTCAGACAAAGAGAGGGAGGGAGGGAGAGAGAGAGAGACAGACAGGCAGGCAAGAATGAAGGGCTGCTCTAAAAACTTTGGACTGGTTATGGTTATGCAATGCAGTTGTTTTGTTTTCTCTCTTAAAGTTTCCAGTTTTCACAACGAATGCAGGGAGACTGTCTTTAGTCTCTAATATATAGTCCATGAGCCAGACAACATTTCATTATCGAAAGAGTGGGCAAAACCATACCTATATTAAATTGTATAGGGTCAATATAAGTAAATAAATATATGATATCCTTTCCACAGGAGCAGCTTTTTCATAATTATCACACATTTTGTTATTTTCAAATTAGGCATTAGGAAAATATGCCCGAATTTGCATAACTTTCCAAAATCAACATTGGAACATTGGACAAAGCCAGAGTCAACATTCTTATTTCATTTTGTTAAGATGTTGGAGTCAAAGGTTTTTAACGAGGGAATATTCAATATCTGGCTCAATTTTGGGGCTCTGGCTGATGGACTAAATGCCAAATTTGCATATTTAAATATACAATTTCAGAAAACTTGTAATACGATAAATTATTGTCTTCATGTAAGTAATCAACTGGGTAAGTTTCATCATGATAACTCTTTTTTAAATGTTGTCATTTTTTCACCTGTCATGTACGTATGGGGAAAATAACAAAATTTGTGATAAATATGAAAAAGCTGCTCCTGTGGAAAGGTTATCATATATTTATTGACTTATATTGACCCTATAAACAATTTAATATAGGTATAGTTTTGCCCACTCTTTCGATAATCATTGCTCAATTTTGGGGCTCTGGCTCACGGACTACTAGTTGAGTGAAGCATTTATAGACCAACTCGTGAGTCAAGTTTTCTCTCATCTTGAAGTTTGGCACACAGACTGCTTTATGTTTGAGGAGATTCCTGAGGTTTTGATTACTGCAAGACAGACAGACAGACAGACAGACAGAGACTGAGAGGCAGGACAGGAAACATATTCCTGACTGATTCATCTAGCAGATATTTCCACGTATTCTCCTTTCAACTTGACTAATTCATTTTTGTCAAACAAAAAGTCAAACAATATTTCCAACCAAGCTCAGCCTCATCTGAGTTCTCTTGCTGATTAACCCATTACAACCCTGTTGTAAGGGTGCGATCCTACACGGTCGCAAATCAGGATAGCATTGGGGGCGGACTGCCCACTTTCCTCTATAGAAAACAACCATTACTTATGTGTTGGTAGCTAGCACAGGAGTTGTGTTCATAGTCCCAGCCTTGTTACAAATCAACAAAAGTCAGACAGAAACTAAAAGCTTTTCTTAAATGAATAAGACCCTTTTCAGACCCACTGAAGTCACTGAATTAAACCGAAAAACCCCTGCACTGCATTAGGGAATTGCTAGGCTTTATTCCAGTGTGAGAGACAGTTGTCTGCCAATATCAGCTTACATTATATTATCAATGCATTTGTCAGCTACACATTAAGTACAAAGGAAGTATGCACGGCCACGCCACGGACATTGAGAGAAACAAAACCAGCGCTCCCCCATAACCTGACACCACCGTGCTGGTTGGCATCACTAAGGAATTGCCTTGTTTGGTTGGTTTGCATTACCCTTTGTTCTGAAGCATCAATCTTATACATTATATACATTATCATTCATAATGGAATATGGAATACTAAATGGCAAAGTAAAAGGTAATGCAAGCAAACTTTAGGGATGTTTTGAGGTGAAGAAAAATACTTGTCATGTACATATATTGGTCAGAGATTGATTTTCCTTGATTGATTTGATTGATTTAAACAGCACTTAGGACATTCAATTCAATTCAAACTTTATTCCAGACACTCAGGGGGTCCGTAGAGTAGGCCTATATGCAAACAATAAGCAAAACACATAAAATTAAATTAAACCGTTAAAAACCATGAAATTATAAATAGAGGCTGACTCTCCAGTGTTTACGCAGTCTGGACGAGTACCGGAGACAGCTCTTCCTATAGGATTGACTATATCCTCAATAATACTGTTCCTGGACTCATCCAGGTGAGACATGAATCCATACATAGAGTGTCTTAAGAGAGTCTCATATGTATGGATTCCACATGTTACAAACAGGTGACACTATGCCATCTAGGGACCTTAAGTAGAATCCTAAGGGCATCATTGTAGGCACTTAAAGCCTCTGCATGCTACCTTCCTTGTATATGCACCACAAGAAGGCTGTATACATGGGTGTGCAAAATGCTTCAAAAAGTACACACTTGACAGGACAGGAACACACACTGAACCTGTGAAGCAGCATATTAGCCTGAGCAAACAGTTTGCGGCACTGTCTAGATATATCTATATCATCATGGGAAAAACAACTTTACCGTGTTTTCACAGAGTAGCGCATTGGTGCCGAACACGGTCCAGACCGTGAAATATGTGTTTTCGTTTTTTTCGTTTTTCTCCACACGGGCGGGGCTAGAGCAGCTCTGGGAGTACCCATTGTGATCCTGAGAAGGATCGGCCAGATAGATCACCGGAAACAAAAACATGGCTCCCATCCACTTCCTGTCTATTTCCTTCTTTAAAACACCTATATCTCCGAATCTGTTTCCGGTGGGGAAAACCGGTCATGCGCGATGCGCGATCCCCCCTCATTGTAACTCGCGAGTGAAATGTTATCGTTCCAGGCTGTAGCCAGGATCATCGCGCTACATGAATGGATGCTTTTTTTTTACATGGATTTGCTCCTCGTGGAGTTTAGAGCTTTAAACATGAAAGCGCAGTCAATGGGGAGAATGCTGGCACCCAACGTAAGTTGTTATGAAAAAATGCTGGCACCCAATGTGTTAATTACAGTTTTACAGGATTAATTCATGATTACAGTTTTACATGACTAATCCCCCCCAGGGCCTCTGGACTAGTTTTTTCAAGGACTGTTGTCCTCAAAAAACCTTGTTTACCTTGAGACAGTGTGTGTTGTGTGCACAGAAGCAACGTTGCCAGATATTGCGTGAGACATATGCAACTAGGTCTATGAAAACAAGCCCAACAGAAGTGACAAGGCTACGGCTATTTGAAAATAGCCGATCTACAAGCTCAGAGCCTCAGACAGACAGACAGACAGAGATATGTCTGGCTGCCTGACAGACATGTTGCGATGTGATGCGTTGTGAGCTTGTAGATCGGCTATCCCCACCCATGTAATTATGGAATATGTTTGAAACATTTTAACAACTACAATCTTGTCTGGGGGTCCCTGGCACAAAATAATTTCAGATGGGGGGTCTGCGGACAAATACATAATTATTAATCTGGGGGTCCTTGCTATGAAAATGTTTAAGAACCACTGGTTTATAAACAACATTAGGAAACAAGTCCACATAAGCAACTACACTTTAGAAAAGCCCCAAAAAACACAACCACCAATATTTACAAGCGACTTTACAGAAAAACAAGCTCAAAGTCGCTTATAATAAGCAGACATGGCAACACTGTCCTGGAGCTAGCATATAATGTATGTTTTGACGTGTCTTCAAAGGGAGTGCAGCGTATGATTGACACTTAAAGTATGCTACCACCGTGCACGTTGGCCATTATCATCTGGTTGGCGACACTTGACAAGTTTTTCCATTTGCTTGTAAAATAGGCCCATCCCATGAAATTTGGAATCTAATAATAATAATAATAATAATAACAAACAAGTACCATAACTATGGTCTCTAAGGAAACCACACTAATATATAGGTGGAAAAAACATACTGCAATTACCACACTACGCAATTGGAATATGGTTCAACAATTATTTTAACAAAGAAGACATAACTTATAACCACCGTTAAACATTAGAGCACCAGACCAGAGGAACGAACACACACACACACACACACACACAAAGTATGACATCTATTTTAGCCCGTATATGTCATAGAGTAGATGCACCTTACACCTCAATGATGTATACTGGTCACAACAAAAGCCAGGTGCAGAATAAACTAAACACTAACAACTAACAAACTAGTTGCATGGCAGCACAATAAGGACAACATTAACAACAAGCCCATGTTAGCCTGAACAACCAAAACCAAAACAGCACAGCGGCAGTTTTACAAAGAAAAACAGGATTTGCTATGTCCTGCATGCATAAGTAAGTAGATTGTTTACTGCACACTCAGCACACTGCTTAAGTAGAACAGTGTGCTCCGCGGAGCTCAAATCCCCACCAGGCCGGGTTGCCTAACCAGGGCCCACAACATTTTGAAGGCTGTCATAGCCAATAATTGGAATGGAATCTGGAAATAGCACCTGTTATAGCGCCACCATGAGTCCGATTTAAAAAATATAATATATAATATATAAGGGGAATATAAGGGAAATGAAATGCAATGCTTCAGCCATACATCAGATATGTATTGTGTGTGTGTATGTATGTTTTGCAGTTTGACATTTGCAGTTGTTTGCAAAATGTGAAAAAGTAAATAATAAAAGTATGCTTTGGAAAAGGGTATGAAATAAGTAGGCTATACATGATGATTTGAACCTCCAAAATGTACCCTTCACCTTATTGTTTATGACATAATGACATCTACAGGTTTATAGCCATTGTTGAAATGAGGCCTTAAATGTGAAATGTTCTACAAGCATGTTCAAATTGGATACAGGATAGACATCTGGGCACTTTGATGTACACTTGGCTATTTTGTCCAAAATTTGTATTAAGTAATGTAAAGTATACATGATGTGAACATGCACGGTACATCATTATTAGACTTAATGTTATCCTTCACATTTGAAATATTTATTTATGTCCACATAAACAGAAGTACTAGATGTAAAAAAGGACATAAACACTGCCAGTGCAGTCAGATAAAGGGAAAACAGACAGTTACAAAGTGCATATAAGGCAGAGCATTGTTACATACAAAACAAATGATGGCATACTTGTCGAACACAGCGGACAACAATCATGGGTAAAGGAAACAACGCCTCCTCCAAATTGAGCGGCTTCCTATAATAGCTGATATTGAGCAGTACCTTGCTAATTGTTTAGCCCTCCTTTTGGAGAGGCCGGCCATTTGAAGGTCCCTCACAACCAACTTGCGCACGTGTCCTAGACTACCAAAGATAAAAACCAAAAGTTTACATCTGTAGCCTAGCTGGGAGATGGTCTGCTCTACCTGATGAAAATATCACTTTGATTAGGAAGGCTTCCTCTAAGCTGTAATCAAAAGTACAGCCGACCTCCAGAATGAACACCTCCCTATGGTTTTCATTAACAACGATGACATCAGGGGTGTTAGCTGAAATGTTAGAGAACACAGAATCATCGTTACACAGGTTAAACATGCTCGGCTTCACAGTAGAATGCTTATACAGCACGATGGAGGACCTGAAAATAGAAGTGATATCTTTAGATATCAAATCCACTATTCTGTCATGCCTACTTATGTAGAGTCCCCTGTATACATGGCACCCATTAAAGATGTGGGACATGGTTTCAGCTATTTGTTCATGACCATGATGTATACAGTGAGGAGCATGGTTGCCTGGAAACCAGATGGAGAGGTTAAGTTTAGATGGTAAAACCTGCAACCTCGCTTTCAGAGTAAAGACAACAATGCATTCGTCTAAAGCAACATTTTTGAACAGTGAGAGCAGGGAGACATGCAGTTCTCCCTTGCAGTCTTAGCTCAGTCCCCCCCCCCCCCCCCCAGCGGGGGGAGGAGGAGGAGAGGACACACCTCATTCTTTCAGAATATCCACACAGTTTTGGGGCCAGGCACGTTTGGCTGTTATGCTGTTGTAGCTCAGTCCGTGTCTAACTACAGTAACAATAAGCTAGTATGATATACTAACGTTGTAACCTCACATGCAGCAA
Organism: Gymnoscopelus braueri; assembly: GCF_963280865.1. NCBI lineage: Eukaryota > Metazoa > Chordata > Actinopteri > Myctophiformes > Myctophidae > Gymnoscopelus > Gymnoscopelus braueri. Next base: position 47,956,115 of record NC_137620.1, on the reverse strand, counting down.
CTTAATTTCGGTAGAACAATGTTAGATGCACCTTTATTTTATTTCACCCGCTTGAGTATGTCTGTGCCGGCATGTTATGAAAGTCTCACACATGCTGCCCACGGTGCCCACCTACAGTCTATGGTGCCCAACCAATCAAAATATTAACAACACCAGAGAAAAACTATGGGTACAGGAAGCACCTTCTCCTCCAAATAGATCGACTGCCAAATAGATCGACTGCCTATAACGGAGGAGATTGAGAAATATTTTGCAAGCTGCTTTGTCTTATATTACACTTGGACAACCCCATAATCCTCAAGCCCCTGACCACCAGCCTGTGGACATCATGGCCCGAGCTGCCAAGTATAAAAACAATGAGCTGACACTTGTAACCTAGATGTATGGCTGGTATTTTACTTGTTTAGTAAGGAAAGCTTCCACACACACACACACACACACACACACACACACACACACACACACACACACACACACACACACACACACACACACACACACACACACACACACACACACACACACACACACACACACACACACACACACACACACACACACACACACACACACACACAGCTACTTCCCTCCTCCCCTACCTATGTGTGTTATTCCTAAACCACTCCCCTCAGGCAGAGACAGAGTGAGTGAGAGAAACAGACAGACAGCAGGGCTGCCAACTTTTCAGAAAACCTTGGAGTGATATTTGGTGGTGTGTGTGTGTGACCCATTCAGAGTTACCACCACACACCAGAGAAATGTATCTTTATACATTTATGTACTTGAAGTAAAGATCAATTATTACTTACATCAATTGTTCAGTTTCTTAACTTTTATTCAGGTAGAGCTGTTGCACTGGTGGGCTATAATGTTTCAAATACAAATAAACAAGCTTTCAGTCAACAGGTAGAAGCTGCAATGACTGTTTGGCAAGTGGAACAATGAATTGTATGGGCTCTTTTGGCCTGAATGAAGGAAATATAACCCTCTGGAATTACACATTTAAAATAACATGGGTTACTTTAGTGAACCTCAATAGAGAGTGAGACGCCTGCTTGTCATCTTTACTATAGAACGTTAGGATAGCCAATACTGAAACTATAATTGAATTCACCGTGTCACTCAAACATTGGCAGAAGCGCACGTTTCAATGAGATGACACAGTTTTTCCCTTGGGATGATTTGACAGTGTGAGAAATAAGAGGTGTGGTGTGAGTGTTTATGAAGAGTGTCATTTGTGTGTCTCACGCTGTTCTGGCAGCTCTGCAGACACACAGACAGGCAGGCAGACAGACAGACAGACAGACAGACAGACAGACAGACAGACAGACAGGCAGACAGACAGACAGACAGACAGGCAGGCAGTCAAACAGACAAAGAAAGAGAGGAGGGGGAGGGGTAAGAAAAACAAAAGCTACAATTATGAATTGGAACTTCAAATACTCATTCGGCCTCCTGATTGAAGCACAGCAATAAAAAGGTAATCATTCGGTAACAGGTACTGTACCACACAAGTAGCATTTTTTATAGGAGTACAGTAAACACCTACAGTAAAGGAAACTTAAATCATAATAGACAAGGAACTTTGCTGCCTCTCCCTCTCTGTCACACACGCATGTGTGCGCACACAGACATGAATTAATAGATTGCACAACACTCAAAAAGAGGCGTGGCTACAGAGTGGCTAAACAACACCTGATGACAGTGACAGTGTCGCTTGCTGCCTGCAAAGAACACAACTAACTACAAGCCACCAATGTGTCACATCATGACTTGTTCTTGGGCTTCTCAGACATGTGTCCAATACAAATGCTATTCATCACTTCATTCATCACATCCTCACTAGGCCGAGGAAGAACTGCCACTTGAAACGTTGATGCCACTTGAAAAAGATTTGCAACTACACACAATTCACAAACCGTGCATCTTTTGACTGCAGTGTTAATGAAAGGAACTCTAGGATGAAGAACAATGGACCCTTCGCTAAACCCCACCCCAAAAGCGATTGTCCAATGCCAGCTTAGCAACCGTTGTTAGCCTGGCACAGGTCTGGCAAGCTTTCGTCATCTGCCATAGCTGTCAATGTTATTTCGCCCGCACACACACAATCATTTGCAACATAATAGCAAGAATAGGAATACCACGATAACGCAATGGTGACTATGAACCACGTACCCAAACCCGTTGGAGGCTACTTTTCCCAAGCTGAAATCTGCACTTAAACTGCAAGGCTGAATATGGCTGTGTTGTTGAACACATACACAGCTTAACGTCAGGAAAGTTACACGACATGACTCACTCGCCCAGGTGGTGTCAATAATAGGCTACTAATCACCGTGATCGTAACAAAATTCAGAATCACAGCGCTGCCTGTTTCGGATTCCGCATGTTAAAGTATATTCATTCATTTGTTCGTCTATTTATTAACTGCTACTGTAGTCTTACCCTGCGGTACATGAAAACTCCTGTTACAGTCATGGATCAACTTCAACCTGGTGTTTGCACTTTCTCCATTTACGGTCCGTACATATATATAAACGTTCAGATTTCAAATATAAATTGCTTACCCTATGGCCACGGATGTTAAAATGATGCACGGGACTAGTCAAAAGTACCCGTATATTCTGTATTGTTCAATAAAAAGCATTTTAATCCGATCGGTGGCCATTTTCTCATAGAGTTATAATGTATCAGAGTGCAATACACCTACCAACCGATAGGGTCGCTTTGTTGAAAGCATATGGAGAAAATGGCCACCGATCAGATTAAAATGCTTTTTATTGAACAATACGGATGATACGGGTACTTTTGAGAGCCCGTACATAAATGTAACATCCGTGGCCATGGGATAAGCACTTTATATTTGAAATATGAACGTTTCTGTAGATGTACGGGCTATAAATGGAGAAAGTGCAAACACCAGGTTGAAATTCATCCATGACGGTCGAGACAGACGACCGTCGTGTATCCATGGCTATTACTCCCTCTAACATTTCCCGTGTTTTTAGTTTATTGAAATAATGTCATGCACATTTGTCCAGTGCATAGCCTACTGCAGGCCTTGTTGACTAGATTTAGAAGAGATTTTGAAGCTATTGCTGCTGAAATGATCGATTATTTTTAAGGGGAAAAGCCGTCATTTAACATGCAAGTCAATGGGTGAGAAGCAGAGATTGCCAGGCGCTGCCAGGCCTGGGTGTGACTAACTTCGCACCACCAGTCACAGAGTGGAGTGGGTGGGGCTTAGCGAAGGGTCCATTGCACTCCAATATAATAAACTGGTGCGCCCAAGAGCACCCCAGTGCCCCCCTTTCAAAACTATTTATTCCAGTGCCCCCCTTTCAAAACTATTAAAGTGCCCCCCTTTCAAAACGATTTATTCCAGTGCCCCCTTTCAAAACTATTTATTCCAGTGCCCCCCTTTCAAAACTATTAAAGTGCCCCCCTTTCAAAACTATTTATTCCAGTGCCCCCCTTTCAAAACTATTTATTAAAGTGCCCCCCTTTCAAAACTATTTATTCCAGTGCCCCCTTTCAAAACTATTTATTAAAGTGCCCCCCTTTCAAAACTATTTATTAAAGTGCCCCCTTTTCAAAACTATTTATTAAAGTGCCCCCCTTTCAAAACTATTTATTCCAGTGCCCCCAAAGTTCTCTGAACGGCTCCTGGGGGGTTGTATTGTCTCCGTTGAGAAACACTATGCTAGACTGTAACAGATGTAACTGCCAGATTAGATCATTGATTACTTTGTGTTATTTCACACCAACACATCATGAACCATCCCATCCTGACCTCTCAGGTCATCTGGGATAAAGGTCTGCTTTCTGTCCCCAGAATCACAACTAAACAGAGAAGCAGCATTTTAATGCACCACATATCTGGAGCAAACCACCAGACAGAAGCAGGTCTCCCACAACTTGCACAGGATTGTAATTGTCATATTTTATGTTTTATTTGAGCTCATTCCTATGCTATTCTCTATTCTTTCAACTCTTTAATACATATCTTAATTGCATTCATGTAGAAATTGTGTTTATTTTTGTCTTAAAGCTCTTAATGTTCACTTTGAATTGTCTTTGTGTTGTACAAATACACTTGTCTTACCTTGTCTTATATCAGGGGTGTCAAGCTACCAACTGCAAAGTGGTCCAATCTGGTCCGTGGGATCATTTGGGGAGAAAAAAAAATGTTATTCATTCATCTATTCAAATCCAGTTATTATCTATGTGAGTGGCAGCATCTCTCTCTCCCAGCAAAGCTACTGTTGTTTGAACATAGAAAACAATGTTTATAAGCCTAGAGCAAGGTCATAATGCTGTAGGCTATATGAACCTACTGTTAAGGTCCTACTGCTGTATATAAACCTACAGAGAGGTCCAACACAAATAAGCCCAACAAAAACACAACCCGCAACAACCAATATTTACAAGCAACTTACAAGCAGAAAAACAAGCCCAAAGTCGCTTATAATAAGCAGACATGGCAACACTGTTTCTGAGTTGCACTTTTAAGCTGGTTGACTTGTTTCAGAGAGAGGGAGAGAGAGAGATACATACAGAGAAATAGATAATTAATCATTTAATGTCAATCAATAGCGTCCTGTCTCGGTCTCGTACATATATCACGGGAGCCTTGCACAGTTTCATGAGACATCGGTTAAAATTAATTGGAATAAAAACAAATGTGTGTATCGTCTGGATCGTACAGTGAACTATCATACTGTGTGTAATCCCTTGTCGGCGATCAATCTAGTGTAAAAACCACAGCGATATATGACAGCAGATTTCAAGAAATAAACTCCTGCAGTGTGTAATGCTTAACGATCGGATGACTCCCCGACCACTTTAAAAGTCCTACAGTGTGTACCTGCACTTACATCGTTGATATGAGCACACACACACACACACACACACACACACACACACACACACACACACACACACACACACACACACACACACACACACACACACACACACACACACACACACACACACACACACACACACACACACACACACACACACACACACACACACACACACACCTTTACTTCAATGACTTAATTATTTTTTAAAGACACAAGATGACAACATCACTTACATTGCTTTCAACAGTGGTTTTAACAATCATATGATCTATCATATCACAAGAACTACCAACAACGGTCAGGATAACCTTGTGAGTGTCTGGTACAGCTCTCGTTCTTGGGTCCTCTGCTAAGGGATGGAATATATTCCAATTTAGCACATAATCTGTAGGGTCCCAGTCCTCTACAGGAGGCCCAATGGCCCATATAACTTGATGAACATCAAGGCGCCCCCCTGAGCCCCCCCTACAGCTCATCCCTGACTTAACTCAACAAAGATACTACGTACGGGTGTTCCCAGTGGTGGAAAGTAACTAAGTACATTTACTCCAGTACTGTACTTAAGTGAAATTTTGAGGATGTTTTACTTTGCAGATAATACATTATTACAAAACATACATGAACCACTTTAGCCCTGTTTTATACATCGGCTACATACATGCAACGCGTTGTGAGCTTAATTGTAGATCTGCTATTTTCAAACATTTTTCTACTTTTACTTTTGGTACTTAAAGTACATTTTTATGCCAATATTTTTGGCACTTTTACTCAAGAAACATTTTGAACACAGACATTTTACTTGTAACAGAGTATTTCTACATTGCAGTATTGATACTTTTACTTAAGTAAAACAATCGAGTACTTTTTCCACCACTGGGTGTTCCACGCCGAAAATAGTTGATCTACAAGCTCACACTGTGTTGCAGCTTATCATGTTGTCAGCTTGTAGATCTACTTCCCTCCAATGCAACGTAGTAACACAAACAAAAGAAACACATTTTTGGGGCTTTTACAATGTATCACATTGACACATGGGATATATAATGTATGCTGTAGAGCTCTGCCACTCATTCATTACCAGACTTAGTTCATTATTAAACCTAACCAAAGTGTACACTTAGTCACTCACCTATGTTGCACTGTGTTGTTGACACGAAAGGGAGTCTGAGAGCAAACTGTGCTCCCTCCTGCACTACACACACACCTGTGTGATGTCATTATGCCACTCCCCTCCCCCAACCACCTGGGTACTTTTCCTACACCACTCTCCTCTGAGAGAGAGAGAGAGAGAGAGAGAGAGAGAGAGAGAGAGAGAGAGAGAGAGAGAGAGAGAGAGAGAGAGAGAGAGAGAGAGAGAGAGGGGAGGGAGGGAGGGCGGGAGAGAGATAGGGAGGGATGGCGGGAGAGAGAGAGGGAGAGAGAGAGAGAGAGAGGGAGGGAGGGTGGGAGAGAGAGAGAGGGAGAGGGCGGGAGAGAGAGAGAGGGCGGGAGAAAGAAGAAGTGTTAGGTAACTTGCCTTTGACGAAAATGGCAGATCTACAAGCTCACCACGCGGTGCAATGCAACACGTTGTGAGCTTGTAGATCGAGGCTGTTTTAGGTGTGTGACACCATTGTACGACGAAGCATAAATTAGGCTTTTAAAGTGGCAGTACTATTATTGCCTTGTCTGTGAGAAGTTGTGATTAATTATTGGCCATAGTATATTAAACGTTTAACAACTTGTTTGTAAAATTTGCCAACAACTACCAATAATAGAGAAGGATCGACGAAATGTAAAATATATATAAATATAATAACTGTCCCCATTTACACAGTGATAATGTTATTTATTTATTTAGTTCATGTTTTTGTTTGCATGCACTCAGTGGTGAGCTGTGGATTTTTTTTACTAAGGGGGCTATATTTTATGACGTCACGTGCGCGCGCATGTGCACGCGCGCGCGCAGGCATGTGCACATAGCAACATGCCTGCATATCCAACATAGCAACATTATTTTCCTTTTTTTATATAAAAGCCCTTTACATATATTCACCCACACATAAGTACTTAAAATAATCAATCAACTTGTCTTTACTTGAATAACTTTTTTTTAAAGACTTACATTGCTTTTAAAACAGTGTTTTTTAAAACAAGTAAAAAATAAAAAAAATACCCTTTTGCTACTCACCAAAACAAAGACGGTTTTATGGAGTTGAAAGCCTACTTTACTAAATGGGAACACTGTGAGTCCCCACCTCACGTCTAAAATACACTTTTTGGCCAGAAAAGAAAATATTTCACCGGAATTAAAACCTGTTTTTGGTTACTCCACAGTGCCCTCTACAGATCTGGTCAATGGAATTTTCCTATTGACAAGATTCTTCCTTCCGGTGAAATATTTTCTTTTCTGGCCAAAAAGTGTATTTTAGACGTGAGGTGGGGGCTCACAGTGTTCCCACTTAGTAGAATAGGCTTTCAACTCCATTAAACCGTCTTTGTTTTGGTGAGTACCAAAAGTGTATTTTTTATTTTTACTACAGACGAGAGGCTGCGCTACCGCGGTGCGAGGGGAAGAATCGAAAGTACCATAACGTTAAGGAGAACTCCTTCTAACGCTATGGACCATAGCTAGACAGGGATAAGTTTGTGAGTGTCTGGCAGGCTACTAGCTCTTGTCCTCTGCTGCTAAGCGATTAACCCTTTCACACTCCATGTCTTTAATGTTATGCAAAGCAGCCAGGTTGAGGCCATTGTTAAAGGTGTTAAAGACGGCTCGCCCCCATAGAGGTATAATATAGCTCGCCCCTGACGGTGCGTTGTTGTGTTAATGATTGACGGCTCGCGGGCGGCTGACGGTGAGTGCTCACGCGTGCATGTGGAGCACGCGCGAGCCCCCAGCCTGGGAACTAAGGGGTCGACGACCCCCCGTAGCACCCCCTTCAGCTCAACCCTGCATGCACTTTAAAGTGTATAGTGTGTCTGTATTGTTTTCAACCCTTATTATATCAGAAGAGTGGGCGCCTCTAGTTTAGCGCCACCAGGAGGCCGATTTGTGCAAAACATATTTTTTGACAGTACTCCTACAGATTTTGTCCAAAAATCCCGCAAATCGGTACACAGTATCTCTATAGTCATTAAACGAAACTGGTCTTTCAGATTTTTCATATTCCATCCTGATTGGCTAAAAATGGCTTCCAATGTTTGTAGGAGTGCTCCGTTTTGAACAAAATGCCTCAAATCATAAACACAGCATGCAATTTCCTTGACATTTTGCACGTATATTTCCACTATGCAGAGGAAGAAATGCCATTTGAAAATGTTCAAATCAGCCTCATGGTGGCGCTATAACAGGCCGATTCGTGTTTTTACCTATAACTGCACCGATCTGTGTAAAACTTTGTAAGCGCACTCCCTAGATGTCAAGGAAAAACCTTTGCCCTGCATTTTTCACATCTGCCTTTTATAGCGCCACCAGGAGGCCGACTTATATAAAACATTTTTTTTATATTACTCCTTCCGATTTTATCAAAATTTCAGGCAAATCGGTACACATGATCTCTATAGTCATGTGATCAAGACGGATATGTTTGATTTTTCATATTCCATCCTGATTGACTAAGATTGACATCTAAAGTTTGCAGTAGTGGCTTGTTTTGAACAAAATGCCGCAAATCATGAACGCAGCGTCCGATTGCGGTCAAACTGCACGCACATTCACACTATGTTGAGGAGCAAATGTCACCCTTTTCACATTGGCCTTTTATAGCGCCACCAGGAGGCCACCTGACCTGGCGGAGACCTGTGCTCCGAGGACCACTTTTTCTAGTTTCAATTGAAGACATCCTGAAATAAGGGTAGATGTTTAGATTGTACTGCCATTGTTCTTGCTTTGAGGACAACTTAAAGGGATATTTCACTTTCAAATAAAATAAACATAAAAAATAAATATTAAACAAAAATGAAAGAAGTTATGGCAAAATCACGGCCCCCTCACATATTAGTAGGACACTCTAATGCGTGAGGGGGCCGTGATTTTTCCATTACTTTTTTCATTTATTTTTAATATATTTTTTAAATGTTTATTTTATTTGAAAGTGGAGTATCCCTTTAAGTGAAAAGTGGTTCATCTTATATTTCATGTCACCCTTATATTATCCTTATTTCTGACGTCCATAGTAAAAAATTAATAATGTCATATATTTCTTTATTTTTCTTCTTTGGACGCCCCTGGCTCTGTGTGTAGGTTATGAATGACTTCTTTGTTTGTGTTTCTTTGTCTTTATTGCTGTCAATAAAGGTGATTTTTTTAAGCAGTCCTCAAAGTCGGGTCCAGGGACCCCCAGGGGTCATTATGAGGATTCCAGGGCGGTCCCCAGAAAAATATTGATAGTTAGAAGGACCCTCATAGATCTGTAGAACTCAAGAGTTATGAGGTCTTATAGATCTAGAACTCAGAGTTATGAGGTCTTATAGATCTAGAACTCAGAGTTATGAGGTATTATAGATCTGTAGAACTCAGAGTTATGAGGGCTTATAGATCTAGAACTCAGAGTTATGAGGTATTATAGATCTGTAGAACTCAGAGTTATGAGGTATTATAGATCTGTAGAACTCAGAGTTATGAGGTATTATAGATCTGTAGAACTCACAGTTATGAGGTATTATAGATCTGTAGAACTCACAGTTATGAGGTCTTATAGATTTGGAACTCAGAGTCATGAGGTATTATAGATCTGTAGAACTCAGAGTTATGAGGTCTTATAGATCTGTAGAACTCAGAGTTATGAGGTCTTATAGATCTAGAACTCACAGTTATGAGGTCTTATAGATCTAGAACTCAGAGTTAAAGGGGAACTTCGCCGATTTTGCTGCCCATAGCGTCAAATGACGTTTTCCGCGGGTTCTCACCTATGTCCGCACTACATGGTGTCTCAGTGAGACCAACCCCACACACACCCCAAGGGGTGTCTCCCAAAGAGTGGGATCAGCCTTCTTTCTCCCTGCTCGCGTCGGTAAACACTCCGTGGGAGGAATACTAACACAACAGATATTTATTTGAACCATAAAACACAGAAGAGCAGCTCCACCGCAGAGGAATTCAACAGGCTGTATGCTGAAATCATGCTGGACACAGCTTGGATTAATTACTTTATAGAGTAAGTAATGATTGCTGTAAACGTTATGCCAATTTGACATAATAATCCAAGTGTAATTGTACTTGATTGCTTTAATGTTAGAGATTAATAAAGTTAGGGTAGTAGTATACAATGTGTAGTTGACTTCTGATAGACGCATGCACGCAGAGCAGTGTTGTTTACATTGTCGTTCCATAGCTAGCCAAATGCAAAGCTAAACCACTTGTGTGACAAGCCAAATTTATGCTTTGTCTCTTGTCAGATTTCAAATATAAAGTGCTTATGCCATGGCCACGGATGTTACAATTTGAATCGGCTGGGTGCAAGTACCCGTATCTTCCGTATTGTTTAAATAAAAGCATTTTAATCTGATCGGTGGTCATTTTCTCATAAACCTCCCAACCGATCGCATAAGGGTCGCATAATAAATGGCCACTGATCGGATTAAAATGCTTTTTTATTAAACAATACGGAAGATACTGGTACTTAGACCCACCCGATTCAAATTGTAACATCCGTGGTCATGGGATAAGCACTTTTTATTTGAAATCCGAACGTTTATGTAGATGTACGGATTGTACATGTAGAAAGTGCAAACACCAGGTTGAAGTTCCCCCATGACAGTCATGTTTCAGGGCTACGTCGCCGGGTCCCGAAAATAGCAGATCTACAAGCTCACAACGCGTCAGACTCGACACTTTGTGAGCTTGTAGGTCTGCTATTTGCGGCTTGCATGCAATATTAGTATAGATTAGGCTTCACGTGGGATGATATCTATTTAATCTACAAGTGTAATCTAATGTGTTCTTTTCAACAGGACAGAATGTTGTTTCGCCTGCCTGCGGAAATGGAGTAACGTTCGGCTGATGAAGACCCCTGGGACTCGCCTTTTGAGATACAACCATATTCTTTTTCTAAATAAAACGATTACATTTACACCCTGCTTGCTCTACTCATTGATCACGGTACATTCTACATTGTATAAGCATTCATAATGACAAAATGTGAACCCCAATTCTATAAGGGTTCTTTTGAACTGTTTCATGATAGGAGATGGTCTTTCATTTGGCAGAATGGTACATAATTGCATTACAGATATAATAGTGAAAAACTCTTGTACATTCTGTTAGTATTTACTTCTACATGTAATCATAATTTTTCTGGGGACCCCAGCACATTGGATTCAACTTTACTGGTCTTAGATACAATAGGCTATAGTAAAACCTAATATTATCCATATACACCAATTGAAAGCATGAAACGGTCTCATTTGAAAAAAGAGAAAAAAAACGATTAGGCTGTGTGTATGACAAGAGTATTTGAACATTAGCATGTCATTCTAAAGTAATGCCCATGTTTTCTATAAGTTTAGTCCAAAGAATATAACTGGAAATGACAGTGAAACATTATGCTCTCAGAAATAAGGAGTCACACATGACATGAGTATGAAACGTTTTGTTTTATTATTATATTGTTGACTACTATGCTGCATCTCCATGGATGTCCCGACTCCCAAGTAGAAGATGGACGTCACGTCACCAGCACCGGACTGTATGGTGGGATGGAATGTAGAAAAAAAAATTATGCACGTGCGCGCGCGCACACAGACACACACGTTTAGTGTTACTATGCTAATTTATACATGATATATTTAGTTTACTATAAGATACAATCAAATCAATACAGAACACAATACAACAGCAGCCAAGACTAATAGTTTCACCTTGGCTTGCTGGCACAACAAAGACACGGTGATGATGGGACTGGCATCCTGGTATAGATATAGCAAACTTGCAATGGGTATTTCACGTGATCCAAGAAAGAACATGGCTTCGATGTCGTGTTTTGTGATCCAAAGGTAGACAAAAAAGTTGGAAAAGTTGGAACGTAACATTCAGTGTTGCCAGATCTTGTGAGAGAAATAAGCAACCAGGTATATGAAAACAAGCCCAAAAGAAAATACCTGTGCCAAGAGCACTTGAAACCTAGACATGGGTTATTTGAAAATTGCCGATCTACAAGCTCACAACGCGTAACGATGTGACGCAGTGTGAGCTTGTAGATCTGCTATTTTCCAAAAAATCTTGAGGGGAAAAAAGTGCAAAATGTGGAATATTTTTTAAACATTTTAACAACACATTTTTGGTAGGGTCTCCCTGGCAAATATGTTGGCGCGCAGTGCACAGATGAGGGTCCGTGGAAAAGTACATGAACATGTTTGAGAACCACTGGTTTAAACAACAATCAAAACATTTGGAAACAAGCCCAAATATCAACTACATTTTAGAAACCAGCCGCTTATAATAAGCAGACATGGCAACACTGGCCAATGCAATGTGCTGTATGTGTTTGTTGATGTTGTTGTAGTGAGAACTGGGAGGGGAAAGTTACAACGTAGACCACGCCCCCACGCAGCCTCCTCCCCACAAGGAAGTGCAGTGCCCCAAAGCATTGTGGTCATTGTAGTAATGCAGCCAAACCCCAGTCATCCAGTCAAAGTCAAGACTTCTATATTTTTCTGGCCATAGGGTGCAAATTTGAAATTTTGCTACTGTTATCTACTATATTATAATAGATCATTAATATATATATGATTAACATTGAGTGACTGCAAGTTCTTCCAGGGGTGTAATGCTCCTTTAATGTCATATAGGCCCTGCCTATACACCCTATGTATTAAATCCAAATTTAGCCATTGTAAGGCTTCATTTAAAATGAAGCCAAGAGGCAAACAATGTATAACTAAAATAAAAAAAGGAAAAATAATCTGTGTTCACTTTTCAATGTTTTTAGTTTTTCCTTTTGTGTCTTGGCTCTGGTGTTGTATCTGCACTGTATGTGTTTGTCTTTATTCATGTCAATAAAGATGTAAAAGGTCCCCAGCAAAATGAGTAAATGTATCATCACTTTAAATCTTTAATAGCAGATCTACAAGCTCAGTGAGCTTGTAAAGACATCAAAACATGTTTGCAGTCTGCCCTTCATTAGGTATTGCTTAATCTCTCAACCCAGATTGGTTCATGTTTAACAAGTGTCAGGAGTGTTGTGACTCGTGAATGTAGTTAAAGTGAACCAACTACCATGTTTAGCCAACTTCCCAAACCGAGTATCTTTGTCCACAACAATAATTTGTAGCTGACAACATAACAATGGTAGCACTGTAAGAAGGAACTACAACATCCTCAGTGTTCCCAAATGTTGTGTTTCACATTCCTAAACCAATAATTTGATATGAGAGAGAGAGAGAGAGAGAGAGAGAGAGAGAGAGAGAGAGAGAGAGAGAGAGAGAGGGAGAGGGAGGGAGAGGGAGAGAGATAGAGAGAGATCTCTCTCCATGTGGTGCTGAAAGACACATGCAATAATTGTATGGATAATCTGACTGACCCTAACCCTAATGTAATGATTCTTCTTGATGCTTGAATTATAAGGAGGTGAGATAGTTGTCCCCGGACCCCACTTTGAGAACCAGTGCATTACAGTATTACTTAACATACTTTAATACATAACATACCTGCTGAGATCCTGTCTCCACATAAAGGAGAGTTAGAAAATGAAAGTGTCTCAAAACAAAACTGCACTGATGGGAAATAGTTATGAATAATGTGAAAATGACACAAGGAGAGGATATGAAGAGGCTTTTTTATTATGAGTATGAAAACTAAACTACTGATATGTAATATACTAAATTATATCAAAGAGCATTTCATCACATTCAGAAGAAATGAACCATAATCCTGCTCATGTGAACCTTAGTGTCTGGAAACAGACGTACGCTAGTACATATAATGTGCATACAGGGGTGGGACGATATATTGATATCGCGATATATCGCGATACTTTCTCCCGCGATAAATAATCGATATACTGCATTATACTATATATTTTTTTCCATTTGTGATACGTTGTTTTTCCGACTCTGTATTTGTGTAATGATGATTTTGAACTGTTTTGGTGCTATTTTATGTGTTTATGAATTGAATACAAGGACTATCGTGATATATCGTTGGTGAAATTTCACAATATATCGAATATCGTGATATTATTGTTATCGAGGGCCTAATATCGAGGGCCTAATATCGCCACAGATATCGTATCGTGAGATACCCATATCGTCCCACCCCTAGTGCATACCATTTATATAATGTATTTATATACATAGAGAATGATATGTGGATTTAACATGTTCAAGTACTGTAGAATTTTATTATGACAGGTAATGTTTTTATAGTGAACTTGGTATCTGTGTATTGTGTCTATGTTGTCTTTTAACCACTGCACAGGCAAAGTTCTGAAAGGAAAACAAAGTAGTTTGAAGTTTGACATTGAAATTGAAGATGTCAAAGAGACAGAGATGGAGACCATAGCAATGGTACATGTAAAGTATTTCTAAATACCACAAAATGATACCTTGATACTGCCCAAGCCTAGACAAACAAAACAAAAAGAAAAGAAAAGTGGAAACTCTCAATCAATCAATCAAACTTTATTAAAGACACATGGTCCATATTAAAAAAAACAATATCAGACAATACAGAAACAATAGAAAATAAAACAGGGGTGGAGTCCACTAAAATCCTAATTTCATATGAAGGCTTACACGCCAATGGTTCCGTCATTTATAATAAAACCTGACTGAACTCAGTGCAGGATTGGTCAAAGTTAAAATGACACTGTTGTCAGAATCAGACTCTACAGGTTCCACAGCACAGAGGAGCAGGTGACACTGACACACAGTGGCTTTTATACACTGCTGCATCCTGGCAGTTTATTGGGCGTTTTTGTGCGTTTTTTTGTTACTTTATTTCGGTGTTAGGGTTAGGTTAGGATTATGTTATTTAATTCTTATTTTTGCCTGATTTTACAGATTTTTTATCAAAAAATGAATTATATATATATTTATTTATTTTTTGCAAAATCGATTGGGTGGGCCAGCTTTCTATGTGGGTGACCCCAGCCCACCCATGGCTGCGCCCCTGATCAGAAGTCTCATCATGCCATCATCATAGTTGAGCACGCACTCTCACTTCCTGTTTTCAACAGCTCTCACACCAGAGAGGAAGTGGTTAAACTGACACACACACACACACACACACACACACACACACACACACACACACACACACACACACACACACACACACACACACACACACACACACACACACACACACACACACACACACAAATATAACAGGGTTGATATTTCATGGTCCTTAAGGATAGGATACACATGACACCTTCTCCTCCACACAGACAAACTGCCTATAACAGCTGAAACAGAGCAATATTTTGCAAGTTGCTTGGCTTTGCTTTTTGTCATGCCAGCAATTGCTAGGCCACTCGTGGTCAGCTTATATACATGGCCCAGGCTTCCAAATATGAGCACAGAGAATGTATATTTGTACCCAAGGTTTGTTATAATTCTCAGTAGCGGTTGGTACTTAGAATGCTTATCTTGGAAAGCCTGGTTCATGTATAGGTCAAAGACACAGCCCACCTCCAGAATCAGGACCTCCTTGTAACAGGTGTCAACAAAAACAACATCAGGGGTATTTGGGATGTTAGCAAAGACATCACAAGCTAAACCAAACCAATCTGGTAACACTCTTGAGTGTTTGTACATTGCTGCACTGGATGGCATACATGTTTTAACTGCATCGGACACTATGTCGACAATGCGGTCGTGGCGAGCAATGTACACATTTTTATATGCACTACATCCATTGGTGATGTGTGTAATGGATTCTAGGTGTTGTTCAGAATCATGATGGTTTATACAGAGTGGACTATGGATGTCAGGATACCAGATTGACAGATTGTACTTGGTTGGTAATACTTGTATTCTTGCTTTGATGGTGAATTTTAACACATCCTCCCCAATTACAGCATTTTTGTACATCGTATGTGAAACAGAATGATCAGCGGAATCAACACAGGCCAACTTTCCCTGCAGTCGAAGTCCACGCCAGTGTTGTTTGGCCTCAGTCTGTTTCATATTAAGCAGAACCCTTCTAGCTGTGTCTTCCTGTAGTCTAGTGTCCCCTCCCTGGTGGGTGAGAGTAGCCTCCACTACCACACTGGGGTCTGTCATTAGTCCATCAGTGATGAGCACTTCGGTGTTGTTTTTTGCCCATTTTAGCTGGACTCCTGTCCAGTGGCAGAGGTCATTGAGATCTGGCCAATCAGACCAGACCCCAAAGCCCTTGTCTTGTGAGTCCAGTTTTCCAGAGTCTTTCCTCCTGAACCCTAGGAAATTATTCTGGTCTGCAACAGCCAGGGGGACCTTCCTCCTGCGTAAGTCCAGTAGGAGTGATGCCCTGGCCATTTCTCTGACGGTGCCATCATCATTATTAAGCATATGGAGTAGGTGGGTCAGCCTCGTTGCTGCTTAGATCCACTCTACATTTGGGACCCCTAGCCCCCCTTCGCCATATGAAAGGAAGAGTATGTCTCGTGTGGAGTGTGTGTTTAGGCCAACCCATTTTCTGGCCAGCTGGACAGTTCTATTTGTCATGTCTCTCAGTGCCTTTTGTGGGATGTGTACATTGGCAAATAGATGTAGTATCTTCGCCAGGGCCACTTCTCTCACAGCCTCGAGTTTCATGACTATAGGGAGGGGGGACAGATCGATCAGGTTGAGGCGATGGTGAAACTCTTTAGTGAGCTCCTCAACTTGCTCCGCCCACTCGCCAGCGATGTTGAACTTATGGCCCAGGTATGGGTAGGTCTCATTACGGGAATACACCCTGATGGGTTGGCCCATTATTAGAAAGGAGGGAGGCTTGTCTTTCGTGGCCTTGTACCAGCAGTTGCCGCCGCTGCGGTGTTCATGGAGCACAGCACACTTTGTGTGTTTCACCTCCAGCCCGGACCAGTGGAGGAATTCATCGGTGCGTGCCAGCATGTTGGTGATGACATCCTCCTCTCTAGATGACACCTGTACGTCGTCAGCATACCCCTGGACAGGGTTTGGGGACCGGATGTGCGGCGGAGCGCACTGATGGATCCACTTCATCCATTGGTTGGCTAGGATAAAATAAAAATTCACGGCAAAACCGAAGGTATCGAAGAGGAGGACACTGAGAATGTTACGGTGATCAGAGATCAACGTCGGTTTGGGATTTCGCCCCTCCTGTTTAGCAGCTGTCATTCTCATAATGTTAGGAGCAATGGACCTGGACCAGCCCAGGCAACAGTGACACTACGACCAGGTAGGGTCCAGTGTTTCCAAATGGACTGCAGTCTGAACAGAACCCTATCCATCACATCCAAAGTAGACTAGGTATTTTTTTGCGACCAAAAGACCATGTATTATGCAAGTACATAATGAAGTTGACCAAAGTTTCTCAGCTGCATTATATTGTTATTAGTGTCTGTCTATCCTCTGAAACAAAGGGGTTTATAGTGAGAACTTGGCGTCACGGCCATTCACTGTGCGTAAAAGTACAAAAGTATTGGCGTCAAATATACTTAAGTACTAAAAGTAAAAGTACTCCTTATGTACAATATCCCATTTCATGCTTCAAAATGTATAAAATCCTTTGAAAATAGCAGATCTACAAGATCACAATGCGTCACATCGAGACAAATTGTGAGCTTGTAGATCGGCCATTTTCAAAAAGTACTGAAAATTGGAAATACTCAAGTAAAGTACATACCTCAAAATTGCACTTAAGTACAGTACTTAAGTACATGTACTTAGTTACTTTCCACCACTGGTAGGTGTAAGGGTACATTAATACAATAGCGTCATAATAGCAGCAGCTAAAAGAGGAGGGAACAGCATGATCCTTTTCAATTAGGAGACCAGAGGTGGCCAGTGTCATGAGGAGCTGACTTAGACAAAAATACAATTTTCCTCAAAAAATTACTTGGGCCATTACTTTAAGAAGGTGATGATATATGCCTCTGAGATATTGTACTTTTACTCCACTACAATTATTTGAAAACTAGATTTAGATTATTATTACAAAACATACATTAACCACTTCAGCCCAATATATATTTCGGCCATTTGAAAATAGCAGATCTACAAGCTCACAACGCGTCGCAATGCGAAGCGCTGTGAGCTTGTAGATCTGCTATTTTCAAAAGATTTTTCAGATTTTATACATTTGAAAACTTGTGAAATGGGACATTCTGCATAATGAGTACTTTCTATTTTTGGTACTTTAAGTACATTTTGATATCAATACTTTTGTTCTTTTACTCAAGTAAATTTAGAATTCCTTTTTCTTGTAACAGGGTATTTCTACATTACTATATTGAAAAGTTTACGTCACTGATGTTAGGACAGCAGAGTCACTGCCCATATTTCGCCGCAGGCTGAAAACCCACCTCTTCAGGAAACACTACCCTTCCTCTCTGCCTGACCTACTTGTTGTTAACTAGTTGTACGAACGCTTGTTTTTCTATTGCTGTATTGTTTATTGGATCTTGTTTAGTCGATACACTTATTTGTTTTAGCTCATGCTCATTTGATTTAGCAATTTTTGTCTCATTTGTTTAAGGAAATAGGTGGCTGATATATTGTACTTTTACCTTAGCGCTAGGTATACTCTTGGTTGCTTGTTTTTGCAGAAAATGCACTAAAGACTTCTGGTGATTAGTAGTTTTCGTTCCCTACCTATGTTGAATACACTTATTGTAAGTCGCTTTGGATAAAAGCGTCTGCTAAATGACTGTAATGTAATGTAATGTAATGTTAATGTTTAGACATATGAGTACTTTTTCCACCACTGCCTGGACCTAGTGGACTCTGAACTGCATACTGGACTCTGAGTCCAGAATGCAGTTCAGGAGTCCACATGCAGATCAGGAGTCCAGATGCAGATCAGGTCCTGATCTGCATCTGGACTCAGATGGTTCCCTTCTCTGGTGAGGAGGCTGGACTCACCATGACCTTTGACCCTAAGCTGCAGCCACAGAAACTCACCAAGATCTGACTGAAAAGAAGCTCTGGATTCCCTTGTTGCCCTACACCTTTAAATATGTACTACTGTATATTGTTTTGAATGTTTAAATACTCACATGTTCACACTTTTGTAAATTGTGCTTTCATAAAGGCTAAGCCATACTAAAGGTTGGATTATTCTAAAGCTCTGTCACACATAGCCTGGTAAACCCCCCTCCCTCCGGAAATCTCATTTGCATTTGGTTTCAGGAAGGAGGGTCTGGGATTGCTCACAGAGTAAAGCTGCCCGAACCACTGCGCATACGAACCAATCAGCGGCTGCTAGGGGCGGGATCATCCAATCACCTGCCTAGTAGCTTGAAAAAATGAAACTCCGTCTGTCATCGATTCTGCGCCCGGAGTCTCAGATGCAAGTACGCTGTGAAACAAAATGTGTGTCGCAAGCTTCTTCCATTTGACGGAGTGAGGTTATGTCAGACACTGAGCCATGCTCAAACTAAATCTTCAATCCAAATGAATTTCTAACAATATGTTATATAACAATCTAACAACAATAACCAGTGTCATAAATGATTTAGTAAAAACAAAGAATGCACTACTGCTCTGTTATTGCTGTTAGTGACAAATATACCTCTTCTATAATAATTATCAGTTTTTTTTGCCACATGATGCTGCACTGAGATGCCACCCTGTGGTCGAGTTGGGTAACTGCACCTCAGTAGAACAGTAGAATAGAATCAGGTTTATTGTCACATCACAGGTTTACAAGGTAAAAAAGTGTGTGAAATTCGTTTTGCAACGTTATTTCCAAAGAAAGAAGAGGGGGAGGAAGAGGGGGAGGAAGGGGAGGGGGGGGGGGGGGGCAAGTGGGAAGGAGATCAAACGAGAGAACAACAGAAAGGCCAAACAAGTTATCTACATATTTACAATAGTACCTGAGATTACAAAATATGACGAAGGTGCCTGAGCATAGCAGCAATGTATACTGTGCATGATATACTTATGGACGTTAAGGTGCTTAGAGAAAAAAAAAGAAAAGCACAATAAAAGACAAAAAGAAGTCAGTGCGTTATACATGGGATTAAGGTGCAAAAAGTCAGTGTCTGTCGACCGCATAATCCACATAAAGTGGACTGACCCTGGTATAATCCGCAAGTAGTTTCATGAGATATTTATGTTTGCTTATATCACTATTTATCAATTTAAATACAAAAAATGATGTTAATCACATTAACTCTGGCATCCCTATGTTGGTCCACATTAGTAATAAATGTTGACCAACATTTGTTTTGTCCCCAAAAAAAAATAAAAAATTCTAAGAATTAATGAATGAATCTTATTTAAACCTATTTAAATCTCTTATGTTACATAACTGACAGAAAGAAAGTGTTGAGAGCAAAGCTCAGAAAAGACATTCACTATTATTCAGACAGTTGAGTGCTACTGTAAGTGCATCAATAACATATTCTGATCAGCCTTTAACAATGCATTGAAATTACTGTTATAATAACCACCTGTTCTTACCCTCTGCTTTGGATTCGACCAACAATAAGTGGAAGGAGAAGGGCCTTGTCTCTTTCAGTGATCTATATAGTGATGGTTTATTTAGCTCCTTGGGAGATCTCTCTACTAAACTGGATATCTAAAACCATTTTTTCAACTACGCAACTTTGCAAGTACCCGTTTTATACCCTTCCCTAGTTTACTCGAGAAAACCCTATTAGAGACCATAATGTCTGGATCAGATTCCCTGTTTAACATTTCATCAATTTACAGTGCTCTTACCTCCTTTAGGACAACTTCTCTCTCTGTGTTGAGGGGTACATGGGGGGGGGGGGGTGAACTTGGAACCGTGCTGAGCGAGGAATATTGGGCCGACGTACTGTCTAGGATTAACTCCTCCTGTGCCTGCGCTCGTATCTGCCTTATTCAGCTGAAAGTGGTTCATAGGATCCATTACACTAGGGCCAAGCTCAGTAGATTATTTCCAGAAACAAATGACTCTTGTCTCAGGTGCCTCCAGTCCCCTGCAGACCCCCACACACACACACACACACACACACACACACACACACACACACACACACACACACACACACACACACACACACACACACACACACACACACACACACACACACACACACACTTTTTATTCCTGCCCTAAGCTTGCCTCTTTTTGAAAATCTTTTTTTGACACACTCAGTGTGGTCCTAGGATTCTCTGTGACTCCCTGTCCCCTAATGGCCATCTTCGGTGTGTCTCCTGTAGCGGGCAGATTTAACAGATTCCAGGCTGACGTGGTTGCCTTTGCTTCCCTCATAGCCAGACGGTGTATATTGCTTCACTGGAAGAGCCCTAACCCTCCCAGTGTGTCTTCATGGGTAAAGGACTAGTCTGCGTTTCTCCATTTGGAGAAAATCAAACACACAGTTAGAGGTTCGTCTGGAAACTTTTACAGAACATGGGACCCATTTATTCAGTATATTAATTCCTTGACCACAGTTTAATTAGGGATTGGCAATCCCCCCAATATTTGTTTCTTTATTTATTTTTTAATTTTGTATCTTTGTACTTTACTCTGTTATCACCATTCTTACTTTTTTGTTATTTTGTTTTAAATATAATTGTTTGCTATGTTTCCTATCTGCATGAGTTCATTTACAATCTATTCTACTGCCCCCGGGGCAGGGGTGGGTGGGTGAGGGTGGGTGGGAGGCTTTGTCTTGGCGTATAGTCGTTGTTTTTTGTCTCTCTTATGTTATGTTTTGTTTTGTTATGTTTTGTTTTGTGTCTTCTGCTCTGTTTGTGGTAATGTATGTCTTGTATTTTAAAATGAAAAAAGCTAATAAAAAAATATATAATAAAAAATAATAATACTGTTATAATGCCTTAAAGCTGCACTATATAACTTTCCTCTTTGACCCCGGATTTGAACCCTGGTTTCAATGTTTTACCATTTAGCTAATAGTGCCTGCTTGCTCAGGGGATACATTGAATCTTGACCATCATCAGGTCAAAATCCGTGTCAGATCCAGTGTCTAGAAGAGACATGACCTTTGACACGATCTAAATGTCTCAATAAAAAAGCAGGGAGACAAAACACAAAAAACACCCCAATCGTATAAGTTATATTGTATTAACATACTCTACCATACAGATTGGACAAATTACATTTTATTGATTTTAAAAAGTTACATAGTGGGTGCTGGGGGCGTGTCTTCTCCTCCGCGTCATCAGTGCCCATACCCTATACCCTAGGTGGGCCTTTCTGTGTGGAGTTTGCATGTTCTCCCTGTGTCTCCTAGGGTAGGTAATACCCTCACCAAAAAATGTAGTAATCCTGGTCGCTATACCGCCTCCCCCATGACAGCCGGGGCGCCTGATGGAGGGGAAGGGAACTGGTTGGAATAACGTGTTCCTTCCACGCGCTACGTCCTACCAGGGAAACTCCCCCCTGTCAGGTGACAAGAAGGTCCCCCCCCCCCCAGCTCTTGGGAGCCAGACCGGTCTGCAGAAGACGTGATGATGTGAATTCACATGACCAGGATTGTTTACCAGGCTATAATTATACAGCATTATTAATGCATTAATATCTAACCTTATGTCATTAAATGCTTTATGTTTTGTGGTTATTTTTTATAAAGCATTATGATGAATTATTAGTGCTTATACAGTAAATAATAAATCAATCTATGTGTGCTATGAGTAAAATAATGCATTATAACTATGTTTACAATAGCCTACATCATATAAAGTGTTACCAAAACTTAATTCTGTAATGTTATTAAGAAGTATATGTTTTTTATACTGTTGACAATGTTAAATGTGTTCATGTATAATGTTGTGTTTACTGTATAGAATCTTCCACAGTCTTAAACAACATCGAACTGCAATACTGACTCAAAGTCACCAAGATCCTCCACTACAGGGCACTGTTGTATCACATATAGATCTGCAAAGTTCAGCTAGATTGATGTTTCAGTCAGACAGTGAACATCCTGCTGAATGATGTCAAACACTTAGTTGTTTATAAAGTGTAAATCAGATCAAAATGGATGCAGAAAGAACAGTCCTGCAGACATTAGAAGTCTACACTATCAATGGGAAATTAAAATGTACTTTTTTGGGTCAAATATGGAAACTGACAGAGAGATCTACCAGCTTTCATCCTGGTTTCCCTATGTTGTGCATGTCTTTATAGGCAGATGTACAAGCTCACTATGCATCGCAATGCAATGCGCTGGGTTGAGTGACCTTAGATTGGTTATTTTCACTATTTTTAAATAAAGTATAAAATAGGGTTTAAGTGATTAGAACATTTCTCTGCTTTAATAGACTCCTTGAGTTTAATCCTAATTTCATCACCAAGCCGCACGTGGTTGATGTTAGGAAACATCGCTATGGCAACCAGGCAGACTTGTTCCATGTTGTCTCTGTAATGTCTAGCACTTCATTTAAGACTTTCTACTTTCTGTTATACCATTATGTAAATATAGTGTTTTAATGCTTTATGTTGACTGAAGCATAACCTCACTGTACTTATAAGGTGTGCTCCATGCAGCTCCTATCCTATATTAAAATTAAAAGTGGACGGCGGACTTAACATCCGGACTTGCGAGGTGAACCGTTGTTCCGATCCCCACCAAACTACACTGTTCAGGAGTCTGCCATGACAATACTCACACCAGAAGCCACATGTAGCCAACGCATTCTGAGGCTTGAGATGTGCCTGGATAATCCTAATGATTGTGTATCGCGATAAAAACACTCACAATAATCTTATCTCAGAGGATAAAATCTTTGTCCATCTTGACCTGCTCTTCTATTGAGACATTTAGATGGTGTCAAAGGTCATGTGTCACCTAGACACAGGATCTGACACGCATTTTAACCTGAAGGTCAAGATTCACTTTATCCCCTGAGCAAGCAAGCAGGCTCTATTAGTATGTTAAAGGAGCAGTTCACCCCTGGAAGAACTTACAGTCACTCAATGTTAATAATATTTGTAGTAGACAACAGTAGCAAATTTTGAAATTTGCACTCTATGGCCAGAACAATATAGAAGTATGTGTTTTTGACTGGGGTTTGACTGGACTGCTGCATTACTACAATGACCATAATGCTTTGGGGCACTGCCCTTCCTTGTGGGGAGGGAAGGCTGCGTGGGGTGTGGTCTACATTGTAACTTTCCCCTCCCAGTTCTCACTACAACAACATCAACACATGTTGTTGATGTTGTCGTCAACATCAACCAGTGTTGCCATGTCTGCTTATTATAAGGGACTCTGGGATTTTGTAAATATTGGTAGTTGCGGGTTACCTTTTTTGGGCTTGTTTTTAAATACATAAATAAAATAATTGTGTACTTGTCCACGGACCCTAATCTGAAATTATAATTTCTGCCAAGGACCCCTGTACCAGATTTGTGTTGTTAAAATGTTTCAAAAATATTCCATACATTTAGCGCTTTTTTTCCTCAAGATTTCTTAGAAAATACCAGATCTACAACCTCACAATGCGTCACATCGCTACGCGTTGTGAGGTTGTAGATCGGCAATTTTCAAATAGCTCATGTCTAGGTTTCAAGTGCTCTTGGCATAGATATTTTCTTTTGGGCTTGTTTTCATAGACCTGGTTGCTTATTTCTCTCACAAGATCTGGCAACACTGAATAGACTTGAATGTTCCGTTCCGTGAAACTATTCAATCTTTGCTGCTGTTGTATTGTGTTCTGTATTGATTGCATCTTTTAGCAAACTAAATATCATGTGTAAATTAGCAGAGTAGCGCAAATGTGTGTGTGTGTTCAACATTCCTTCCCAGTTCCCACCATGAAGACAGTCTGGTGCTGGTGACATCCATCTATAGTCGGGACATCCATGGCGATGAGGCATAGTCAACAATATAATAATAAAACAAAACGTTTCATACTCATGTCATGTGTGATTCCTTATTTCTGAGAACATAATGTTTCACTGTCATTTCCAGTTATATGGGTCATTCCAGAATTGGAGGACATTTTACGTCCCACCCAAGAAATGTCAAATAATCCTTTTACAAAATACTAAATAATGCAGTTGTCGTGTAACTTTGACTTGTCCTGAGACCATACATTTAAAAAAATACCAAATAAGTCTGTAGTACCCCTAAAATGCTAGTTTTCTCTTGTCCCACCCCCTTGGTGACCAAATTGAATCTCAGATAAAACTGTTAAAATGACACCTAAATCTACTTTCTTTTGCATTATTTTGTTCGTAGATGTCTCTTGTTGATGTGGAAACATATTTTTTAATTAACATAATATTTTAAATAAGTATTATTATGCAAAAAACCTGTGTCCCACAACTTGCATGCAACCCTGTTACCTTAACCTTTTTAGCATGGTAAAAGAAGAAGAAAAGTGTGAGTCACATGACACACTAGAAGTTACATCATCAAACACTTTCCTAACAACATGGGTAGAGCAAAGGTATCTCCTCTCTTCTATTATTCATATTTTTATAACATTGTCAGCCTTGCTTGAATGTCTCAACCTACCTCACGCAACCCTGTTATGCATATTTCCAGAATAAGATAAATACTTGACAAAAAAATCTGTACTTATTTACTTATGTGAGTTTGTCCTCTTGGTAAATGCTAACAGCTATCTAAACAGCTAGCTTCTATTCCTGAGAAAATTGATTAGAGTAACAACACATTGTACAACATTAACAGGGTTGCATTAATAGAATTAAAAAACTATTATTTATGGTTAAATTAAAAACATTACATAATCTAAACTATAATTTAGGTTAATCTACGTATTTTAAACATTATTGAATTTTACAGACTATAATGCTTCATTTTATTTTAACCATGTAGTCAAAATGAGTTATAGTTGTTTGGTGGAAGTGGTGGGATGGTATGCCTTTATGAATTTGACAACTGTGAAGTAGACCATGATGCCAGGTGGTCGTGGAAGAGGCTGAGCTACCAGGCTGAACCCAGTGAACAGGGGAGTCAAGAAAGTGTTTGGCGTGAGGGGAGCATGGAGTTGGGGCCTCCAGTTAAAGGGGTTGTCATCTCTGTTCCCGATCCATCTGACTGTTCTCTGGTAGCCGCCAAACCAAGTGATTAAGGACCAGTGGTGCGACCAAAAGAGGCTACAGTGAGTACTCCAATGGCACCACCTGTTGATACTAGCTTCATGGAAGAGATGAGGAACTTTATGTGTCGTTCTAAACGGACTGAATAAATCTTGTTCTGGCCGTAACCAAGTCCAAACAGCTTCTGGTGCAATGGACACAGAAACATCACGACAGCCCATGCCACTGGATCAGAGACCTGATAATCCACCTAACCGAACTCCAGCCTCTCATGTTTCAGAACCGAGAATCCCAGACATCAGAGAAGGTGAGGATGCTGAGTGCTTCTCTGTGCGGTTTGAGTGCATGGGGGTGGAGGCAGGGAAAATGGGTTGCCCCGGTTGTCACTTTATTGACCCTTGGGCCCTTGAAGCATATGCTGGCATGGATGAACAACAACAGTCAGAGTCATACGAAGCTATCAAAACAGCAGTACCAAACAAATACAATGCTACTGAAGAGACTTATCGACAGAGGTTCTGCAGCACCATTGTTCCAGCAGAGGAGGGGCTGTACAAGTGATGGATGCGTCCAGGCAGTCGTACCAAGGACGAGATTGGAGAGGTCATCATTCTACTACTACTACTATGCTACTACTTGCTGGGGAGGGAGTTCAAGCTGCTGACTGACCACTGAGCCCTAAGGTGGATGCACTAGCTCGATGCAAAATCAGAATGCCTGCATCCTCCAGTGGTGTCTATAGCCCTCCAACCATACCAGTTCACTATTAAGCATTTTTGTGGTAAGAAAAACGTTATTCTTTTTCAAGGTTATGTGTGAGCCAAAGGGAGAAGGGGTGAAAAATATCATGGAGGCTCATTTCTCCAGTCCCAAAATTCCAAACATGTAATTGTGACGGTGGACGGAAGTTGTCACATTTGACTTGCCAGTTCTTTATTAGAATAATGGCACCTTTTACTCTCTCTTAAATAAATAGTTCGCATTAAACTCACAACAATAAAAATATCAATTGCACATTAAAGTGTGGGGTGCGTAATTATTGTGAGAATAATTAGAATCAATACTGCAACGACTACGCCACCTTTTTGTATGCGAGGTAAGGTCCTCTATAACACTTTATTTTATTTTCAGGCTATTCACAGGTTCGAGTTTACCCAGGTAAGTGTAAAACACTTTTGAATGAGAACAACACTTGTAAAATATCCCTTGGAGAAGACTGGACAGAAACAGGTTTGTATAAAAAGGTAAGTTAACTTTATTGGTCCTAATACAACGGCATCTGTGCCATAAAACAATTGAAAACATAAACACAAAATAACACTATACTAATAAAACCCTCAACCTCCTATGGCGCCCACTAACTAACTAAAATCCACAAACACAGGTCACTTCCAACAATAAAGGCAATAAATCACAGGGCTTGTGCAAAATATAGCAAATAAATATAGCGATAAGAGTGTCTACTACTACTGAACCAGTAAAGTGACAGTGCTAATTTAAAGTGCTAATACTCATCACGGTTCACATGCAAGAGGTGGGAATGTCCATATATGGGTGTAAGGAAAGGGGTTAGGCCAGGATTCTCCGTCTCTTCTTTTCTTCGTATGCGCCGTCTGCAATCATAGAAACTAGAACCAGTTCATCTGTTCAATGTAGCTTGCATATGAGGTTTATGACCGTGGTTTTATAGAGATAACGTTGCATAGAAAGTTTACTTACTCACGAGCCAGACAAATGTCTGGCTGTGAGTGTGTTGCTTATCGCCACTGGCCGTCTCCTCTGCTCCTCGGTTCCGTTCGTCTCACTGTTCCTCCCCGTCACTCGTCTGTCGCTGCGGCTTCTTGTCACTGGGAAGAGGGCACGTCTCAGCTCACCGTCCACTGCTTGTGGCTGGCGTGTCTCGCTATATCACTTATTCTCCACCTCTGCTCCGTGGAACTCCTGGAGTGACACGGTCAATGTCATGCAGCCTATCATAGAGTTCAATGTCAAGTGGCTCAGGGACCGTGGGACAATACATGGCCATGTTAAAACATGCAGTGGGAAATTACAAGAAATACATTTAAGATGATGGTGGTTTAAGTGCATTATACAGGTTTTACGCATCAATAAAATAATTCAAAAAAATATTGCACCACTCATTTTTGACCCTGTCACATCCCCCCCTACTTTTCCGTTGCCAGTCCCTGCAACTCACTCTATTCGTGTCCATACCTTTGAGGTGGCTGTCCCAAATTGGCCCTCCCCGAGCGCCGTGGTTCGTCCAGTGCCCTAGGGCCGGGGAAAAACCCATAATAAGTTTTGCTGCGGTGGTCTCACCTGCTCTGGCTGCGAGACAGGTATAGGGTTCTCGGGAGGCGACCTGGGGGCTACACACACCTTCAAAGCATTCCTGTGTATTGTTTTTTCTCGCCCCCCCTTCTCTGGTCGAACCCGGTACACCAACCCCGCATCTCCCACCTGCTCCATTACTACGTAAGGCTCGGGGTCTCACCACGTACTCAACTTCCCCTGCCCCTCTCTTTTCCGATTCCGAATCCACACTCTCTCTCCTGGTAATAAGGGTGTAATACCGGCTCTACGGTCATAGACCTGCTTCCTCTTCGTGGCCGTCTCCCCCATTCTTTCCCCTGCGGTCCTATAAGCTGTCGCCATTCTCTTTTGGTGGTCCTGTACCCAACCACCCACTCCCATGCGATTTTGCGCCGACTGTACCCCCAATTCGACATCTACAGGGCGCCTCAAGTGTCGGCCAAACATCAAATAGGCGGGGGCATAACCCGTAGCGCTATGGATCGTATTATTGTAGGCATGGACCAACTCGGGTAAGTGCTCATTCCATCTTTCATGTTTATCAGTGTCTACTGATCGTAACATATTCAGTAACGTCTGATTAAACCTCTCTCTCTAATTGCTAATTACCCTATATATGTAAACCTAGAGTTTAATTTCAGTAGAGTGACTAGAGTCAACTTTGATGGGCGAGGGTGTATGTTGTTGCGAGCCCCGAAACACCCTATGACCCCAGGCTACAACACTGATGATACGTCCCAGGTGCATCCATGTGATGTTTTGTTTATATACTATTACAAATCTATTATCACTATTTAATATGCCAGTGGTGCTCAACCTTTCGCACTTGGAATGTACAAGTTGAGGCATTACATTTAGTTTGACTCGGGTCCACAGATAAATATTGTGAAAATAGCCAATCTACAAGCACACAGCTTGTACATTGTCTTTTTCTTGTCTTTAATAAGTTTATTTTCTAAATCTTTTTTTATAGTATTAAAAAGTTCTTAAAAGGCCTTAACATTTCAATGTACTCATCTGTCATCTGGGGACCCTCAGGTTGAGAACCACTGGGTACCAGGCTAATCACCTGGTAGTTTTTAGCTTCAAATATATATATATATGTTTTGTAATTGCTATTGACAATTGTGCAATAAATAGCACTGTTGATTTGTGACATACCTTATGATCAATAAAATAAACATGTCATATTCATTTGGGGCGGCCATAGCTGAGTGGTTAGTGAGCCCGCCTAGGGAACCAGCTGGCCCTGGTTGCCCCAGGTTCGATTCCAGGCTATCCCAGCATATGTGCCGATGATATGAAATTTGTCCCTGAGCAAGACTCTTAACCCCAATTGCTCACAGGTTCTCATTGGAAACAAGACCGCAAGGACTTTCATGAACGACCTGTTAAAAAGGAATTATCCTTGAATTATCCTTATGTGTTATATTCTTATGTCTTGTTCAGGCACACCAGTGTTGGCTGTGACAGCATCAGCAGATCTGGAGTCCAGAGACAGAGTCACCAAACTTCTACACATGGAGAATGCAAAACGGGTGATTTTGAGCCCCAACAGAACCAACATCCGACTAGGACTGGCCCCAACAGCACGACGAGATAAACTACAATGCCTGGACTGGATAGTGGATGATGTTCGAGCCGAGGCAACATCGATGGCACCGATCATTATCTACTGCCGTGCATGGAAGGCAGTAGGAGAGGTGTTCTGCTATCTGAAAGCAGAACTTGGTGAGGATGCCTGGTTAGACAAGGACCCAGAGCAGAAGGCAGACTTCCAGACTTTTAAAGATAACAAGGACAGAGTGATTAGTTCACTTAATGGGCAGGGGGGGAATTGCAGAGTCGTAGTTGCCACAACAGCACTTGGGATGGGCCTCAACTTTCCCAATATCTCTCATGTGGTGATGTTTGGTCCACCAGATGACACAGAAGCGATAGTCCAACAGGTTGGCAGAGCTGGGAGAAATGGACTGCAATCACACGCTGTTCTATACGACACAAAACAGTCAATTCGTGTGGATAAGGAAGTACGAAAAATTGTTAAGACAGGCAAAACTAGCTGCTTCAGAAAAGCTCTGTAAAGTCAGTTTGAAGAGAATACCCAAAGTCTTGAGCCAGGTCATCTATGCTGTACATTTTGCCATAAGTTATGTTCATGTGATGCACCAGGTGTTTGTGTGGAGCGTATTTTTGTACCTGTGAGTCAAGGGAGGTGGGGCGTATTCAGAAAACATTACTCAAGGAAAAGTTAGAGAAGTATAAAAATGATTTGGTTGCCCACAAGCCATACCTCTTCACTAGCCAGGCAGCTTGTACAGGATTTAGCAGTGAGTTGATTGTTGTCGTTTTGGCAAAATGTGCACACATCTTTGACTTGGATTACATTGTTAACCACCTTCCTGTCTTCGGCCGCAAACATGCAAGAGCCATATTACGAATGATCAATGACGTTTTTCATGACATTGAAGATATGCCGCCCGACTCCCCCCCACAGCAGGCAAGATCTCGTAAGACAGATATGTATTTCCGTGGACATTTTGACAAGGAAGGTGAAGGTGCAGATGCAGACTGTCTATCCAATGAGGATTCAAATTCCAGCTCAAATGATGACATTTGAAGTTGGCCTGGGCACGTAATTTAGTTATATTTTGTTTGGAGTCACACTTTTGTACTTTTCTGAATGCAACTGAATAAAGATTTCATTGTTGGATACTCGATTTTATTGTGTTGTCAATTTAGATTACATTAATAGTGCTAGACCAGTTGTTCTTAACCAGTGGTCCCTGAGGTAGTTCCAGGTGGTGCCCAGCTAATTGGGAGTTTGTAACCAAATGGACCCTTATAGAGCTTTAACTCTTGAGTGTAAAATTAAACAAGAGTTACATTGTTAAACATCAGCATTACTTAATTAACAAGAAGTCTACACAATTATGGAATGTAGAAGTTATTTCGGTAAACGTTTGCCTGTCATCTCTATTGAACCACATCGATACAGCATGGAATTGTGGACAAAATCTTAACGATATCAAAATGTTTTGGGTCCGAGAGGTAAAATATCATCTAGCTTGGGGGTTAGGTAATACAATGTTTTCCCTTAGACCAGGGGTCTTCAACCTTTTCAGGCCAAGGACCCCCTAACTGAGAGAGATGAAGCAGGGACCCCCACATATATTACATACAATTGTGTTGCAGATTAAAGCTTTTCATAGACGTTGGATTCATGTCAATGTGTATTTTCAGACATATAATGACTTAAACCGTCAATACTTATTAACCTTTCACTCTGTTCTTGGCCAGCTCTTTTTCCCTCTTTGCCAAAAATAGCCGATCTACAAGCTCACAACGCCTCGCGCTGCGAGGCGTTGTGAGCTTGTAGATCGGATATTTTTGGCTAAAGTTGTCCTTAGAATAGGGATGCTAGGTTCAAGTGGTTAATGTAAAAAAAACAATGATCCTATCAAAGAGATTTGGCAGACCCCCTGTAGCAACTCTGAGGACCCCCTGTTGAAGACACCTGCCTTAGACAGTCGCAATGAGTCACAATGTCTGTTTCACTGATCAACCACTATGATGAGAAATGTAAATGACTTCAACATCAGAAATGAGCCTTTGCACATGCGGTCTCTCCCAATAAATGTATTTGTGGATGACCGACGACTGCCTGGAACTCTGACTTAATTTCAGCAAGGGCTAAGAGTTTTGCACAGCTTCTGTACAGTTACAGCAATAGCTGGTGACATTTTACATTCCTAAGAAAGTACACACACTCTACTACGTGTCCTTTGAGACTGTCAATTGCTGTATTAACACAATAGTGCTTTTTAAGAAATCCCAAGTTGGTGTTGCAAGCATTTTTATTTAAAAATCAAACAAATGTAATTATAAATTCTAAAAAAAGCAACAATTAAATCAATACAAATAACATAATGAATGGAAAGGACAAATGGTAATCCTACATTCGACCTTAGATAAGCTAAAATATGTCCCTGTAAAAACAGTTTAGTAGTAAAGTCCCATTACAACTGGTCCGTTTCTCCGTTTGAGGTGGTGTAGTTTTAGGTGTTGTTGGGGGTTGGCTCGCATCGGCCGGTTCGGGACCAGTCTCTTCAGAAAGTTTCCACTTGTTGAGTGTTAATATCGACTCCTCTATTGTTTTAACCAGTCTGGAGCACTTCGTGCAAATACGAAAGGATTTGCCCTCCTGTGACTGCAACTTTAAACCAACTGAGGCCAGACGCTGAAATAAGCTTTTGTTGTCAGGTCCTTCACGTTCGAAAATCTTCTTGGTGTTCGTTAAACGACCGCCTTTACGACAATTCTCTTTGCAGAGCCGGCAAAAACCGTGCACATCTGATTCAGCCATAACTAATAATGGATATGGTAAGATTAATACTATGCTTGCAGTTGCTAACAGTGCTTCTCTCAGCCTGAGCCAGTGAGTACTAGCTAGTGAGTACTAGCTAGTGGACTAACGCGCGTTGAGATGACGTCACTTGTTTTGGTACGCTGATTGGCTGAAGGAGTTGTCATTCAACAATACTACTCCCGCCCACGTCCAAATTGCCACAATGGGCGATCAGGCCAGACTCACTCCTGGAATCAAATGGAAATGAGATTTCCGGAGGGAGGGTTTACCAGGCTACACACACACAGCACCTGGTAGAATATGACTTTTGTCATTTTGTTCTTGTTGTCCAATAAATCGACTTGAGGAACATTACTGGTCTGGGCCTTTCTACTTCCTTTCAACTATATTTTCATGCTTGTGCAAAATACACTACATTTTCAAATGTATGAAAATCTTTTGAAAATAGCAGATCTACAAGCACACAATGCAACACATTGTGAGCTTGTAGATTGGCTATTTTCAAATAATGTAGAGGGCCACTATATTTACACACTCACTCCAGGGGGCCACATTATACTGTCTGTTTAATGATGTAGAGGTCCACTATATTTACACACTCACTCCAGGGGGCCACATTACATATACTGTCTGTTTAATGATGTAAAGGGCCACTATATTTACACACTCACTCCAGGGGGCCACATTACATATACTGTCTGTTTAATGATGTAGAGGGCCACTATATTTACACACTCACTCCAGGGGGCCGTATTACATATACTGTCAGGCAAACACCTCTTATCTCCGTATTTTAAAATGCCATTTGTAACAATCTGCCTTTTACTTTGAAAGGATAATAATTAACTAAAAGGAAAAACAACAGGATCAGCAGGTGTTTAACTTAGTTACTTTATATTTAAGCCAGACTAAATAACTGACAAATCAATAGCAAACAAATAATACACTTCTGTTCCAAGGGCCTCCAGATCCCTAAATCCACCCCTGGCTGTGAGCTTAAAAATGACAAAAAGCTAATTTATATGGAATTCATAAAATGTCATATCATGTTGATGTTCTCACAATACAGTAATACAAACGTGTGTGTGTGTGTGTGTGTGTGTGTGTGTGTGTGTGTGTGTGTGTGTGTGTGTGTGTGTGTGTGTGTGTGTGTGTGTGTGTGTGTGTGTGTGTGTGTGTGTGTGTGTGTGTGTGTGTGTGTGTGTGTGTGTGTGTGTGTGTGTGTGTGTGTGTTATCTCAGTACACTGTAAATAAATGACATCCTAATGTTTTTCTTTCTTGTAGTTTTTATTAACACAATAGTATTAATGAATGTAACATCAGCTCAATGTAGATACAATAGCATTGGTTTCATTTTAATGAAGATAATTAAATGAAATGACATTTTAAAGGTAAAATACAATGATTTACAAAACCCATTTTTAATAGAACTTTACAATATTCATGTTTAAATGTTCTAGACCAGATATTCTCACACTTTATAGGTGGAGACCCCCCAAAATAATCATATTTGAACTGGAGACCCCCCAAAATAATCATATTTGAACTGAGGACCCCCCAAAATAATCATATTTGAACTGGAGACCCCCCAAAATAATCATATTTGAACTGGAGACCCCCCAAAATAATCATATTTGAACTGGAGACCGCCCAAAATAATCATATTTGAACTAGGGACCCCCCAAATTAATCATATTTGAACTGAGGACCCCCCAAATTAATCATATTTGAACTGGAGACCCCCCAAAATAATCATATTTGAACTGGAGACCCCCCAAAATAATCATATTTGAACTGGAGACCCCCCAAAATAATCATATTTGAACTGGAGACCCCCCCAAAATAATCATATTTGAACTAGGGACCCCCCAAATTAATCATATTTGAACTGAGGACCCCCCAAATTAATCATATTTGAACTGGAGACCCCCCAAAATAATCATATTTGAACTGGAGACCCCCCAAAATAATCATATTTGAACTGGGGACCCCTAAAAATAATCATAATTGAACTGGGGACCCCCCACCCTGACAAGCACTTGGAATGGTAGGAGTTTGAGGCATTACTTTTAATTAAGCC
This sequence comes from Gymnoscopelus braueri, assembly GCF_963280865.1. Taxonomy (NCBI): domain Eukaryota; kingdom Metazoa; phylum Chordata; class Actinopteri; order Myctophiformes; family Myctophidae; genus Gymnoscopelus; species Gymnoscopelus braueri. The sequence continues at coordinate 47,921,363 of NC_137620.1, read as the reverse complement.
TCGATCTCCAGGCTTTTATTTTTTAGTTTTGCTAAAAAATAAAAGCCTGGACCAACCAGTTGATGTTCCGGGTATAGGAACGCGACGCGACTCGTAGTGAGCTTGTAGATCTGCTATTTTCAAAGAGTTCAATGTATATAATTATGGTTAAGGTGGTTACACTGATTTTGATGCTATATACATGAATGTCCCTGAGGACCCCCTGGAACCCCCTCAAGGACCCCTGGGGGTCCCCAGACCCCACATTGAGAACCACTGAATTCATGGATCTATACATCTATACAATATTCATGTTTAAATGTGTTAGACACACAGAGCCCCCCCCCCCCCCCCACCACACCTGTTCCTGATTATTACATTATGATACATCACCCTGTCTGTCCTCACACAGAGACACAGAGGAGGAGACAGAATAAAACCCAAACCCAGCATAGAGAGGTTCAGTGAATGTGTTCTGTAAGGTGTAAATGTGTGTCAGAGTGTCCTCTAACACTCTGTAAAAAGACAGAGACCCTGCAAAACAGTCTAGATACACTGCTACTCTGTTGGAGTCAGAGGGACGGACAGGAAGGTGAGTGACCTTACTATTGTGTGTGACAGAGTAACTGTTACCATGGTGACCATCTCTACAGTCCAGACTCCAGGACTTGTCATTCCATCCAAGCTGACAGTCCCTACCCTCTCCTTTCCTGTTGATTCCTCTGTAAGTCACTGCTATATCAACCACTCCACTCCACTCTACCTCCCAGTAACAGCGTCCAGTCAGACCCTCTGAACACAGAACCTGGGCCTTTCTATCAAACCTGTCAGGATGATCAAGAGGACGCTGACTCTCTTCCATCCGTGTTGCCTTCATGTTGTTCTCAGACAGAGAGAGGTATGGGTTTGCTGTGTTTGTGTTCAGAGTGAGATGAGAGAAATCTGATGAGAATAAAAAACACAGTAAATTAAAAACATCATTCACTGAGAGACACACACACACACACACACACACACACACACACACACACACACACACACACACACACACACACACACACACACACACACACACACACACACACACACACACACACACACCAAACATTTTCAAAAATAGCAGATGTATAAGCTCACAGCACGGCACAAGGTGATGCTCTGTGAGCTTGTAGATCTGCTATTTGTAACTCATTTAGACCTGAGGCTGATTCAGGTGGAAACCTCATACGTTCCAAAACTTTTCAGGATTCAAATTCAAAAGCATCAAAAGTATCAGATCTACAAGATCAAAACGCGTCGCTTCACGCCGCGTTTCGAGCTTGTAGATCTGCTACTTTTGATGCTTTTGTGTGACGCTGTAGTATTATCAAGTAGGACGTTAACCCTTTCAGACCGGGTAAGAATCTGTGTCTTTTTAGGTTTCTTTGGGCTATTCAAAAATAGCAGATCTACAAGCTCATAGCGCGGCACCGAGTGCCGCGCCATGAGCTTGTAGATCTGCTATTTTTTAAAAATCTTGAAAATTTGAGCAAATCTTTGAATATATATATTTTTCAAAGAAAACATTTGTAACTCAAATCTTTGCTTCTACAAATGTCTTCTAAATCATAACAGGTTTTTGAAAAAAAAAAAGTTTCTATAATCAGTGGTTCTCAAACTTTGTCAAGGACCCCCACAATTATATGAATTTTGGCCGCGGACCCCCACCTCAAAATATTTGGTTCCAGGGACCCCCAGAAGTCTTAACAGAGTAAAAAATGTTTGCTATGGAAAAATATATATTCAAAGATGTGAACACATTTTCACGATTTTTCAAAACAATAGCAGATCTACAAGCTTGTCGCGCGGCACTCTAGATCTGCTATTTTTGAATAGCCAAAGAAATGTAAAATGACACAGATGCGTTCTCGGTCTGAAAGGGTTAACTTAGGTAAAAAGTCATAAAGTTATAATATGGAGATCAGAGGTTTTAGACGTTTGTGAAAAAGCTGTTTCTAAATATAAAGATAAATGTAAAATGACACAGAGATGCTTTCCAGGTCTGAATGGGTTCATTAGCCAATGTGTAGAATATGGAAAACAAGGGGTTAAAATGAGTGTGATGCTGTATGAACACATTTAGCTGGGGACCCCCTGGAACCCCCCCAAGGACCCCTGGGGGTCCCCGGACCCCACTTTGAGAACCCTTAACCACTTTAACCCTTCATGGACCGGTGTCTCCCAGGGCTCTATATTTGGTCTGCTCAGTTTTTTTCCCCTCCACACTCCAAATCTCTGTCGAAAATAGCAGATCTACAAGCTCACAATGCATCACAGCATGAAGCGTTGTGAGCTTGTAGATCTGGTATTTCTGATGAATGTTCACGTATTAAGACATGGCCAACATTGGGATGCAGGGGTTTAAGTGGTTAATGGTTCAAATAAGGTTCTTTGAGGAACCATGTGTGGTTGTGAGCTTGTAGATCTGATATTTTTCAGGGAACATTTTTGGTGTAGAGGGAAACAGAGCCCTGAGGAACTCCAGTCAGTGAAGTGGGTTTAAGTATTTAACATAAAAAATAAAACATAATTAAAAAATGTTTTATTAAGCTATGAGCTTGTAGATCTGCTATTTTGAAGAAAAAATAATAATAACATGTGTGCAAATCTTTGAATATATATATGTATCTTTAAAGTGAACATTTTTAACTCAAATCTTTGCTTCTGGCGGTCCCTGGAACTAAATATTTTGAGAAGGGGGTCCACGGCCAAATACATACAATGTTGGGGGTCCTTGACATGAAAAGGTTTGAGAACCAGGATTTAGAAGACATTTTGTAGAATCAGCCTCAGGTCTTAATGGGTTAACCACTTAGCTCTATTTCAAATATAGTGAAAATATCAGATCTACAAGCTCACAACGCATCACACCGCGGCGCGTTGTGAGCTTGTAGATCTGATATTTTCACTATATTTAAAGTTAAGTTGTTATGTATTTATTTTTTGGTTCTAAATTTCAATACAACAATGCATTGATTTATAAAAAAAAGTGCTCAATAGTAATTAGTACTTTTCAATACTAGAGTATTTACTTGAGAAAATACTTTGTCCACCACTGGTTTTAAGGACAGGGAATATTATCATAAACAATTATTATTAGCAAAGATTTAAGTTTAACATGTTATATTTATATTTAAAAACTTTTCTAGAGGAGTTGCAGTGGTGGAAAAAGTACTCAAATGTTTTATTTGTCTCTGAGATGTAGTGGAGTAGAAGTAAAAGTACTGAAAATTGGAAATACTCCAGTGAAGTAAAAAAAAGAAACAACCTCAAAATTGTACTCAAGTACAGTACTTGAGTAAATGTACTTAGTTAGTTGACTACAGGGAGGGAGGGGCCAACGGAGTATAAAACAATGTATAACATGTTAATGAGACAGACAGACAGACAGACAGACAGACAGACAGACAGACAGACAGACAGACAGACAGACAGACAGACAGACAGACAGGCAGACAGATACTCACATCTTGTCAGGAGTTGAGGTTTAATCCAGTGTTCTCCTCCATGATTCACACTGTAGGAAGTAGAACAACAATGAATAGTGTTTTATCACTAGCAGGCTTGATTACTGTAATGCTCTCCTGTCTGGTCTTACATAATAAACTATAGGTCTGTTACAACTTGTCCAGAATGCTGTAGCTCGTGTGTTGACAAAGACCAAACAGAGACACACATTACACCTATTTTAAAGTCCCTGCATTGGCTGCCTGTCAGTTTTAGAATAGATTTTAAGATCCTTTTAGTGTTTTTGAAGTCATTTAATGGGAATGCACCTTCCTACTTGTCAGCAATGCTTCCTCAGTACGTGCCCGGCAGGGCCCTTAGATCCTCTAGCGCTGGTCTCCTACACATTCTACAGACTAAAACTAAAAAGTATGGAGGAGCAGCTTTTAGCTATTATGGTCCCACGCTTTGGAACAGCCTGCCGGGGGATCTGAGGGTCTCTGAATCTGTGGACATGTTTAAAATAAATCTTATATATAACGCATCCTTTTAGCATTGCTTTTACTTAGCTGCATTTCTCTTCTGTTTTACTTGTTCTTTTAACACATTGGGTGCCAGAGGTTTATTAAAATATTATACGTTGAGTGCCTGCATTTCTTCCATCCACTTGCGTTATACGTTTCGTGCTGTAGAAGCCCCGACGCGGAAGTGCATGTAAACAAAGCGTGCGTGCGAGACGGCGGAGGGTCCCGACTAACGCCTGGAACAATAATATTTCTAACGCGATGCTCCATTGCAGCGTGATCGCCGATCGAAAACGGCTCGTTTCCACCACGTTAAAAAGAAATGGAGATATTAAGCTTTTAATCAAGGAGATAACATTGAAAACGCCGACCGGAAGGATTTTTGACATGGAGCCAGATCCAGCCTCTTCTTCTCAGAAACTCCTTGGGTGATGTCAAAGTTTCGTTTTAGCGCCCCACGTGGCCCACATGTATAAAAATAGAATTGGGTCAAAAACGGTCCGGACCGTTTTCGGCACTTCTCGTTTGGATCCTCAAAAACGGTCCGGACCGTTTTTGGCATTCAATGTGTTAGTAGTATTTTCTTTTTAAAATGTATTTTAAGTCTTGAACTTTATTTTTCCTGTGAAGCACATTGAACTTTACTTGTTGTGTGAATTGTGCTTTATAAATAAAGCTTGACTGATTGATTGAATCAATGTCTAATTGTCTAACACAACGTCTCCACTACCTGACATTATTATTAGTATTGTTATTGTTAGTATTAGTATTAGTATTAGTATTAGTATTAGTAAGTATTAGTATTAGTATTAGTATTAGTATTGTTAGTTTTATTATTATTATTATGTACACCACAGTGTTTCTCCTAACATTATGTTGACCAGGCAGCCCGTCCGGCCCGGCTTGGAGGAGAGGGTTTAGAAATGTGTTTAGTTTTTACATTTATAAAGTGTATTTTCATTCTCCTACCATAGAATGATGAAATGATCTAAATTACTAATATATCTAATATACTAATAATACTAATAGTACTAATAATACTAATAATACTAATAATACTAATAGTACTAATATACTTTTAATATCTATAAGTGTGATTTATTTTTTCAAAGACAGCTGATATGAAGAGGATGTAATTATAGTTTCTGTCTCGAGGTAAAATGAAAATAGCAGATCTACAAACTCACAACACATTGCATAGTGGTCCGTTGTGAACTTGTAGATCTGCTATTTTCATGCTATATTTTTTTAACTTTTTCTGAAAAATCTTTGCATTTCTTTATCATGTCAAAATGTTTACTTTTGAATACTTAAGTATTTAACTCATTCACTGCCAAGGACGACTTTTACGACTTTTTTCCCCAAAGGCCCTCCTGTGATTACCAACCATCAGGGGATAGATCATACTGGAGATAAATATTATGTGAATACTTGAAAAGGTAAGACGATCGAAAAATCTCTGTCAGTGGCTGCACGCAGCCAGAAATAAGTCTGGCAGTGAAATAGTTAATACAGTATTTACATACAGATAAAGGGTTATAGTCTCCGCCCCTGTCCGTCCGTGTGTCCGTCAGTGTATAGGTCTGTCTGTGAGCAGCTAATCTCCGGCACTGTTGGACCGGTCGACATGAAACTGTGTGTTATATATACACATACTAACCTCTGCCCCACATTTCTCTCATCGGCCTGTTATATCTACTGCCAGGTGGTAGATTTATGCAAAACACTTTTATTTATATTATTCCTACACATTGTATCCAAACACATTACCTCTATAGTCATGTGATCCAAGACAGATCTGTCCGATTTTTGGGCGGTGTAGCCGCCCCTATAAGTGGGGTTGGGACATCTCATTAGTATTAGTTTCCTGCACTGTGATTGGCCCAGCTGGCCCAGTTAGCTGTACTGTGATTGGCTGACTCTATTGGCTGACTCTATTCAGCACTGTGATTGGCTAGCGAGACACATGATGACATTAATAACCTATAAATAAGATTATGGACTTCCAAAAATTAATTATCGTTTTTTTGGAAGTGAGCTTCCATCACTATGATGACCAATAAAGATTATTTTCAATAAATGTATTTCTTTTTTGAAGTGAGCTTCCATCACTATGATGACCACTGTGATGACCACACCGCCCACTTCACACTGGGTGTGATTTTTTCATATTCCATCCTGATTGGCTAAGATTGGCTTCTAAAGTTTGCAGGAGTTAGTCATGAACGCAGCGTTAAATGCTGTGAAACATTGCTGGCCCACAATAAGCTACCTGCCCTGGTGGAGACCTGTGCTCAGAGGAGCACATTCTTCTAGTTTAAACAGTCTTTCTCTGTGTGTTAGACTATGGAGATGTCATTTATAAGACCACTGTTCCTTCTATCCTAAAGCTTTTAGATGATGTTTATCATTCTGCTCTGGTGAACATGATGACTCATCACTGCATCCTGTATGACAGAGTGGGTTTTGAGTGGGACAGATTATTTAAACAAAACAGTCCACCTCAATGCATTATGGTATGGTATAGAATTACTGTGATTACCGCTATTGCCAATCATTATTTATATATATATATATATATATATATATATATATATATATATATATATATATATATATATATATATATATATATATATATGTAAGGTATATATAAGGTGTGTGTGTCCTTGCTGTTATGCATTCTTTCATGATTTACATGATTGATTGAAGCTCTGAAATTCATGTCAGACATACTCTAGTGTGTCTAGAGTATTGCTGCGCTATTATCTCATTTTGGACAGATTTTCGTGATGTTCTCCTACTCTGCTGGAAAATCACGGGACGTGAGAGGACTATTTCATAATCCTGTGGGGTCACATATAAAGAAGGGATGGAAGGATGAGGATTGTTGTGGTGGACTTGCACATTGGACTTTATGGGTGAAGCACCCCCTCCCACCTGCACATTGGTCTGCCTGGCCCAGCCTGGTAAACATTGTAAGGGAAACACTGCACTAACCAACATGGACACAGTCCAAGTCTACTCACTTAAGAGTCTCCAGTGCAGCTGAGAGCTTCTTCAGACCAGATTCTCCTAAGTGGCTGACGTTCAAGTCCAGCTGTTTCAGATGGGAGGGGTTGAAGGTCAGAGCTGAAGCCAGAGAAGAACAGCCTTCCTCTGTGACCCCACAGCCTGACAACCTGCAGATAAATACATATTTAACAAACTGCTGTTGATGTTCAAGTAGAGATCAACACAGAGAGAAAACACATTATTTACCTCAGGATCTGCAGTCTACAATGTGGACTCTTCAGTACAGCAGAGAGCTGGTCCAGTTGTGATTCCAGCAGGCTGATGAAACTGAGATCCAATTCTCTCAAATGGGAAAGATTAGAGCTGAGAGCTGAGGCCAGAACGTCAAATCCTGTCTGTGTGATGTTACAGCCAGCAAGTCTGTAATTACAGATTAAATATCTGGATTAACTATCAGAGTTTTGGAGTAAAGACCCAAGAGATGGAAAGAGCAGGCAGTCAGAAATAATGTGAAGTAAATCATCTTAATCCTCCAACAGCCAGCTAACTGACAGTAAACAGGCAGCAGCGAGTTAACACCAGATCAACAGACAGACAGACAGACAGACAGACAGACAGACAGACAGACAGGCCTGGTAAGTTACCAGGTATAAACCAGTAGATGGTAATCAAATATAGTTTTCTTTTTAGAAAGTACACATTCTTGGACAGTGCAATGAAAAATATTTGGAAACAGAATAGTGTGTGTGTGTGTGTGTGTGTGTGTGTGTGTGTGTGTGTGTGTGTGTGTGTGTGTGTGTGTGTGTGTGTGTGTGTGTGTGTGTGTGTGTGTGTGTGTGTGTGTAATAAATAATACAACAGAACTAATCAAAATAATGCTGGTTAATTAATCTGACCTTAGTATCTTCAGTCTACAATGTGGACTCTTCAATCCAGCAGAGATGAGCTCCATGAATGAATCATCCTTCATGTCATTATAGCTGAGGTCCAATTCTCTCAGATGTGAAAGATTAGAGCTGAGAGCTGAAGCCACAATCTCATAATCTGTCTTTGAGAGTCGACAGCCAACAAGTCTGTAAATATAGAATATGTAAAATCAGAGATTATCAACACATATTGGATCAAGTTCATGTTCAAGAAAATTAACTAAGAAAATGTATATCTAGTTAACCAGATATTAACAGGTCATAAGCAAAGGGAACCAGAAAACATAGAAGTGAAAGACATAATCTGTATACTACAGTGTGTAATGCACATGGATCTATGAACTAATTTAGTAATTTGATTCGATGTTTTAACTTTTTGCTTCTTCTCCTACAGATTGTGTCCAAATCTCACACAAATTGGTACAGATGATCTCTGGACCCATGAGACTAAAACGCATCATACAGAATGTTGACAGTAAATACCGTTCGCCCATAATTGGCCTTCAAAGTTAGTGGGAGGGGCCTATTTTACAAAAACACGTTGAATCACACATTGAGGGTTGTGTACTCAACGCAGTGACGAAAGCATTTCCACTTAGACCAGGGGTTCCTTAAAATGTAACCGTTTGTTGCAAAAACATGTTTTGGCCACAGATTTTCACCTGCAGGATCAATAAAGCTATCTATCTATCTATCTATCTATCTATCTATCTATCCATCCATCCATCTATTCATCCAAAACATGATGCTTAGGTTGATCAATCCCCTCCAGATGAATTACACATGATCTCAGGAGTGATGTGACAATGTGATTGGCTTGTAAAACTAGTGGGAGGGGCCTATTTCTTAAAAACGAAACGCCATTTATCAAGAACACAAGATCTGATAAACACCACATTTAAATATCATGTTGCATGTCCTCCTCCAACACTATTTATCTATTATATATGAATATCATGTTGCATGTCCTCCAACACTATTTATCTATTATATATGAATATCATGTTGCAGGTCCTCCAACACTATTAATCTATTATATATGAATATCATGTTGCATGTCCTCCAACACTATTTATCTATTATATATGAATATCATGTTGCATGTCCTCCAACACTATTAATCTATTATATATGAATATTGTGTTGCATGTCCTCCAACACTATTTATCTATTATATATGAATATCATGTTGCATGTCCTCCAACACTATTTATCTATTATATATGAATATCATGTTGCATGTCCTCCAACACTATGAATCTATTATATATGAATATCATGTTGCATGTCCTCCAACACTATTTATCTATTATATATGAATATTGTGTTGCATGTCCTCCAACACTATTTATCTATTATATATGAATATCATGTTGCATGTCCTCCAACACTATTAATCTATTATATATGAATATCATGTTGCATGTCCTCCAACACTATTAATCTATTATATATGAATATCATGTTGCATGTCCTCCAATACTATTTATCTATTATATATATGAATATCATGGAGATCGAGGCTAGGAATTTACTTCCTGAAGCCACACTCACACAATCACGCTAAAGCACGCGTCGGCCCCATGTACAGCCATTAGGCGCAGGGTGAGGGGACGCATGCTGCACGTGATTGTGTGAGTGTTGCCTCGCAGCTCGCTGCACGCAGCCAGCAGTGGCTGTTGGAGGCACTCGTCACCGATGATGAACGCACCGTAATGGTGCAAAACTTCAGCGTGCGTTGTCAAAAAAAAACGGCGGAAAACGGCGGTATTTGGAAGCAGAGCGTCCTTTTTTCTCATGCAGCACACTCCCCCCGCCCCCCGTTGACAAAACTGTCCCGGTGGGCACCGTGCTGAATCCCCCCCCCCTCCCCCGTTGACAAAACGGGACGGGACCATTTATTTGGTGCGCACCAAGTCACATCTCCAGGTGCTCTTCTGAGTACTAGACCTAAAAATGTATGTGCACCCCTGTTTATAAGGCCATCCTCTGTACACCCCTTCACTAATGGGATGGTCCATTTCTCAGGTGGTATGGTCCGTTTTGTCATTTTAGGGGCAAGGTCACTTGGCCTTTGGTGTTGTCAGTTTTTTTAGGGCACAAAGGCCAAATGCCAGGGCAGGAAGGCTGTCAAATAAATCAATGATTTTAAGTCGACGGAAACAATGAATTTAAATGAAAGGTCAAGGATGATTTAATTTTAATATAGTACAAGGACAGTATAAATATCGATGAAATATAACTCATTTATATGACAAAATTATGTATTGGTAAATTACCAATATTTGTACAAAGTCATATTGGTCTTTATGTGCAGCGTTTTACTTGATGTTGTCCAATAAGAATTTAGAATCCTAACCAGACAACTGGTGGTGTCTACCGTATTGACAGGAAGAAGCGCTGAGGAGAAACGGTGAAATAAGCGAGGGCAGTGCAGCCGGGGGGCATCAAGGCCACTGTGGCATCTATTTTTTTTACAGTTTACGTGATATTTCTATTTCAGCCAGTAGTTTTCATGTTCTGCACTGAGAACACAGTCACATCCCTCATTGTTTGCCAACTTCATCTGATGCCATCCATAAATATGAGTTATAACTTATAACTCTCTCAGTGCCACGCCCCGAGATATCCCGAGTTTTTCCCGAGTACCCTCAGTGCCAGCACGAGAAATCCCGAGTTTTTACTTTTGACTGTGGTCGCGCTATACTGTTTATTTTTCATGATCACTTTCGCTTCCTGACTCCTTCAGACTCATTGGGTTCCGGTTTCATGACGCAGATTCCGTTTCCGGTTCTAATTTTTTTCCCGCGATCATTTTTGGCCAGAATAGGGAAAGTCACGGTTTTTCACACGGTATAAAAAACAAACGGAGAGGTCCACGTCTACTCTCTTTGGTCTGGGTGATGATCAGTCATCGTAGTCGTGTATCACATCGTAATTTAGCCCGATCAACGATTGTCAAAAATGTCAACATCCGGTTATGACCGGATATGACGTGAGCCTGTTTGGGAGGGGGCGAGTGAGCCAGCGAGATCATCAATGTGTCGATTTGTTGCTCTCTACTGGTAGAACTGTATTATGGGTTTAAAACCCCAATCAGATCATTTATTTGGATGAAAAATTACAAAGTACTTTATGAAAATACTCTTGGCACTGAAAGAGTTAATATGTCATATGAATCATAATTAGTGTGTGTGTGTGTGTGTGTGTGTGTGTGTGTGTGTGTATGTGTGTGTGTGTGTGTGAGCGCGCGCGCGCGTGCGTGCGTGTGCGCTATATTTGGTTTAGGAGGCTAAATATGTGTCTATAATTGATGCTGTTTACCATCATTTGTTCACCTAAGCCAATCAGTCTGTCTGTCTGTCTGTCTGTCTGTCTGTCTGTCCAACAACATATACTGAAAGATACAAGCAATGCAACGTCATGTTCCCCAGAGGATGACCCCTAGTGGTTTTGGTGAACAAATAAAATAATAAAATACGTCACTTGTACAAGTGATGTCTCAATTGCCATATAATGTATCGAGCACATCCGTGATAAAACTGGAATGCATGTGATAATGCAAACATATTTAAAATATTTTGATGTTCATATTAACCCTAGGACGTATTAATTCATTTTTTTAGTTAGCACATCAATTCCATACATTCCATATTGCTGGACCACACATGGACCAATCTGGGAACCCATCGCCAAATGAAAAGGAAAAACAGCGCCCTCTGCTTTTTTTTACTATCTCACTTGGCTCTGGGAGGAAGTCTGCCTTCAGCCTTTCACTTCCGGTGATGTGACTATGTTTTCATTCCCACTAACAATATTTCTACACGGAACACTAACACCACTTCTCCCAGAGAACATGGATGGTTTTGGTTATAAGCCCGCTTGTTTCTATGATGAAAGAGCAAGTTAAAATGTGAATATCTTTCTGTGGTTTTGTCTGCTCCGAGGACGCTATTGTTAAATTAGTTTCGGTTTGTTTCGAGTGGGGAAGGATCGGCGGACACGTAAATCCCGCCCACTACATTTGATTGGGTAAAGCGCGGCCTGCTTCCTGATCTGAAGGCACGCCCACTTGTAGAAAGTGCGTACGCGATATGACGAACCCCCCCGACAGATTCAAACGCAGAGCAGAATCTGTTCTTGAGAGATTACACATGGACAAATGACATCATCAACTTGATGTTAGTTATAGAGGGAAATTATAATGTATGAATGCCTTATTAGCCAGGGGTCCTTTTAATGGGACTAGCCTTTATTTGCATACACACACACAATACCACCAGTCACTATTTGAGACCTGAATATTATTGGAGATTTTACATTAACCATCATTTCTACTATACTTATAGTCTTCTAATATGTTTTCTATTCACATGACTACTAACCGAGCCTTTCTGCTGTTCCTCACAGCTGGGATCAGTCTGGATTTCGCCCAATCTGATGATGTGCGGTATTTGGACAGGTCCAACTCATCCAGAACCTCCTCTGACATCAGCAGCATGAAGGCCAGAGCTGAACACTGGGAGTGAGACAGTTGTGTCTTTGATCTGTCCCCTGACTCCAGGTACTGTTGGATCTCCTGATGCAGTGAGTGGTCGTTCATCTCCATCAAACAGTGGAAGATGTTGATACATCTGTCAGGGGAGAACCTTTGAGCATTCAAAAAGTTCTTCAGGTTCTTCTCCTTCAGGTTGTCGATGACTCTCTGGATGCTCTCTGGACTGTTCTCTGTCTGACCCAGCAGGCCTCCTAACAGACTCTGGTTGCACTCCAGTGAGAGGCCATGAAGGAAGCGGACAAATAGGTCCAGGTGGCCATTCTTACTCTTCAGGGCTTTTTCCATGGCTCTCAGCAGGAAGTCATCCAGGGAACTGACATCAACTCCCAGGAATGTCTTCAGTACCTTCGTGTTCTTCTGTGTGAAACAGTGGAACAGGTAAACTGCAGCCAGAAACTCCTGGATGCTCAGATGAACAAAGCTGTAGACTTTTCTCTGAGATTGCACAGTCTCTTCTTTGAAGATCTCTGTGCACAATCCTGAGTACAGCGAGGCGTCTTTCACATCAAGACCACACTCTTCCAGGTCTTCTTGGTAAAACATGATGTTACCTTTCTCCAGATGTTCAAACGCCAGCCTGCCCAGCTTCAGAAGAACCTCGCTGTCAGCCTCCATGAGCTGCTGTTGATTCACATCATGACTCTCATGATACTTCTTCTTCCACCTCTTTGTCTGGACGAACATGAAGTGGCCATACATCTGAGTCAGGGTCTTGGGCAGTTGTCCTGTCTCGTCTGTCTTCACCATGTCCTCCAGAACGGTAGCAGTGATCGAACAGAAGACTGGGATGTGACACATGATGTGGAGGCTCTTTGATGTCTTCATGTGTGAGATGATTCTGCTAGCCAGCTTCTCATCACTGAATCTCTTCCTGAAGAACTCCTCCTTCTGGGAGTCTGTGAACCCTCGTACTTCTGTCACCATGTCAACACATGCAGGAGGGATCTGATTGGCTGCTGCGGGTCTGGTAGTTATCCAGAGGAGAGCTGAGGGAAGCAAATTCCCCTTGATGAGGTTTGTCAACAGCATGTCCACTGATGATGTCACGGTGACATCAGAAACAATGTCATTGTTCTCGAATTTCAACGGAAACCTGCTTTCATCCAGACCATCAAAGATGAAGCCAACTTTCCAGAGAGCGAGCTGCTCTGCTTTGACCTTCTTTAATGTTGGGTGGAAAACATGGATCAGATTGAATAGACTGTGCTGCTCATCTCTGACCAAGTTCAGCTCCCGGAATGAAAAGGGAATCAGCAGAATGACATCTTGATTTTCCAAACCTTTTGCCCAGTCCAGAGTGAACTTACGCACAGAGAATGTTTTTCCAATGCCAGCGATGCCCTTGGTCAGAACTCTTCTGTTGGGTTTGTCTCTACCAAGGAGGAGGGGTTTAAAGATGTCACAGCAGTTGATCGGTGTGTCATGGAGGGTCTTCATCTTGGAAGCTGTCTCAAGCTGCCAAACCTCATGTTGAGTATTAACCCCTTCACTCTCTCCCACTGTGATGTAGAGCTCTGTGTAGATGCTGCTGAGGGAGGGCACTTCAGTGACGTATGTCACACGATCGAGACGGTTCAAACTGATCTTATAATCCTTTAAATCCTCCTGCAGACTGACATCTGCAATGAGAAGACAATGTATAAAAAAAAAATTATTTTTATTTATCACGCAATTTTTGTAACACAATTTTTTTCACCCGGTGCCAATTTCCTAAGTGATCCTGGGCGCTACACCAGCCCTACACCAGCATTACACCAGTCCCCCACAGTAGGGAGGCCAGGGCCGAGCTCATGCTTCCTTCAGGCATGAGAGCCAACTGACCTTCTTGTCACCTGACAGGGGGAGTTTCCCTGGTTGGACGTAGTGCGTGGAAGGAACACGTTATTCCAACCAGTTCCCTTCCCCTCCATCAGGCGCCCCGGCTGTCATGGGGGAGGCGGTATAGTGACCAGGATTACTACATGTTTTTGTGAGGGTATTAAAGGAGAATTTTGGACTAAAGTTTTCCTACCTTTTCTATGACGTTATGATATCTTAGGATGAATGGTACAGTAGAAAAATGTCATAACTCCACCCCTGAGCCGCCACGCCTCACATATTTTAATAGCTTTAAAAAAAAAAAAATTGGTGAGATCTGACGTTCATAGTGACAGAACACTATGCAACCAAAAAAAAAAAAAAAAAAAAAAGCAGAAGTCTCGCTAGACGAGATTTCAATCTCGAGATTTCAATCTCGTCTAGCGAGACTTCTGTTTTTTTTTTTTTTTTTTTTTTTTTGGTTGCATAGTGTTCTGTCACAATGAACGTCAGATCTCACCAAAAAAAAAAAAAAAAAAAAAGCTATTAAAATATGTGATCTAACCTAAGGCCTATCCGCGCACCTTTTAAGCTGTGGCGGCTCAGGGGTGGAGTTATGAAAATGTTCTACTGTACCATTCATCCTAAGATATCATAACATCATAGAAAAGGTAAGAAAACTTTAGTCCAAAATGTATAACTTTACATCCTTACAGCTGTGTATGGCAATGCACATTATTCATTTAACCACTTAACCCATTAAGACCTGGAACGCATCTGTGTCACTTTTTGATTAGAGCTAAAAAGCATTATTCTACACTTTGGTTATTCAGAAGTAGCAGATATACAAGCTCCAAGCTTGTGAAAATATGTGAAAATATGTGCGAATCTTTGAATATATATTGTTTTAAAGCAAACATTTTAACTCAGATCTTTGCTTCTGGGGGGTCCCTGGAACAAAATATTTTGAGATGCGGCGGCCAAATACATATTATTTTGGGGGTCCTTGACATGAAAAAGTCTGAGCACCACTGATATAGAAACATACGTTTTTTTTTTAATACTGTTAGGATTTAGAAGACATCTGGGTAACACTTTCTATGAAGGTCGCCTCTATAATGCTTTATAAGCTAACTTATAATGCATTATAATGCCCTTATAAGGCATTATGATGCTCGTTATAAATGTTTATAATCATGTATAACGACTTATAACCACGTTTATAACGTATTATAACTGCTGGTCATAATGCATTATTATGCTCAGTGGAACAGCACATTATTACTACCCTAACTTAGTCAGTTGTAAAGGCTCATAGAGAAGTGCTGTAATGTGTCATAACACATTATAACCAAATGTTTATTAAATGGAATAATGTCTTATAAAAATCAATAATATGCTATAACATGTGTGGCCACATATTCATGCGTTATTAGACATTGTATCATACTATAATACCCTATAGCATGAGACACAGTGACCTTTAAGTAAAGTGGAAACATTCTTTAATGGTTATTAGCACTTGTATCATACTATAATATCCTATAGCATGACACAGTGACCTTTAAGTAAAGTGGAAACATTCTTTAATGGTCATTAGCACTTGTATCATACTATAATACCCTATAGCATGACGTAGTGACCTTTAAACATTCTTTATAAGTCATTAGCATTTGTAACATATTATAATACTCTATAGCTTGATGTAGAGAGAAGGAACAAGTCCATATCAGTGTGTTTTGAGTTTGTTCATTTTACTGGACATTATGGAACTGCAACAAGACAGTTAAACACATAAACAATGCATTTAAGGCATGTTTCTTCATCACATTATCATAACAGGATGCATTGGCTTTCTTTTTGATTGATAGCCATACTGTAACTGGACATAAACAGAATAATACATAACAGAAATAACATCACATTTAAAAAAAACAAATGTTTTACAAACATATAACATAAATACATGACACCAAATAGTTCTGTTGTTTCCAAAATAGTATTACTATTACAGTGGGGTAGAATTAATTAATTAATCACAACACAGTCACACAGTAGCAGCTTGGCAGCTTGGGGCCTTTGCAGTCACTACTTCAGTGCATGTTATTGTCCTCTTTGACTGACATAATCCTGTAGCACTCACTGGAGTGTAATGCCCCCTTGTGGCGTGGTGGGGCTATTGCTCTGTATGTGTTGTTGCTATTCAAGTTCATAGTAGATGTCATGGTATTACAAGTTAAATAGTTTCAAAGAGAGAGTTCACGCATAAGTGTATTTCTTTTCTGTCATATTGTTGTAATGTTAGTATATTTACTTAATAGTCACTGTGTTCCATTCCTGCAAAAGACAACACATACAGAGCAATAGCTCCACCGCGCCACAAGGGGGGCATTACACTCCAGTGAGCGCTACAGGATTCTGTCAGTCAAAGAGGACAATAACATAACATCCTGTTATATAATGTGATGAAGACTGGACAGAAACGTGCCTTAATTCATTGTTTAATTATGTCTTTAACTATCTTGTTGCAGGTGGGATATCATAAAGTGGGTAAACTTAGACACATGAAGTAGCATATGACCAGGGAGTATTTTGATGGTGGGAAAGTTGGCCATTTGTCTCCACAATGTGTGTAACTACAATTGTCCTCCATGCTGAGCAGCGTAGCTTAGCATCTTAGCTTAGCATCTTAACTTAGCAGCTAAAGCTAACTTGCACTGAAGTAGTGACTGCAGAGGCCCCAAGCTGCTACTGTGTGATTAATTAATTCATTCTACCCCACTGTAATAGTAATACTATTTTGGAAACGACAGAACTATTTGGTGTCATGTATTTATGTTATATTTTTGTAAAACATTTGTTTTGTTTAAATGTGATGTTATTGCTGTTATGTATTATTCTGTTTATGTCCAGTTACAGTATGGCTATCAATCAAAATATAAGCCAATGCATCCTGTTATGATAATTTGATGAAGAAACGTGCCTTAAATTCATTGTTTATGTGTTTAACTGTCTTGTTGCAGTTCCATAATGTCCAGTAAAATGAACAAACTCAAAACACACTGATATGGACTCATTCCTTCTCTCTACATCAAGCTAAAGTATTATAATATGATACAAATGCTAATGACTTATAAAGAATGTTGTCACTTTACTTAAAGGTCACTATGTCATGCTATAGGGTATTATAGTATGATACAAGTGCTAATGACCATTAAATAATGTTTCCACTTTACTTAAAGGTCACTACGTCGTGCTATAGGGTATTATAGTATGATACAAGTGCTAATAACCATTAAATAATGTTTCCACTTTACTTAAAGGTCACTGTGTCGTGCTATAGGGTATTATAGTATGATACAATGTCTAATAACGCATGAATATGTGGCCACTTTACTTAAATATCTCAAAGTCATGTTATATCATATTATTGATATTTATAAGACATTATTCCATTTAATAAACATTTGGTTATGATGCGTTATGACACATTACAGCACTTCTCTATGAGCCTTTACAACTGACTAAGTTAGGGTAGTTATAATGTGCTGTTCCACTGAGCATAATAATGCATTATGACCAGCAGTTATAAATGTGGTTATAAGTTGTTATACATGATTATAAAGATTTATAACAAGCATTATAATGCCTTATAAGGGCATTATAATGCATTATAAATGAGCTTATAAAGCATTAGAGAGGCGACCTTCATAGAAAGTGTTACCGACATTTGTAGAATCGGCCTCAGGTCTTAATGGGTTAAACCCCAGCACCCGTATTCTAGGGGAAACTTTCACAGAAAATAGAAGATCTACAAGCATACAAGCTGATCTGTAAGCTTGTAGATCTGCTATTTTCAGCTAAGATATTTAATGTAGAGTGAAAACAGAACATACACTATAAGACCCTGATGGACTCCACTAAACAGGGTTTAAGTGGTTAAAGCCCTCCACAAAAACGTACATTTGTTAAGAAAAACAGGTAAAAGAAACAACACTGGATCATTGGTTTTCATACACAGTTGATACATTTAGCATCATTATTTAAACATGGATACTGATGACACATTGTGGACATTTAGTCTGACAATGTCTTCTGCCATTTCAAACATTTAAATTATGAACATGAAATTTTAATTAGTGTACATTGTGTCCAGTCTTACTTTGTCCACTGCTGGTTTGACTGGGTGTCTTCAGTCCAGGTGTGGTTTGACTGGATGTCTTCAGTCTACTACTACTCCTCTTCCACTTTCTGTGGAGAAGACAACTTATTATGAATAAAGACAATAAAGAGAAAAAATATACTTATATAATATCAATATATATCAATATATATATATCTATATCACTCCAAGGCTGGAAACATACTTAATGTCAGTCTGCAAACAGAAACGACAGCACTCGATATCCATGCTACAAACACATGGTCCAGTTGTCGTCAACGGTGCAGCATGTTTTCATGGACTTTTTCATCAAAACTGATCTGTCCCTGTTCAAATTTGCTTCCATAATGACGGACGGTGCCCCAGCCATGGTGGGCAGTGCCAGAGAGCAGTAAGTAAGTACATTTTATTTATATAGCACTTCTCACAGAGATGGCTCACAAAGTGCTTCACATAAATAGAGATATATAGAGAAATAAAAACAAAACAAGGTATTAAAATAGGTAGAACTGTAAAAAAAAAAAAACTCAAGTAGAAGAGCAAATAACAATACAAACGTGGAAATAAAATCATGCAACATTTGCAAAAGCTTGTTCAAATAATAGCGTTTTAAGGTTGTTCTTAAAAATTTCCACAGAGGCTGCAGCTCTCAAGGCATGTAGTAGAGGCCCTAGGAGGGGTCCACGCGCGACTGCTTATTTTTTTTTCTAGTTTTGATTTTTGGCATCCATAGAACCTCTAATATTGGGATTTTGATGATCCCAAGAAAAAAAGTGGTCCCAAGTGTGTTTTTTTCAATGTTTTATTACCCCTATGAGACCTGGGAGATGGCTGGCTGGAACGCCGGCGAGAGTGTCTTTCGGAGACTGTGGAACGCTCAAATTTAGACGTAGCCCAAAGATAGAGATACCATTTGATTCCAGACAACCTCAGGTTTTTTCATGCTACCTTGTCGGGAAGGGGGCTAAATACCTAATGATTCAAAGTTAAGACAACATTTTGGCGAGGGAAAAACGACCATCAGCATTTTCCAAATGGTCCCTTGAGCTGTCACCTCAATATATGTGAATGGAAATGGGTTACATGGATACCTACAAGCCTCCCCTGTACAGAAATGTCAAATTTATGCCAATCTCATGCAGTTTTGGGCAAGAACCATGCAGTGTTTTGCATGCAGTACAAATATGTAATTTCCGCCTATTGTAAAAAGGAGACCACTTTACTGCATCTATAGCTGTATGAGACCACTGTACTGTATCTATAGCTGCATGAGACCACTGAACTGTATCTATAGCTGTATGAGACCACTGTACTGTATCTATAGCTGCATGAGACACTGTACTGTATCTATAGCTGCATGAGACCACTGTACTGCATCTATAGCTGCATGAGACCACTGTACTGCATCTATAGCTACATGAGACCACTGTAATGTATATATAGCTGTATGAGACCACTGTACTGTATCTATAGCTGCATGAGACCACTGTACTGTATCTAAACCACTGTGCTGAATCTATAAACCACTGTACTGCATATAGACCATTGTACTGCATTTATAGACCACATACATTGACCACTGTACTGTATCTAATATAGACCACTATACTGCAACTCAACACAACTTAAAACATTTATTTATAAAGCACATTTAACATGACCAGGTCACCCAAAGTGCTGCACAGGTCGCCACGAAGGCTCGGTAGATGCAGTACAGTGGTCCACAGATGCACTAGAGTAGTCTACAGATGCACTTGAGTGGTCTACAGATGCATTATAGGTGTCCACAGTGACAGATCACGACAGTGGTCTACAGATGCAGTATAGGGGTCTAAAGATGCACTAGAGTGGTCTACAGATGCACTAGAGTGGTCTCTAGATGCACTAGAGTGGTCTATAGATGCACGACAGTGGTCTACAGATGCACTAGAGTGGTCTACAGATGCACTAGAGTGGTCTACAGATGCACGACAGTGGTCTACAGACACACTAGAGTGGTCTACAGACACACTAGAGTGGTCTACAGATGCACGACAGTGGTCTACAGACACACTAGAGTTGTCTACAGATGCACTAGAGTGGTCTACAGATGCACGACAGTGGTCTACAGACACACTAGAGTGGTCTACAGATGCACTAGAGTGGTCTACAGATGCACGACAGTGGTCTACAGACACACTAGAGTGGTCTACAGATGCACTAGAGTGGTCTACAGATGCGCTAGAGTGGTCTACAGATGCACGACAGTGGTCTACAGACACACTAGAGTGGTCTACAGATGCACTACAGTGGTCTACAGATGCACAACAGTGGTCTACAGATGCACTAGAGTGGTCTACAGATGCACTAGAGTGGTCTACAGATGCACTACGGTGGTCTACAGATGCAGTACATGGTCTACATATGCACTACAATGTGTCTGTAGACCACTCTAGTGTGTCTGTAGACCACTATCGTGCATCTGTAGACCACTCTAGTGTGTCTGTAGACCACTCTAGTGCATTGTAGATCACTCTAGTGTGTCTGTAGACCACTGTCGTGCATCTGTCGTGATTACATTAGGTCTCATTGGAAACCTGAGGTTGTCTGGAATCAAATGGTATCTCTATCTTTGGGCTACGTCTAAATTTGAGCGTTCCACAGTCTCCGAAAGACACTCTCGCCGGCGTTCCAGCCTGCCATCTCCCAGGTCTCATAGGGGTAATAAAACATTGAAAAAAACACACTTGGGACCACTTTTTTTCTTGGGATCATCAAAATCCCAATATTAGAGGTTCTATGGATGCCAAAAATCCAAACTAGAAAAAAAAATAAGCAGTCGCGCGTGGACCCCTCCTAGGGCCTCTACTAATGTGGAAGAGCATTCCAAAGCCTGGGAACTACAGCCTGAAAGGCTCTGTCACCTTTTGTAATACCCTCCATGGCATATAACATGGGACCAGGTCGGTTAGGTATTTCGGGGCCTGACCATTCAAAGCTCAGTAGAATAGTGAATATGAAACTATCATTACATTATTCAGTAGAATAGTGAATATGAAACTATCATTACATTATTCAATAGAATAGTGAATATGAAACTATCATTACATTATTCAGTAGAACAGTGAACATGAAACTATCATTACATTATTCAGTATAGTGAATATGAAACTATCATTACATTATTCAGTAGAATAGTGAATATGAAACTAACATTATATTATTCAGTAGAATAGTGAATATGAAACTATCATTATATTATTCAGTAGAATAGTGAATATGAAACTATCATTACATTATTCAATAGAATAGTGAATATGAAACTATCATTACATTATTCAATAGAATAGTGAATATGAAACTATCATTACATTATTCAGTAGAATATTGAATATGAAACTAATATTACAGTATTCAGTAGAATAGTGAACATGAAACTATCATTATATTTGTCAGTAGAATAGTGAATATGAAACTATCATTATATTATTCAGTAGAATAGTGAATATGAAACTTATCATTATATTATTCAGTAGAATAGTGAATATGAAACTATCATTACATTAGTCAGTAGAATAGTGAATATGAAACTATCATTATATTATTCAGTAGAATAGTGAATATGAAACTATCATTATATTATTCAGTAGAATAGTGAATATGAAACTATCATTACATTATTCAATAGAATAGTGAATATTGAAACTATCATTACATTATTCAATAGAATAGTGAATATGAAACTATCATTACATTATTCAGTAGAATAGTGAATATGAAACTACCATTACATTATTCAGTAGAATAGTGAATATGAAACTATCATTACATTATTCAGTAGAATAGTGAATATGAAAATATCATTACATTATTCAGTAGAATAGTGAACATGAAACTATCATTACATTATTCAGTAGAATAGTGAATATGAAACTATCATTACATTATTCAGTAGAATAGTGAACATGAAACTATCATTACATTATTCAGTAGAATAGTGAATATGAAACTACCATTACATTATTCAGTAGAATAGTGAATATGAAACTATCATTACATTATTCAGTAGAATAGTTAATATGAAACTACCATTACATTATTCAGTAGAATAGTGAATATGAAACTATCATTACATTATTCAGTAGAATAGTGAACATGAAACTATCATTACATTATTCAGTAGAATAGTGAATATGAAACTACCATTACATTATTCAGTAGAATAGTGAATATGAAACTATCATTACATTATTCAGTAGAATAGTGAATATGAAACTACCATGACATTATTCAGTAGAATAGTGAATATGAAACTATCATTACATTATTCAGTAGAATAGTGAATATGAAACTATCATTACATTATTCAGTAGAATAGTGAATATGAAACTATCATTACATTATTCAGTAGAATAGTGAATATGAAACTATCATTACATTATTCAGTAGAATAGTGAATATGAAAATATCATTACATTATTCAGTAGAATAGTGAATATGAAACTATCATTACATTATTCAGTAGAATAGTGAACATGAAACTATCATTATATTAGTCAGTAGAATAGTGAATATGAAACTATCATTACATTATTCAGTAGAATAGTGAATATGAAACTATCATTACATTATTCAGTAGAATAGTGAACATGAAACTATCATCACATTATTCAGTAGAATAGTGAACATGAAACTATCATCACATTATTCAGTAGAATAGTGAATATGAAACTATAATTACATTATTCAGTAGAATAGTGAATATGGAAATATCATCACATTATTCAGTAGAATGGTGAATATGGAAATATCATCACATTATTCACCAGCAAGCACTGTGCAGGACAATACAAGTCAATAGCGAAAATAGCCAATCTACAAGCTCACAACATGTGGCACTGCAATGCGTTGTGAGCTTGCTGTAGGCTATTTCTGTGGAATAATTGTCTATTTTCACTAAATGTCTATATTTGCCCAGAATAGGTATGCTAGGGTTCATGTGGTTAATATAGAACCAACTCTAACAGTAAAGGTGCGTTCAGACCTGAAGATTAGATACAAAGTCAATGCAAAAACCCATCGTCGGCACCCGCTGGCCTAGCGGTCCAGGCGCATACCACATACGCTGGTAATCCAGCTTGACAGCGGGTTCGACTCCCGATCCCAACGACCTTTGCTGTGTGTCTCCCCCCATCTCTCTCCCCATTTCCTGTCAGTCTACTGTCCTATCAATAAAGGCATAAAAAGCCCCAAAAAGACTCACTGTGGCGTGACCGGGCGCGACGTGAACGGGGCGACGCGACACGTCGTCTCGGTATCTTCGCTCCAGTTGAAAAAATCCAAGTGAAGCGATGTTCGCTTCGCCCAACTTCACCCATCGCGTCCTGACAGTCAATCAGCATTGATATTGTTCTGTAGGATATGTTTGGTTTGATTCATCCAAATCCAACCGACCAGCAACGCGGGGGAAAGACAAAATTCCAGCTGTATTTGTAGAGACATAGGAACTGATGCTGCTCATAAACAATATAGTATAGCAGGAATTATGATCAATATGCTGAACATAATTGCTGTGGCTCTTAAAAGAGCCATCTTGGGTGTTTTTGTTACCCCAAGGTACAAACTGGAACCGTCGGTCCATTTGGTTACACTCCCAAAGTTAAATTAACAACTGTGGAGTCTCACTACGAGACCGCCTGGCAGGTAAGCGCCTCACCATGGGGAGACAGTGGAGGAGAGACAGAGAGAAGACCAAGAGACAGCGCTGCAGCCTAGGCTGCGTCATCGAGGGGCGGTACCTGCCACTCTACCTCCTCGATCAGCCCCAACTCAGCGCACCTGTGTGACAGGCCGGGCGTTGGCTACAAACACTCTCTGCTCTGTCTCTCTCACTAGTATTCTGACTCTCCATGGTGAAGGACGGGCGCCAGGCGGTAAGACAATACTCCACTGTTTCCCTTCCAAAGCTCTGTGTTTGCTAAGTGAAATGTCCGCTAAAGTTATGTCTCTTATATGTTATAGGCACCGTATGGAACTTATCAAAAAGCCCGTAATGTGAGGACAGAACGAGGCCGACAGCCAGGGGAGAGGTCTGCCCCGTAAAATAAGTGATCCACTGTATAAACCATGCTCTCTGAGCCTGAGGTGTGAGCCGGAGCTTCACTGCCCCCCCCCCCCCCCCCTTTGAAACTGTGTCGCACCGTGCTGGATAATTGATGTCTAAACTGAGCCCCGACCCTGGGAAGAACCTGTGTTAACAGTTATTCACCGTGCTAGATACTTACCCTTATTACGATTTGAACATTTATGCAGTAACTCTGTGCCATTCTTTGAAGAAAGACCCATGTTTGGGCTTGTACCACCACTGTCTGACTCTTGGCTTTGATCGATACCCCACACAACGTAAATTAACGAAGCGCCATCAATGAAGAAAGATCACACAGTGAGGCACAAGTTAAGGTGAAACCAAACGTGGCATCTTTACTAACTGGCCGGAAACATCACACAGCATTTATAGACACCCACATTACACCATGTGATCCATGACACTACTACTAACACTGTCAGTGGGCTGGAGGGGTCCCTGTGAACATTTTATATCTGTTGTAGCCTATGCAGTGGCGCAGCCAGAACGCGAGTATAGGCTGGGACCAGGCAGGAGCGGGTGGGCACCCAATGCACGCTGGGGACGCATGGTCTTTGTTGTACAGAACCTAGATCAGCTTTAGAACAAAACCTGATCAATTAACTGCCTATTTCATGTTGAATATTGGATAGCTTATAATTGCTTTTTATTATATTTCTTAATACAAACAAAGTAAATCCATTTCACATTTTGATAGAAGTAGGGTAGCAAAAACATAATCTTGGGCTTGGCCATCGGCCTGGCAGAGATAACAATCAATCGCTTCACCACTGAACACTACATTGTTGTGATTTGTACGACTTCATTCACAAACAGCACACTAACTTACTGTCAATAGCTAAAGATTGAACATGAACATGACTTGTTTTATAGTAACTTTGCAAGGTCATTTTGTCATGTTATAGTGTGTATATTGTATAGTGTTACAGTGTGTATATTGTCCGAGGAAAAACAGGGACGCTCAGTTTCTCTGCACGTTACGTTGTCGTCAACGTGTTGAAAACAAGTTCAACTCTGGCACGGGACGTGTGTGTGTGTGTGTGTGTGTGTGTGTGTGTGTGTGTGTGTGTGTGTGTGTGTGTGTGTGTGTGTGTGTGTGTGTGTGTGTGTGTGTGTGTGTGTGTGTGTGTGTGTGTGTGTGTGTGTGTGTGTGTGTGTGTGTGTGTGTGTGTGTGTGTGTGTGTGGCGCATACTTGTAAGGAGACTGCTCCTTCCTGCTTCATAGAGCAAGACCTGCACTCGCCTTTCATTGAAAATGAATTACTAGCCGTCGTCTGAAATGTCCTTAATGTAGCAAGCTGCCTAAAGCCTTGTAGCAACTCATAATATAATAACGGCTCATAATGTAATAACGGTTCATAATGTAATAATTTAAATGTAATAAAAATTCATAATGTAATAATCAGCTCATAATGTAATAAAAAAATTAGCGCATAACGTAATAACAGATTTTTCTATAATGTAATAATGTAACAATGTGTTACATTATAAATCTCACGTGGCCGCTTAAAATGTAATAAAAGTTCATAATGTAATAATGTCTCATATTGTTGAGAAAATAATCATAATCATAATCATAATATCATCATAATAATCATTATCAGTATCATGGTCAGTATCAGTATCATGATCAGTATCATGGTCAGTACCATGGTCAGTACCATGGTCAGTACCATGGTCAGTATCAGTACCATGGTCAGTACCATGGTCAGTATCAGTATCATGGTCAGTATCAGTATCATGGTCAGTATCATGGTCAGTACCATGGTCAGTATCAGTACCATGGTCAGTACCATGGTCAGTATCAGTATCATGGTCAGTACCATGGTCAGTATCATGGTCAGTATCAGTATCATGGTCAGTATCAGTATCAAGGTCGGTATCATGGTCAGTACCATGGTCAGTATCAGTATCATGGTCTGTATCATGGTCAGTACCATGGTCAGTATCATGGTCAGTATCAGTATCATGGTCAGTACCATGGTCAGTATCATGGTCAGTATCATGGTCAGTATCATGATCAGTATCAGTATCAAGGTCTGTATCATGGTCAGTATCAGTATCAGTATCATGGTCTGTATCATGGTCAGTACCATGGTCAGTATCATGGTCAGTATCAGTATCAGTATCATGGTCTGTATCATGGTCAGTACCATGGTCAGTATCATGGTCAGTATCAGTATCAGTATCATGGTCTGTATCATGGTCAGTATCATGGTCAGTATCAGTATCATGGCCAGTATCATGGTCAGTATCATGGTCAGTACCATGGTCAGTATCATATCAGTATCATGGTCAGTATTATGGTCAGTATCAGTATCATGGTCAGTATCATGGTCAATATCGGTATCATGGTCGGTATCATGGTCAATATCAGTACCATGGCCAGTACCATGGTCAGTATCATGGTCAATATCAGTACCATGGCCAGTACCATGGTCAGTATCAGTATCATGGTCAGTATCAGTATCATGGTCAGTATCATGGTCAGTATCAGTATCATGGCCAGTATCATGGTCAGTATCAGTGTCATGGTCAGTATCATGGTCAATATCGGTATCATGGTCAGTATCATGGTCAATATCAGTACCATGGCCAGTACCATGGTCAGTATCAGTATCATGGTCAGTATCATGGTCAATATCAGTACCATGGCCAGTACCATGGTCAGTATCAGTATCATGGTCAGTATCAGTATCATGGTCAGTATCATGGTCAGTTTAATGTCAGTACCATGGTCAGTATCATGGTCATTATCATGGTCAGTATCAGTATCATGGTCTGTATCAAGGTCAGGTCAGTACCATGGTCAGTATCATGGTCAGTTTCATGGTCACCATGATACACACCAGGTGTACGTTCTGCCATGACGCTTGGCGGCGAGCTAACAATGCTAAGCTCCTAGCCTCGTTACTCCACAGTTGTTTTGTCCACATCTTCAGTGAAATACTTCCATACGAACGTCGAGCGGCCTGTTGTTTAGCTGGGGCTGCCCTCACCTAGCTGCTGTGTTCGCTACAATGTTATATTGTTTATACAACTAGATTCTGTCCCGAAAAAGACTAACGCAATACTGGCCGCTTCCTAGCCCTTGTCCAGAGCGTTAGTGAGTTCCCTCTAACGCCCGCCCTGGAAGACCCAGGGCTCTGCGCTTGTACAAGGAATTCCACTGCCCTGCGAGTGCTCAAGAGTAGTGAAAATAAACAAAACCATTTCGCTACTCACCGAAACAAAGGCTGTTTTGCGTTGATGAAAGTCTATTCTCGGAGTTGGGAAGCCTCTCAGCACCCCACCTACTCTGTAAAATACAATTTTTGGGCAGAAAATAAAATATGTCCCCGAGACGGAAATTATTTGTATTTACTCCACTGCGCCCTCTACAGATCTGGACAATTTGAACTTACCATTAACCAAATCTGTAGAGGGCACTGTGGAGTAAATAAAAATAATTTCCGTCTCGCAGACATATTTTATTTTCTGCCCAAAAAGTGTATTTTACAGAGTAGGTGGGGTGCTGAGAGGCTTCCCACCTCCGAGAATAGACTTTCAACAACACAAAACAGCCTTTGTTTCGGTGAGTAGCGAAATGGTTTTGTTTATTTTCACTACTCTTGAGCCCTCACAGGGCAGTGGAATTCCTTGTACAAGCGAAACTGATGGGTGGGGATTAGGCTTGTAACCGGAGAACAATGGGCCAACGACCAACCAAAACCACTCATGCTAATGTTGTCCCTGCAAGTTAAAACCACTCTCCGCCCCCACAAGACCGACAGAAACACACAGAAACACTGCTGTGTTTGTAATGTAATTTAAACCACTTAATGTTTCTAAAAAGGATATCTGTTGGGATTGAAAGCTTCCTCAACATTCGAACTGTGTTAATATGGAAAAAAAAAATAATCAGCAAAAAAAAAAAAAAAGGTTATTTAGCTAGTTTCTACTGTTTTTCAACTCGCGAGTTGATGCCCGAAACACCAGGCCTGCTCACATTTAAATTATTACATTATGAACCGTTATTACATTATGAGCCGTTATTACATTATGAGTTGCTACAAGCCTTCCGTATGAAAAGCTCGACTGTTTATGTCCATTCGTCGGATTGACGTTTGTTTTATTGAATTCAGTGATTTGCCGTGACTTTGACTTATTATGTTCATCAAGCCAGTGCCAATAGCACTGTGTCAAGTCAAACGAGAGTAAACACTTGACTTCCGGATGGTCGGCCTTCAAAATAAGAGCTTGCTTAAAGTAACCGTTTTACTTTAGGTCAGAGAAATTCAAAATAAGAGTAAAACTGACTCGCTATTAATGCTTAGTTTTCACTGTTGCTACACTTAGAATATCTAATAACAAGTGTGTGAACCCAATAGGCTACTTAAAATTATAATATAGTAAGTAGAGTAATATATTGACTTGTTATATGCTGTTTTTTGAAGAATGCTTAGATTTCAATGTTGCCACACTTGAACTATCAAATATGAAATTTGATATTAATATATCCGATATTTGACATTAATATAGAGACATTTTGTCCATGTCGTGCAGCCCTAGTGTATGTGTGCGTGCGGGTGTGTGTGCGTGTGTGTGTCATGTGATGACATTATGTTGGTGTTGTGTGTGTGTATGAAAATGCTCAGTGCAAATGGGATGAAAGTCTACAATGAAGGACACTGATAGTTAATGTCTTGTGTCCAAACTTTTCACAATTTTCACAAGATTTATCCAAAAAAAATACAGATCTACAAGCTCAAAACGGGCAGTAATTGGATGTGTTGTGATCTTGTAGATAAACTATCCCAAACAATGTATAAAATAGGGTTAAAGAGGTTAAACTGTTCCTTGTTTTACTGTGGACTGCCTGGAGCTCTCTCAAGGACCCCTCGGGGTCCCCGACCACACTTTGAGAACCACTGCTCTATAGATATCATAAAAAATATTATTGCAATTTAAATCATTTTTTTATACAATTGTAGAATTGAAGAAAAGGTTATTTCTTCAGTTTAATGTAACTTAACATGATATCACTTTGTCATGTCATAGTGTTGTGTATAGTGTAGAAGGATTCACATACTTTGTGTGTGGAGGTCCAGGTTCATCACTGAAGACAGGAGGCATGTATTTAGACTGGTCACTCTTCATAGACAGAAGGCTGGGTGTTGGAGACTCTGGTCTGTGGTGAACCCTTCTGGAATCATAAAACAATTCTTATCCACACTTTGGTAAGATTTCTTCAATAGTTCTTCAACATTGATCAGAGAGTTGAAGGGGTACACCAGTTAATCCTAAGTATCATAAGTGGACGCCCCACCTATCCTAACTAGCATCCTAAATACTTTTGGGAGCCGCCCCACCAATCCCCTTATAAGGGCATGACTGCATGGCCCTGCCTGCAGTCACACCTGTGTGTGATTTATGTGTGCAGAAACGTTAGACTTATATTCATTGGAATGCCTTCTGAGGGCAGCATTTAATTTCATTGGTTCTCCCGCCCGTCCAATCAGTGAGAGTGGGAGGCGGGACAGGAGGTGGGTTCAAGCAAGCAGAGCAGACCAGGCTGTGAGGCTACTGAACTCCAATTCTACCGGCTGCCTCGTGCCATGCTAGGCTCAGCGTTAAACTTCCAGTCAAAATATCATGGGATCGAATCGTCATGACACACTGTTGTTAATGTATTGTTTTGTAGTAGTTTACACTTGTATAAGATCACTTTGTTGTGTTATAGTGTTGTGTATATTGCATAGGAGGATTTACATATTTTGTGTCTGGAGGTCCCCACCTATACAACCAATCTCTTTGCTAAAAACAGCCAATCTACAAGCCCACATGTCATGTTGCAACGTGTTGTGAGAACAATTGTTGTATCATTTGATATTCTGGAATCAGATTTTATTATTTTTTTAAAGGAAAGGTTGGGTTTTATCCACCTTTTAGGCTTACTGTCAGCGGATTCACAATAGGCCTAAGAGCAAGAAATTTGAAGAATTCCTATTTTTCACTGTTGTTACACTTTAACTATGTTTTTTGAAGAATGCTTAGTTTTCACTGTTGCTACACTTAGAATATCAAATAAGAAGTGTACTAACCCCAACACGCTACTTAGAATTAAGAGTAATATATTAACTTGTTGCATGCTGTTTTTTTTTAAGAATGCTTAGATTTCACTGTTGCTACACTTATCAAATAACAAGTGTGTGAACCCAATAGCACTTAAAATGAAGACTTGTTATTATACTATTTTTTTAATATGTTTTTTTTTGTTTTCACTGTTGCAACACTTAAAATATCGAATATAATTTTAAGGATAATATCGATAGATTTGGCATTAATATAGATATGACATTTTGTCCATGTTGTGCAGCCCTAGTGTGTGTGTGTGTGTGTGTGTGTGTGTGTGTGTGTGTGTGTGTGTGTGTGTGTGTGTGTGTGTGTGTGTGTGTGTGTGTGTGTGTGTGTGTGTGTGTGTGTGTGTGTGTGTGTGTGTGTGTGTGTGTGTGTGTGTCATGTGATTTTCACCACCATGAAAATATAACAATACTAACAATACTATAAAACATGTCATGTGTTATAGTAATTTGCACATGTAACTTAGCATGATATCACTTTGTCATGTCATAGTGTTATGTATATTGTAGGAGGATTCACATACTTTGTGTCTGGAAGTCCAGGTTCATCACTGAAGACAGGAGGTTCTCCTTTACACCGGTCACTCTTCACAGACAGAAGGCTGGGTGTTGGAGACTCTGGTCTCTGGCGAACGCTTCTGGAATCATAAAACAATGCTTTTGTCATCAGTGTGTGAATGGGTTCTGCTGGCTGCACGGTGCAGCATTGTCAACCAGTCTATCAGTCTAATCATAAACGGAATTACTCAGTGGCTATATTTTTTTTAATAAAAACGTGAAGACAGAAAATAAATAAGTAATGTCTGATCCAAATTAGGTGCATATATATTTTTTCGCTCTCATCCTCCACCTGTTGTAACTAGGGATGGGCAATATTATCGATTTCGTGATATATCGCGATATTTTATTTCGCGTTACTGTATCGATACTCCAGGCTGTCATATCGCGATTTTTTTAAAACGATTTTTTGCTTTTGCAGATGCAGGCTTTATGAAAAAACATTCAAAGAACCTATCACTGATCTGCAGCTACTCAATATGTAGTGTATATGTCACAGGTAAATTGGCATTCCAGGGAAATTGGAAGGGGAGCGCTTGTTTTTAGGCGCGGGGCAGGGCTGCGAGGCAGGGCTTTGATGCGAGGACGACGACGACAACATGGATATACATACATACTGGCCTCAGTGGCGCACTTCGATAATCATTGGACTCCCCATCCACTACCACTGGGAGTCTGGGTTTGACTCCCGCTTGGGACATTACTTTTTCAAACAACCGCAGACTACTTTTTTTCGCCGATAAAGTATAGTTTTGGACCATGACGGAGGTGCGCCGACTCAGCAGACCTTGAGGCCGAGGAGTCGAGCCTGAGTGCCTCCAGGCGCGAGTGCCCGCGACGACCGGCCGATGGTCTGCTAGTCGACTAAGCACCGTCCGAGTTATGTACCGATAGGCACAGAATCGTAAACGATGTTGTGGGGACTGCGTTTGCCCCTCTATGGTTTGCCCCAACTGCCACTCACTGCACTAACATAGCCCGCCAGCCCCGCCCCCTCAGGCTCGCCCCCTTGTGCTTTAACTGCATGGAATAAGGCTGTTTGCGGGTGTGTGTGTGTGTGTGTGTGTGTGTGTGTGTGTGTGTGTGTGTGTGTGTGTGTGTGTGTGTGTGTGTGTGTGTGTGTGTGTGTGTGTGTGTGTGTGTGTGTGTGTGTGTGTGTGTGTGTGTGTGTGTGTGCGTGCGTGCGTGCGTGCGTGCGTGCGTGCGTGCGTGCGCGCGCGTACGTGTGCGCGCATGCGTGTGTGCGTGCTCGTTTGTGCGCGTGTGCATGCCTGCGTGTGTGGTGTGGGACTCATGTCTGGCTTGCATTGCCCTCTAGCGTTGGTTCTACAGAATTGCCTGGGGGGCGGTGAAAACAAGCGCTTCTTTTCCAATTTACCTGGAATGCCAATTTACCTGTAACATATATAGAAACACAATATGTAGTTGTGATATATGTATATATCGCAATATATATATTGTATCACAATATATTGCAATATGTATCGTATCGCAATATATCGCAGTATCGCAATATATCGTGATATAATCGTATCGTGACCCAAGTATCGTGATACGTATCGTATAGTGAGGTTGCAGTGAAGTGAGGCTGGTCCAGAGCATTAGCGAGTCTCTGTAACGCTCTGGACCGCTAGGGGGTCCGTGCGTTCTGCCCCCCGGCCCGGTATTGACTTGTTCCGCCAGTGTTTATGGGGTGGGTTAGGGGCTTGAGCTTCAACTCAACCAGGTCTGTTTGGGTTGGATTGTAATTTTCAGGCCTGTTGAAAACTGTAAAGCAGTGGTTCTCAAACATTTTCAATATCAAGGACCCCCAGATTAACATGTATTTGGCTGCAGATCCCCATCTGAACATAATATCTGCCAGGGACTCGTATAAGAGAAGATTTGTGCACTTTTCACAATTTTTCAAGATTTCTCCAAATGTTAAAAAAATAAAAGTGCAGTAATTGGATGGGTTTTGATCTTGTAGATCAGCTATCCCAAACAATGTATAAAATAGGGTTAAAGTGGTTAAACTGTTCCTTGTTTTACAATGGACTGGCTGGGGCTCCCTCAAGGACCCCTGGGGGTCCCCCGACCACACTTTGAGAACCACTGCTCTATAGATATGATAACAGATATTGCAATTTAAATCCTATCCTATGTTATACAATTGTAGAATTGAAGAAAAGGTTATTTTCTTCAGTTTAACATGTAACTTAGCATGATATCACTTTGTCATGTCATAGTGTTGTGTATATTGTAGGAGGATTCACATACTTTGTGTCTGGAGGTCCAGGTTCATCACTGAAGAGAGGAGGCATGTATTTAGACTGGTCACTCTTCATAGACAGAAGGCTGGGTGTTGGAGAGACTGGTCTCTGGCGAACCCTTCTCCTTCTGGAATCATAAAACTATTCTTATCCACACTTTGATAGATTTCTTCAATAGTTCTTCAACATTGATCAGAGAGTTGAAGGGGTACACCAGTTTATCCTAAGTATCATAAGTGGACGCCCCACCGATCCTAATTAGCATCCTAATTACTATAGGGAGCCGCCCCACCAATCCCCTTATAAGGGCATGACTGCATGGCCCTGCCTGCAGTCACACCTGTGTGTGATTTATGTGTGCAGAAACGTTAGACTTATATTCATTGGAATGCCTTCTGAGGGCAGCATTTAATTACATTGGTTCTCCCGCCCATCCAATCAGTGAGAGTGGGAGGCGGGACGGGAGGTGGGTTCAAGCAAGCAGAGCAGACCAGGCTGTGAAGCGTGACATTCAAAAAGCTACTGAACCCCTAATCTACCGGCTGCCTCGTGGCATGCTAGGCTCAGTGTTAAACTTCCAGTCAAAATATCATGGGATTGAATCCTCATGACACACTGTTGTTAATGTATTGTTTTGTAGTAGTTTACACATGTATAAGACCACTTTGTTGTGTTATAGTGTTGTGTATATTGCATAGGAGGATTTACATATTTTGTGTCTGGACGTCCCCACCTATTTTCCCTTTAAAACAAATATCTTTGCTAAAAACAGCCAATCTACAAGCCCACGTGTCATGTTGCAACGTGTTGTGAGAACAATTGTTGTATCATTTGATATTCTGGAATCAGATTTTGTTATTTTTTTTAAAGGAAAGGTTGGGTTTTATCCACCTTTTAGGCTTACTGTAAGCGGATTCACAATAAGAGCAAAATGTGACTGTTTTTGAAGAATGCTTAGTTTTTACTGTTGCTACACTTAGAATATCAAATAAGAAGTGTGCTAACCCAATAACTACTTAGAATTAAGAGTAATATATTAACTTGTTACATGCTGGGTTTGTTTAAGAATGCTTGCACTGTTGCTACACTCAAATAACAAGTGTGTGAACCCAACAGCACTTAAAATGAAGACTTGTTATTATACTATTTTTTTATATGTTTTTTTTTGTTTTCACTGTTGCAACACTTAAAATATCAAATATGAAATGTTAAGGATAATATCGATATATTTGGCATTAATATAGAGATATGACATTGTGTCCATGTTGTGCAGCCCTAGTGTGTGTGTGTGTGTGTGTGTGTGTGTGTGTGTGTGTGTGTGTGTGTGTGTGTGTGTGTGTGTGTGTGTGTGTGTGTGTGTGTGTGTGTGTGTGTGTGTGTGTGTGTGTGTGTGTGTGTGTGTGTGTGTGTGTGTGTGTCATGTGATGACATTGTGTTGGTGCTGTGTGTGTATGAAAAGGCTCAGTGCAAATGGGATGAAAGTCTACAATGAAGGATGCTGATAGTTAATGTCTTGTGTCCATTATGTTTGTACAGAACCAGACTGGGAACACCAGTGTAAATGACATCACACACCATGACCATGAGAATAACTAGAACTGAGCGCATATCTTCACCAGGCTGGGTTGTCTACATGTTCAGTCTTTGACTGATGGCTCAAGAAAGACTTGTGGTGAGCTGGTATAGTGCCACCATGAAAATATAACAATACTATACAATATGTCTTGTGTTATAGTAATTTGCACATGTAACTTAGCATGATATCACTTTGTCGTGTCATAGTGTTGTGTATATTGTAGGAGGATTCACATACTTTGTGTGTGAAGGTTCAGGTTCATCACTGAACACAGGAGGTAGTCCTTTAGACCGCTCACTCTTCATAGACAGAAGGCTGGGTGTTGGAGACTCTGGTCTGTGGCGAACCCTTCTGGAATCATAAAAAATTGCATACAATTATCATGTGAATGAAACAGTCACTTTGTTTGAACAGTATATAGTATTTTTTACGTTTTACGAGAGAGTAAAACGTAAAACAGGAAAAACTACAAAACCTAGCAATACAATAGCAAACGGTAATAAAAAGTGGTTTGTTTGTAGATATTCCTTAGTTTGTGGAAAATGGGGTTGTGGTGGCTGACGGGATATGTGTGGCTGGATAAGGGTGGGTGGGCTGGGGGGTTATGGGCAGGGGCAGAGCGTCAGTGGGGTTTGGAGGTACGGCCGTTCCCCGGCCCGGGACTCCAGGGGCCCGGCCCTCCAGCCGTCAGATCACGAGCACACAGACCCTTACTTGGTCGCACTTTGCGAGCTCTTCCTCTCGACATGTGGAGCATCAGGCAGCGGGCCAACAGTAGGTGCAGGGCATATGCACATTTACCAATAAAAGCCTCCATTGTCTCCAAATGTATTTTGCGTAAAATCATCATCAACAACTGCCCAAAAAAGTCCATTCCTGCTACGTCATCATCAATCATTTTGTCAACAGTGTGTGAATGGGTTCCTCTGGCTGCACGGTGCAGCGTTGTCAAAGATGTAGGATATCAGTCTAATCATAAACGGAATCGCTCAGTGGCTATATTTATTTTTTATAAAAACGTGAAGACAGAAAAAAAAACAAGTAATGTCTGATCCAAATTAGGTGCATATATACGTTTTCGCTCTCATCCTCCACCTGTTGTAACTCCATGAGCCTGACGTTACAGTGATTAATCCATTCAACTAACATTACCTTCAGACCAGGCAGACACATTAACAGCTAGGCTACAGTATATTGTCTGTAACAATGTGATGTTAGTACATTGAAGTTCACTGTAGCCGCTTAGCCTGCTTATATCATGCCCATCAATCGGTGGCTAACAGTAGTAATTTGAAATTGAATTTGTACTTGTACTTGGAACTGTTTGGCTGCCATGCCAATTCTTCTAAACATTTGAGTTCATTCGTTGAAGTGGGTCTGCCTAGCCCTGGTCCAGAGCGTTAGCGAGTCTTGGTAACGCTCTGGAACAGGGCTAGGGTCCGCCATCAGGGTTGGGAGGGTTACTTTTAAAAAGGAATCCCCTACAGTTACAAATTACTTGCTAAACATTGTAGTCAGTAACGTAATCCGAGTACCCCAATTTCAATTCTTCCAATTCCAATTTCTGAAAACAATTCAGTTACTTTTGGATTACTTTTAAGCAAAACTCTATTTAATTAGATAAAGCTTTACCATTGATAGACAAGAATGTTGAGCCTATGAAATGAATATAACGACAACAGAAATATGGTTAAGGTAATTTAATTGTTCAAAATTTCACCTCTCTGAACAGTGAACAGTTACATTAGAATCAGAATCAGAATCAGTTTTATTGTCACATCACAGGTTTACAAGGTAAAAAAGTGGGTGAAATTCTTTTTTGTACATCGTTCCCATCGCAACGTTAGTTTCCATAGAAAGAAGAGGGGGGGGGGGGGGAGAAGAAGAGGGTGGGGGGCAGGTGGGAAGGAGATCAAAACAAGAGCAACAGAAGGCCAGACAAGTTATCTACATATTTACAAATTACCTGAGATAATAAAAAAAACTAAACTAAGGTGCCTGAGCATAGCAGCAATGTATTGTATACTGTGCATGTTATACTTATACTGTGCATGATAGACAATGGACGTTAAGGTGCTTAGAGGAAAAGGAGCACAATAAAAAAAGACCCAAAAAAAAGTCAGTGCGTTATACAAGGGATTAAGGTGCAAAAGGTCAGTGCGTGTCCACCTAGAGTGGACTGACCCTAGTATAATCCGCATGTAGCTCCATGAGGGAGTGCAACAAAAAGTCATTTGTACCTGGTGTAGTCCACAGGTGTGTCCGAGGGGGGGCTAAAGTCCAAGTCATTGTCCCTGGTATAATCCACAGGTGTGTTCAGGAAGAGCCAGAAAAGTCTGCGCCGCCTGCTGTCCGGCTGCTGAACTCATCCAGGCTTATGCCCCATTCAGCATTCTGACAGCAGCTGGGTTGAAACTACACCAAAACCTGGTGGTGGAACTCTTGATACTGCGGTAGAGCCCCTTGCCCGGTCGCGGTCGTTGTAGGGGGTTGAACAGTCTGTGACTTGGGTGGTGCTTGTCCTTGATGATGCGCTTGGCTTTGACCACGCACCGCTTTTTGTACAGTTCCTGGAGCGCTGGGAGCTCGATTCCCATTATCCGCTCTGCCGATCGCACTACTCGTTGTAGGCTGACCTTTTCTCGGGCAGTGCAGTTCCCGTACCAGGCCGTGACACAGCCTGTTAGGATGCCTTCAACAGAACTGTTGTAGTACAGCCTCAGGATGCGACGTCCTACTCCGAGCTTCTTCAGGCGGCGGAGCCAGTACAGTCGCTGCTGAGCCTTTTTCCTCACGTGTGTGGAGTGCGTCTCCCATTTGAGGTCCTCCTCGATGTGTACTCCGAGGAACTTGAACTCGCTGACCCTTTCCACTGCAGCACCGTCGATGAGGATGGGCGCATGGTCTCTCCGCGGCCTCCTGAAGTCCACGATCAGTTCTTTGGTCTTGTCGACGTTAAGAGAGAGGTTGTTCTCGCGGCACCAGTGTGCCAGTGATTTGATCTCCTCTCTGTAGTCAGACTCGTCGTTGTTGACGATTCGGCCTATCACTGTCGTGTCGTCCGCGTACTTTATGATGGTGTTGGAGACATGTGTGGCTATGCAGTCATACGTGTACAGGGAGTAGAGGAGAGGGCTCAGCACGCATCCCTGGGGTGCTCCGGTGTTGAGGGTCAGGGGGTCGGATGTGATGCTGCCCATTCTCACCACCTGATGTCGGTTGGACAAGAAGTCCTGTATCCAGTCGCACATGCTTGGGTGTAGCCCTAGGTGTCTGAGCTTTTTGTCAAGTATTGCTGGGACAATGGTGTTGAATGCTGAGCTGTAGTCCACGAACAGCATACGTACTGTAGCATTACTGTAGTGTCATTGCGTCAACCACTAACACATCATAACAAAATGCATCGTGACCTACAGTACCAACCACCGTGCCAAATCCCATTACCTTTAAGAGAAGACTGCGCTATCCATTATCCCCAATCCAATATATGCTCTCCTATCTCCCTGTCTACAGTGTTGCCTGGTCTGATTATTATAAACCACATTGGGCTTGTTTTTCAACATAACATGTGAGCTTGTAGATCGTCTATTTTCAAATAGCCAACATATATAAATATGCACATTGTTTAATGGACGACATATATAGGTTTGAAGTGTAGCCTATTATAGTCGCTTCTTTTGGGCTTGTTTTCATACACCTGGTTGCTTATTCCTCTCGCACTGCACAATCTGGCAACACTGCTCATGTTCCGACATGAACTCTTCAGCCGCACTGTGGAGATTTTACATGGAGCACACACCCCCGATGTTTGATTGCCTTTCAATAAAACCACATTTGATAGACATAAGTATCACCTACATGTTACTGATTAGAGAGAATTTTATATTTTTGTAATCAGTTCATTATTTTCTGTGTAGGCTAATCGATGAATAAAACTGACGTGTGTAAATTGGAGCATTGCATTGCACGATGCACAAATTGTCTTCTTTAAATAGACTATCATCTTATATAAACACAATTGACACAACATTAGAATCACAGAGTGTTGACAATAATAGCCTAGTAGAGAGAGGTGAGCGCTGTGCGCCCTGACCGTCTCCATGAATCCATTGTAGTCTGTGCGCTCTTGCGGGTGGTTGTTTGGTGTTATAATTATGTATAACTTGTTTGTAAAATTGATGAGGGGAAGGGGAGAATGTAATCCGCCTGTAACCCCCGTTACTGTAATCCAGATTACACATTTTAAAATGTACTGTAAAATGTTACCGTTACCGTTTTTTTTACCCTGATTACGTAACGGCATTACATGTAATCCGTTACTTCCGAACCCTGTCCGCCATGCACCGTGGTGCTGAACTCTTAACTCTCAAATGCTTTGAATTTGTGTGAGAGAAAACGGCAATAGCCGAGGCTTGTAAGACCTGCAGTTAAGGGGATGTGTTTGTTTGTTTTAAAGCGCTGTAACGTCAAGCTTTGATGGGTTATTATATCGCACCATAGTGTATATCGTATAGTCTGAGGCGCAGACTTCCCGATTGTGCGTTCTGCCTCCCGTCCGGTATTGACTTGTTCCGCCAGTGGTTATGGGGTGGGTTAGGGGCTTGAGCTTCAACTCAACCAGGTCTGTTCGGGTTGGATTGTAATTTTCAGGCCTGTTGAAAACTGTAAAGCAGTGGCTCTCAAACATTTTCAATATCAAGGACCCTCAAAAACATGTATTTGGCTGCAGATCCACGTCTGAAAATAATATCTGCCAGGGACTCGTATAAGAGAAGATTTGGCATTTTTCCAAGTTGTATCCAAATTGTTGGAGCCAAATTGCCTTCATATTTATTTTGTTTGTTATATGTAAATGAATCATCTTAAATCACAGTGGGTGGCCCTAATATCTACCTCATGTTGCAGAGGTGTCGCATTATTAGTCACCATGACAACCACCACAGGAGAGGTGTGGCATGGTCAGTAGCCATGGCAACCACCACAGGGGGTGGTTACCCATTTATACCTGGTGGTGGGTGATTGTGGCCAGGTGGCAATGGGGAAAAGCCACACAGTTTTTGACCGTGTTTCATGTGCTGTACAGGTCGGCATTCAATGCTTCTGTCTGAGTATATTGTGTATCTATGATTTATGGGCAATAAATGGCTTGACATATCCGAAAGTATACAACAGCTCTGGACATTGAATTTCATGCACGCGTCTAACTAAACTCAACCCAGTTGACCCTCGCAGTAGGCTTAAAGGTAAAGGCTCTACAAGCTCAAAACGGGCAGTAATTGGATGTGTTGTGATCTTGTAGATCAGCTAACCCAAACAATGTATAAAATAGGGTTAAAGTGGTTAAACTGTTCCTTGTTTTACATTGGACTGGTTGGAGCTCGCTCGAGGACCCCTGAGGGTCCCCAGACCCCACTTTGAGAACCACTGCTCTATAGATATGATAAAAGATATTGCACTTTAAATCCTATATTATACAATTGTAGAATTGAAGAAAAGGTATTTTTATTTAACTTAACATGATATCACTTTGTCGTGTCATAGTGTTGTGTATATTGTAGGAGGATTCACATACTTTGTGTCTGGAGGTCCAGGTTCATTACTGAAGACAGGAGGATTTCCTTTAGACCGGTCACTCTTCATAGACAGAAGGCTAGGTGTTGGAGACCCTGGTCTGTGGTGAACCCTTCTGGAAACATACAATTGAGAGCGATATCGACTTGTTGTATGCTATTTTTTATTTTTTTTAAAGAATGCTTAGATTTCACAGTTGCTACACTTAAAATATCACATTTGAACAGTAATATCGTATCGATAGAGATATTTGGCATTAATATAGAGATATGACATTGTGTCCATGTCATGCAGCCCTGTGTGTGTGTGTGTGTGTGTGTGTGTGTGTGTGTGTGTGTGTGTGTGTGTGTGTGTGTGTGTGTGTGTGTGTGTGTGTGTGTGTGTGTGTGTGTGTGTGTGTGTGTGTGTGTGTGTGTGTGTGTGTGTGTGTGTGTGTCATGGGCTGACGGGATATGTGGGGGTGAAGGTATGGGGATGGGGGATGAGGGTGGGTGAGCTGGGGGGTTATGGGCTGGGTTAGGGGCTTGAGCTTCAACTCAACCAGGTCTGTTCAGGTTGGATTGTAATTTTCAGGCCTGTTGAAAACTGTAAAGCAGTGGCTCTCAAACATTTTCAATATCAAGGACCCCCAAAAACATGTATTTGGCTGCAGATCCACGTCTGAAAATAATATCTGCCAGGGACTCGTATAAGAGAAGATTTGGCATTTTTCCAAGTTGTATCCAAATTGTTGGAGCCAAATTGCCTTCATATTTATTTTGTTTGTTATATGTAAATGAATCATCTTAAATCACAGTGGGTGGCCCTAATATCTACCTCATGTTGCAGAGGTGTCGCATTATTAGTCACCATGACAACCACCACAGGAGAGGTGTGGCATGGTCAGTAGCCATGGCAACCACCACAGGGGGTGGTTACCCATTTATACCTGGTGGTGGGTGATTGTGGCCAGGTGGCAATGGGGAAAAGACACACAGTTTTTGACCGTGTTTCATGTGCTGTACAGGTCGGAATTCAATGCTTCTGTCTGAGTATATTGTGTATCTATGATTTATGGGCAATAAATGGATTGACATATCCGAAAGTATACAACAGCTCTGGACATTGAATTTCATGCACGCGTCTAAACTCAACCCAGTTGACCCTCGCAGTAGGCTTAAAGGTAAAGGCTCTACAAGCTCAAAACGGGCAGTAATTGGATGTGTTGTGATCTTGTAGATCAGCTAACCCAAACAATGTATAAAATAGTGTTAAAGTGGTTAAACTGTTCCTTGTTTTACATTGGACTGGCTGGAGCTCCCTCGATGACCCCTGAGGGTCCCCAGACCCCACTTTGAGAACCACTGCTCTATTGATATGATAAAATATATTGCAATTTAAATCCTATATTACACAATTGTAGAATTGAAGAAAAGGTATTTTTATTTAACTTAGCATGATATCACTTTGTCATGTCATAGTGTTGTGTATATTGTAGGAGGATTCACATACTTTGTGTCTGGAGGTCCAGGTTCATTACTGAAGACAGGAGGATTTCCTTTAGACTTGTCACTCTGCATAGACAGAAGGCTGGGTGTTGGAGACCCTGGTCTGTGGTCACTTCTGGAATCATAAAATTGAGAGTGATATCGACTTTTTT
Source organism: Gymnoscopelus braueri (assembly GCF_963280865.1). NCBI lineage: Eukaryota > Metazoa > Chordata > Actinopteri > Myctophiformes > Myctophidae > Gymnoscopelus > Gymnoscopelus braueri. The sequence goes on along the minus strand of NC_137620.1, from coordinate 47,879,074 downwards.
TATGCTATTTATGAAGAATGCTTAGATTTCACTGTTGCTACACTTAAAATATCAAATATGAAATGTGAACGGTAATATCATATATCGTATCGGGGGCGGCCATAGCTGAGTGGTTAGTGAGCCCGCCTAGGGAGCCAGAGGCCCTAGTTGCCCCAGGTACGATTCCAGGCCACGCCAGCATATGTGTCGATGAAATGAAATTTGTCCCTGAGCAAGACTCTTAACCCCTAATTGCTCACAGGCCCTCATTGGAAACAAGCCCGCAAGGACTTTCATGAACATCCTGTTAAAAGGAATTATCGATATATTTGTATCGAGATATTTGGCATTAATATAGAGATATGACATTTTGTCCATGTCATGCAGCCCTAGTGTGTGTGTGTGTGTGTGTGTGTGTGTGTGTGTGTGTGTGTGTGTGTGTGTGTGTGTGTGTGTGAGTCAGAGTCATGTGATGACATTGTTTTGGTGTTGTGTGTGTATGAAAAGGCTCAGTGCAAATGGGGTGAAAGGTTACAATAAAGGATGCTGATAGTTAATGTCTTGTGTCCATTATGTTTGTACAGAACACCAGTTTAAATGACATCAGACACCATGACTTTCCAAAATGATATAAGAATAACTGGAAATTGTATAGTGTTATAGTGTGTATATTGTATAGTGTTGTGTATATTGTAATAGTGTGTATATTGTAATAGTGTGTATATTGTATAGTGTGTATATTGTATAGTGTTATAGTGTGTATATTGTAGGAGGATTCACATACTTTGTGTCTGGAGGTCCAGGTTCATCACCGAAGACAGGAGGATTGCCTTTAGACCGGTCACTCTTCATAGACAGAAGGCTGGGTGTTAGAGACTCTGGTCTGTGGTCACTTCTGGAATAAAAAAAAACATTTTATACACTTATCATGTGAATGAAACAGTCACTTTGTTTGTATGTAGTATGTTTCATGAGAGAGTAAAACGTAAAACAGGAAAAACTACAAAACCTAACAATAAAATAGCAAACGGTAACAAAAAGTTGTTTGTTTGTAGATATTCCTTAGTTTGGGGGAAATGGGGTTGTGGCAGCTGACGGGATATGTCGTGGTGGATGAGGGTGGGTGGGCTGGGAGGTTATGGGCTGGGTTAGGGGCTTGAGCTTCAACTCAACCAGGTCTGTTCGGGTTGGATTGTAATTTTCAGGCCTGTTGAAAACTGTAAAGCAGTGGTTCTCAAACATTTTCAATATCAAGGACCCCCAAATTAACATGTATTTGGCTGCAGATCCCCATCTGAACATAATATCTGCCAGAGACTCGTATAAGAGAAGATTTACAATACAGAGTTGTATATATACAATACATATACACAATACAAAGTTGTTAAAACTGTTCCTTGTTTTACATTGGATTGCCTGGAGCTCCCTCAAGGACCCCTGGGGGTCCCCAGACCACACTTTGAGAACCACTGCTCTATAGATATGATATAAGATATTGCAATTTAAATCCTATATTATACAATTGTAGAATTGAAGAAAAGGTTATTTTCTTCAGTTTAACATGTAACTTGATATCATTATAAGATGATATCACTTTGTCATGTCATATTGTTGTGTATATTGTAGGAGGATTCACATACTTTGTGTGTGGAGGTCCAGGTTCATCACCGAAGACAGGAGGATTTCCTTTAGACCGGTCACTCTTCATAGACAGAAGGCTGGGTGTTGGAGACTCTGGTCTGTGGTGAACCCTTCTGGAATCATAAAACAATTCTTATCCACACTTTGGTAAGATTTCTTCAATAGTTCTTCAATATTGATCAGAGAGTTGAAGGGGTACGCCAGTTAATCCTAAGTATCATAAGTAGTGGCCGGGTAGAGTGAACTGGAAAATCCCAGTTCGATCCCGGGCTGGGGCGCTCCTCTAGAGTCCTCTAGAGTTAGTGTCGAAGTGTCCTTGAGCAAGACGCTGAACCCCTAATTGCTCCCGATGAGCAGGTTGGTGCCTTGCATGGTTTCCTCCGCCATCGGTGTATGAATGTGTGTGTGAATGGGTTAATGGCAAAATCAATGTAAAGCGCTTTGGATAAAAGCGCTATATAAATGCACCATTTACCATTTTACCATAAGTAGACTCCCCACCTATCCTAATTAGCATCCTAATTAATATAGGGAGCCGCCCCACCAATCCCCTTATAAGGGCATGACTGCATGGCCCTGCCTGTAGTCACACCTGTGTGTGATTTATGTGTGCAGAAATGACTTATATTCATTGGAATGCCTTCTGAGGGCAGCATTTAATTTCATTGGTTCTCCCGCCCGTCCAATCAGTGAGAGTGGGGGGCGGGACGGGAGGTGGGTTCAAGCAAGCAGAGCAGACCAGGCTGCGAAATGTGACATTCAAAAAGCTACTGAACCCCTAATCTACCGGCTGCCTCGTGGCATGCTAGGCTCAGCGTTAAACTTACAGTCTAAATATCATGGGATCGAATCCTCTTGACACACTGTTGTTAATGTATTGTTTTGTAGTAGTTTACACATGTATAAGATCACTTTGTTGTGTTATAGTGTTGTGTATATTGTATAGGAGGATTCACATATTTTGTGTCTGGACGTCCCCACCTATTTTCCCTTAACAACAAATCGTTATGAAATCGATATGTATTCAAATGTAGACCCCCACTTCCAAAATTAGCACTACAATAATGTAAACACATAGCTGGGTGTTGGAGACGCTAGTCTGTGGTGAAGTCTTCTGCAATCATAACAAAATGTTTAATTATCATGTGATGAGATAGATAGATAGATAGATTATGATTTGTACAACTTCATTCACAAACTAAACACATAGTAACTTATAATCTATAGTGAAACATTGGACAGGGAGGACACACTGTTATTATACTCTATGTTTAGTTTATTTTAGTAATTTACACATGTAATATAGCATGTGATCACTTTGTCTTTGTCATGTTATAGTGTTGTGTATAGAGGAAGAGTTACACACTTTGTTTCTGGAGGTCCAGGTTCGTCACTGCAGTCAGACCAGTCACTCTCCATAGACACATAGCTGGCTGTTGGAGACTCTGGTCTGTGGACGTGATGTTTGTCATGTTTCTCCTCCTCTCCCTCCATGTTGCTCTTTATTAAACCTGTCAAGGTTACAGTCAATACAAAAAGATCAGAAAACAGTAAATGCTGGATGCACACACACACACACACACACACACACACACACACACACACACACACACACACACACACACACACACACACACATGATGGTGGCAAAAAAGGTACATAGGCTATAATTATGTTATGGTTGCAGACAACAGTTGTCTGTCTTTAACAGTGTTTATAATAACGTATCAATAATACATTGTCACAGGGTGATTACATACAATTAACTGTAAACCTGCTATGAGTCAATATCACCAACATAATATCCTGACGCTACACTACTAAAGATGCAGATGCATCATGCAATACCTCTATCAACCAGTAGGCGTCCTACCAGACCACACAATGTCCCCATAGAAGAGCAGGGAGAAACTATAATTGTGACTTGTACTGTTATATTATAACTACTTAACTATAAGTACTTATAATATAATTAACACATTTATATTAAATGATTATATAACTAGTTAACTATTATTGATTGAATTTTTTCTTTGACAATTTAAAAGTACAGACAGTGGTGTAAAGTAACTAAGTACATGTAGGCCTACTCAAGTACTGTATTTAAGTAAAATGTTGAGATATTTTTTACTTTACTGGAGTATTTCCAATTGTCAATACTTTAACTTCTGCTCCAGTACATCTCATAGGCAAACATAGTACTTTTACTCCTCTACAATTATTGTACAACTTAAATTAATAGTTACTATGAGGATTTTAAACATCATTACAAAGCATACATTAACCACTTCAGCCCTATATAGACTTCGACTATTTGAAAATAGCCGATCTACAAGCTCACAACGCGTCGCGTGAACTTGTAGATCTGCTATTTTCAAATGATTAAATATGTTTTGAAAACATGAAATGGAAGATTCCTACATAATGAGTACTTTTACTTTTGGTACTTTAAGTACATTTTGATGATAAATTCTGAATACCAGACAGAGTATTTCTGCATTGTAGTATTGATACTTTTACTTAAGTAAAACATTTGAGTACTTCTTCCACCACTGAGTACAGCAGTACAAAATAAACTAGTTATAATTTAACTAATACATATACCATATAATATAACTAACATAGTTATATTATAACTAGTAAACTATAACTAGTTATAATATAACTAACACAACAGTGGTGGTTGGACATGGATGTTGGATTATTGTAGCCTATATTATACTCTACCATGGTTATACAGTAGTTATAATACATTACAGAACCACAATGAGCTTTTTGTGTTATCCTTTTAACAATCATTGTAAAACCGTACCTCTTTACTAATTGCAAACTGTTATAAAGTATCAAGTATCGATCAATCAAAAATACTATTTTATTAACTACATTTTTTTTAGATTATGATTGGCTGACATTGCTTGTAAACCTTTTTTGTTTTGTTTTTTTTACCTTTAATAAAATAATACATCCACAAATGCAAAATGACTGAAGGAAACCCTTTATGAGGAATCCAAACTAAAGAAAACCCCGTCACTACAACACGTGGCCAACTTCCCCTGTAGTCATGTGATTTCCAGTAAACTGCCGTGCAGATTAGTTATAGGTCTCGAGCGGAAACGGTGTGTGTGTGTGTGTGTGTGTGTGTGTGTGTGTGTGTGTGTGTGTGTGTGTGTGTGTGTGTGTGTGTGTGTGTGTGTGTGTGTGTGTGTGTGTGTGTGTGTGTGTGTGTGTGTGTGTGTGTGTGTGTGTGTGTGTGTGTGTGTGTGTGTGTGTGTGTGTGTGTGTGTGTGTGTGTGTGAGAGAGAGAGAGAGAGAGAGAGAGAGAGATAGGGAGGCGGGCTCTAAACCGGATCACTGTTAATTCCCAATGAAAACCAGACTCTAGTGTTGCCATGTCTGCTTATTATAAGCGACTTTGGGCTTGTTTTTCCTGTCACTTGTAAATATTGGTGGTTGCGTTTTTTTGGGCATTGGGTCCACAGAACCTCATCTGAAAATATTTTGTTTCAAGGACCCCCATACAAAATGTGTGTTGTTAAAATGTTTCAAAAATATATATTTTTATAGCAGACGCGTGGCAAGTTTGTAGATCTGCTATATTCAAATAGCTGATGTTAAAAGGTAAAACGTAGCCTAGTCACTTCTTTTGGGCTAGAGAGAGAGAGAGAGAGAAAGGAGTGTGAGAGAGAGAGAGAGATACAGAGAGAGAGAAGGCTGGCTGCAGGCTGGAGAGAGAGAGAGAGAGAGAGAGATATAGAGAGAGGGGGAGGAGTGGGGGAGAGAGAGAGAGAGAGAGAGAGAGAGAGAGAGAGAGAGAGAGAGAGAGAGAGAGAGAGAGAGAGAGAGAGAGAGAGAAAGGAGTGTGAGAGAGAGAGAGAGATACAGAGAGAGAGAAGGCTGGCTGCAGGCTGGAGAGAGAGAGAGAGAGATCAAACGGGTGGCAAAACGCTCGCCCCAAAACACAGTCGCCCCGGGGTAATTCGTCAGTAAACTATGCCTAAACCTAACCTTATTCCTAACCTTAACCTCAGTAAGACTATGCCTATTCTAATCCTAACCTTATTTATATTCTAAGTAACCCTATCCTCAGTAAAACAAATACAAGAACAGCTGGTCTGCGAAAACAAGTGGGGGCGAGTGTGTTTTGGGGCGAGGCTTCCGGTTACCGCTCAAATGATGTGGTGCGCGGCCCGGCTGTCTCAGAGTTTATGCTCCTACGCACCTTTCCATAAACACGCTCGCCGCTCCGTTAAAAAACGTCTCGCTCTGCTAAATAATTCACGTATATGTGAACATGTATGTTCTGGTCCGCCTTGCCTTCTACATGTTGGCGGTGACATCATATAACAACCACAAAAAGAACGGACATAAGATCGAGGAAGACTCGGGTTGGATTAGAGAAACATAAACAGTTTCTGTGTGAACCAAGTGGTTCTAGAACTTCTAGTAGGCTATTAAACAAACAACAACAACAACACTTACGTATTAAGTTTTGGTTCCTCTGTTTTGTTGTGTCATCTGAATATTGTTGTAGATGTTTAAGTTATTATGGTGAATGTGTTTGTCTCAAAGTCTCAAAATGGTTGGTTCCTGCATCTGCTGCGCACTTTTCCCTTGTTCTATATGTGTCATAGTAGACCCGCCTCTACAGCCTACAGTGGTTTCAACTGTATGCATAAATAGAGTGAAACAAGTCCAGGCTTTTCCAATGCTTTCCTAATGACTCAGTAAGTTATGAATATAAACAGATTATCAGTCTCCACACTCAAGCTTCACCCCATGAGAACAACACAACTTTGTCTTTTGTATATTCATTAATTCAGTAGTAGTATATTATATGAATGTATATACAAACGAGTGAATAATTCACTGATGATAGAATGTAGGCTATATAGCCTATTCATTCACTGGTGACTGTGGTATAATAATTAATATTCCCTGTACATTTATATGTATGATGCCACTGTAGGCTATTGGCCATTCAGTCATTCAGAGATCCAGACAGCCCCTACGGAACCTCTCCCTCCGCTGTATAGCTCCGAGAGATGATCATGCTCATCTCGGAGCTATACAGCGGAGGGAGAGGTTCCGTCGGAGCTAAGATACAGACAGTGCTAGATCTGCTACCACAGCTCAGTATATGTATCTTTATTCTTGTTTATTTTGGTTTGGTTCTCTTATTATGCCGTGTTTAATAACTTGAATTACTCACTGCTGCTGTTATGATTGACACCTGAGCTGCGTTCAAACCGGTTTAATAATATTTAGCTCTCTAAACTAATCCAGTTTAGCAAAAACTAGACTGCTCTTATCTTTAGTCTGACTGTGTAGGCTATGTGGAGCCTCGCCCAAACAGCACCCGATATACACAGTTCTGTGTTTAATACCCCCGTTCACCGTACATGTACAAAACTCAAATATAGTGTTATTAAAACGGGTGTTAGCAGTCCCTCCAGGACGCTTGTGCTCTAAAATATTCCAAGTGTTTAAAAAATAAGTTTTTTATAATCCAGTGACAGTCTGTGAATGTATTGTGTAAAGTTACTGTTTCTCCTCTTTCACCGAGTCTGATTCAGAAGCTGCCATTCAACCGCAGAAAGCCTACAGGTGTGTCAGGTTACATACATGTAGGCGATTGTTCCATAAACACAACCATATCTTCCATTATCGCGGTGGTATTAAAAGTTGTAGCGCTGCGTGTGTAGTGTGTGTACTCACCCAATAAATAATTATTGTATACAGGGGGTCAGCTCTGGACATCTATAGTTTCATATCCATTTTAAAGTTATGGCAGAAAACGCTTGTTTAGTAAAAAATATCCACTTTCCCAAGAGCTTCTTCACGAGGATATTCTCTCCCTCTTCCTCCAGCGTTGAGCTCAATGAGCAGCTTTTACAGCTGGAGCGTTACGGTCGGGTCTCTCTGCGAGATGTGTTCCGCTAGCAACAATAAGTCAACAAGACTTCCGGTGGACCATCTCTTCAGAATAAGAGTAGCTTCTAGAGTAAACGGAAGCCATTGAAAACCATTGGAAAAACGGATCATTTGCACATCAAAACTATAAATTGAGCATTTAAACGAAGCTATACAACACACTTTATATTTCTGTGTAACAAAAACGGTTTTAATAACATTAATAATTGATCTAAATGGATAAATATTGTTCACTGGAGTGCATAGCACCATAGCCTATACAAATTGGATGCTGGACAGGAGACGGCTCATGGTGTCAGCACTTGTGACACACCACACTCTCAGCTAAGCCGGACAGTTGTAAAAGAAAGTGTGGCTGGCTGTCCAGTGAGGTCAGAGGTCAGAAAAGTGCCATTTTCACACAATAGTGGACACTGGACAGGAGACAGCTCTTTGTGTCATGAAGATGTAAAAAAAAAAAAAAAAGTAAAGAAAAAAAAAACACTTGAATACAGTGAACTTTTAAACCACCTCTTTATTTTGGCAATAAACATCCAAGCCCTCAATGCTTCTGACTGCATTGAGCTACATTATGTTCTTATTGTGGGGTTCGGGGACACCCAGGGGTCCTTGAAGGGGTTCCAGCAAAATGAGTTAATAATAATATAGCATCACTTTACATCTTTAATAACAGATCTACAAGCTCAGTGAGCTTGTAGATCTGCTATTTAAAAACAATAACATAATATTTATAATGGGGTCCATGAAAAAGTTTGAGAACCACTGCAAGGCAACACCCAAGGAATACAGGAGGAGTGGGCACCTGAGAAGTCTGGGCACCTCAATGTGAAAAGTAAACAATAAAAGTATGCTTTGGAAAATTGTCTGAACTAATGTAAAGTCTACTACAGCGCTACTCAACCCGCGGCCCGCGGGCCGCATGCGGCCCCAACGCAGCGTCTTGGCGGCCCCTCATGGTCAAACCAAAAAAAGCACAGGATAAAAATATACATTTCCGTTCAAATATATGGGTTGCTAATTTTTTTTCAAAAACAAAAATCAATTGTTACAGGTATAATGCATAGTTTTCTATGCATTTCGGGTTTTTTGGGGGGTTTGACCCCCATTTTTTTCCGGCCCAGGGTAGGTGTCCCTTATTTCACAGGTACAGTGAAAAGAATATGATGTCAAAATGTACATTTTCTTATAACAATAACAATGCGTAGTGTGTGTTACAAAATCGAAAAATCCAAAATAGGACCGTCATTTTTAGCTTGCGGCCCCTTGGACTTTTGGTATTTTGCTGAGTGGCCCCTGAGCCATCTTAAGTTGAGTAGCCCTGGTCTACTACATGAATTGAACATGTACAACATCATTATCAGACCCATTAACCCTTCAACTTATTGTTTCTGCCCAAAATGACTGAATATCCACATTTTTGTAGCAATTGTTGAAATATTAGGCCATAGTAATAGCCAATTTAACATTGAGGTGCCCAGACTTCTCAGATGCCCAGTCTTCCTGTATCCACACCCAAGCCCGCAGTGCTGGCTTGCTATGGCACACGTTTCCAAGAGGCCATTTCTGTTACTGCAGTTATGGGTTCCCAGATTGGTTAATGTTTAACAACATCCAAACAGTTAGTTTCACAACATGCAGCTGACAACATAACATGGTATCACTGTACATTTAAAGAAGGAATTACAACATCCTCCCCAATGTTCTGTTTTTCTTAAAGGGACAGTCACACCAAACTGACAACATTCTGTAACTCCTCACTCTACAACCATGTATGATGTAGGACGCTCTTAATCCAGAGCGATTTACAGTAAACAAGGTAATACTGTACATCAAATGCATAGCAATAGTAATCATGGATCATAGGTAAACCATGAACCTATCATCAGTATAAACACAAGGCCAACTTAGAAGTCACATGATTTACAGTAAACTGCAGAGTTCAGAGGCAAGGGGGAGAGAGAGAGAGAGAGAGAGAGAGAGAGAGAGAGAGAGAGAGAGAGAGAGAGAGAGAGAGAGAGAGAGAGAGAGAGAGAGAGAGAGAGAGAGAGAGAGAGATGAGAGAGAGAGAGAGAGAGAGGAGAGAGAGAGAGAGAGAGAGAGAGAAAGAGCGTGAGCCGAGGCAGAGAGAGAAATGGAGGGAGGGGGGGGTGGGGAGAGGGAGGCTGGGCAGATATAGAGGGATCTCACCTGTGTGGTGTTGAGACACGTATGGATAATCTGATTCATTATAATGTATTGATTCTTCTTGAATTATAAGGAGGTGAGATAGTTGTATAGCTACCTGAGGGTATGCCGGCCAGCCTGCCTTAAGCTATAAGCTAAGTCTTTTTTTTCACATCTGGTTCCATACAAATACTCTCAATATATTGTAACTATATCAATATGTGGATGTAATACGTTATAGCAACCACACAATATTGTACAGCATTGTTAAGACCTAGGGGTCACTAGGTAACAACATATGGACTCCTCTTTCCCAGTCCCCAAACACGACCAGTCAAACACCAGTTTAAATCCAAAATACAGTCATTTATTTTATAAGTGACAATGGGTTAGTTACCTCAGGGTGGCACCTGAACATACAATTCTAACCAAACAAAAATCCTATGCTTACTTTTAACACATAAAAGTACATGGAACTAACCTAACTCTGAAGTCTGAGCTAAAGAAACACATGGTCAAACTAAGCATAAAGGCCACCCAGCCCTACACTACCACGGCTGTAACCCATGTTAACACTGGTAACTCTAAAACACTGGCAAACAAAGAGGACTGGTGTGGTTGGAGGCTGGACAGTGGAGAGACATCTAACCACTGGAGAGCTTTATAGATCACAGCCTGGTCACAGGAGCCAATCACCAGCAAGGCAGGCATCGCTACAGTTGCTGCTGGAGGTTTGATGTCATCAGTGGTGGAAAAAGTACTCAAATTCTTTACTCAAGTAAAAGTACCAATACTGCAATATAGAAATACTAAAATACTAAAAGTCCAGAATTCAAAATTTACTTGAGTAAAAGTACAAAAGTATTGGCATCAAAATGTACTTAAAGTACCAAAAGTAAAAGTACCAAAAAGGTTTTAAAATAGCATAAAATAGCGTTGTAGCTATTTTTCAAATAGCCTCGGTATAAAATAGGGCTAAAGTGGTTAATGTACGTTCCATAATATCATAATGTGTATATGAAAGGTAACTACATTTTTAAAAGTACAATATTTGCGTCTGAGATGTAGTGGAGTAGAAGTAAAAGTATTGGAAATTGGAAATACTCAAGTAAAGTGCAAAATGTGTTAATATAGCGTCACAAACATTTTGACCACTTTAACCATTTATACTTTGTCTGTTTTTAGAAATATCGTGAAAATGTGTGCAAATCTTTGAATATAAACATTTGTAACATATCAAATCTTTGCTTCTGGGGGGTCCCTGGAACAACATATTTTGAGATGGGGGTCCACGGTCAAACACATATGATTTTGGGGGGGTCCTTGACATGAAAAAGCTTGAGAAGCACTGGCTTACACTGCTGCATCCTGTTTTCAACGGCTCTCACACCAGAGAGGAAGTGGTTAAACTGGCTCACTCACGCACTCGCACGCGCGCGCACACACACACACACACACACACACACACACACACACACACACACACACACACACACACACACACACACACACACACACACACACACACACACACACACACACACACACACACACACACACACACACACACAATAATTACATTACATTACATTACATTACAGTCATTTAGCAGACGCTTTTATCCAAAGCAACTTACAATAAGTGCACTCAACATAGGTAGGGAACGAAAACTACTAATCACCAGAAGTCTTAAGTGCATTCTCTTCTAAAACAAGCAACTAAGAGTATAATCTCTCAAGAACAGATTCTGCACTGCGTTGGAGAATCTGTCGTGAAGGCTCGTCATAACATGTACACACTGGGCTACAAGTGGGCGTGCCTTCAGATCAGGAAGCAGGCCGCGCTTTACCCAATCAAATGTAGTGGGCGGGATTCACATGTCCGTCGATCTTTCCCCCTCGAAACAAACCCAAACTAATTTAACAATAGCGTCCGCGGAGCAGACAAAACCACGGAAAGATATTCACATTTTAACTTACTCTTTCATCATAGAAACAAGTGGGCTTATAACCAAAACGATCCATGTTCTCTGGGAGAAGTGGTGTTAGTGTTCCGTGTAGAAATATTCTTAGTGGGAATGAAAACATAGTGGCACCCACCGGAAGGGAAAGCTGAAGGCAGACATAAACCCCGGTTTCCTTGTGCACTAGCGTTACGTTTTCTTCCGCCCAGAGCCAACAGACATAGAACAAACAGCAGAGGGCGCTGTTTTTCATTTTCAGTTGGCGATGGGTTCCCAGATTGCTAAGAGTATACCTAGCGCTAAGGTAAAAGTGCAATATACTTTCTTAAACAGATGAGACAAAATAGCAAAATCAAATGAGCAAGAGCTAAAACAAATAAGTGTATCGACTAAACAAGATCCAATAAAACAATACAACAATAAAACAAGCGTTCGTACAACTAGTTAACAACAAGTAGGTCAGGCAGAGAGGAAGGGTAGTGTTTCCTGAAGAGGTGGGTTTTCAGCCTGCGGCGAAAGATAGGCAGTGACTCTGCTGTCCTGACATCAGTGGGAAGTTCATTCCACCACTGTGGGGCCAGAACAGGAAAAAGGTCGTGACCGTGTAGATCGGCCAGAAGGACCCTTGAGTGACGAGGCAATCAGTCGCCCCGAGGTGGCAGACCGAAGTGGTCGGGCAGGGGTGTAAGCATCGACCATAGCCCGGAGGTAAGAAGGAGCTGTTCCTTTCACTGCCCTATAGGCTAGCACCAGGGTTTTAAACTGGATGCGAGCCGCTACGGGGAGCCAGTGTAGAGAACGGAGAAGGATAGTTGTGTGGGAGAACTTGGGGCGGTTGAACACCAGACGAGCCGCAGCTCTCTGAACAAGCTCCAGAGGTCTGATGGCAGATGCCGGAGCACCAGCAAGGAGGGAGTTGCAGTAGTCCAGGCGGGAGATGACAAGAGCCTGGATGAGCACCTGGGCTGCCTTCTCCGTGAGGAAGGGGCGAATCCTCCTGATGTTGTAGAGGAGGAATCTGCAGGACTGTGTCACTGATGCGATGTTAGCCGAGAACGACAGTTGATCGTCCAAGGTCACACCCAGATTCTTCGCAGTCCGAGTTGACGTCACCACAGCATTATCAATGGTGATGGCCATGTCTCGGTGCGGACAGCCCTTCCCCGACACGCACGCACGCACGCACGCACGCACGCACGCACGCACGCACGCACGCACGCACGCACGCACGCACGCACACACGCACACACACACACACACACACACACACACACACACACACACACACACACACACAGTCTCTCCTACAATGTCTCCCTCTCAGCTGTCTGTCTGTCTGTCTGTCTGTCTGTCTGTCTCTCCTAATCTGTCTCCCTCTCTCTCCTGGAACCCCCTCAAGGACCCCTGGGGGTCCTCACACCCCACTTTGAGAAAGCCATTCCATTCAGTCAGAAACCTTTCAGTCAAAAAGCTCCGTAAGGAAAGGGCTCGGCCCTGAAGGAAACGTTTATAGAACAATGTCTAATAGTCCATATTATTTACCTCTGGGTTTAAACTATAGAGAACTCAATGGTCCACATGTCACAGTGTGTAGAGAGACGTGTGACCAGCATGGCTGACATTATCAACATGGACCACAGAGTCCAGATCAAGGTACAAGACCAGTCTCAGTATGCAGGTAATACAGAAGAACTGAATATAAAGTCATGTGTTTGACTATAAGCAGGAGACAGCTACAGTGCATGACACTTAAGGGTAAATGGCCTTTTACACCTGACCTAGAAACTGAGTTTTGATGCAGCCCTGTTTCGAAAAATGACCTTGGAATATCAGCAGCAGTGCTAGATTAACAATACATGTATAATCCTCAATTAACTGAATTATTAATGAATTCTGAATCATTAGCAATATGTGTAATAAGGCTAGTTCCTACTAGATACCTGTGTGATTTAAGACTTATCCCAGAGCAAAGTTTTACTGTTGCCCACTAACCACTTATATGCTTAGTTAACCAGGGTCCCCCAGGGCTATGTCCTTGGCCCCTTCCCCTTTTCACTCTACACCAAAACTCTCCATTGAAAATAGCAGATCTACAAGTTTGCAAAGTGAGATGCTGTGAACTCGTAGATCTGCTATTTTCACTAAATGCGCATTTATAATGACGTGCCCATAATATGGTTCAAAGTGTCTAACCTTTGGTTTTGGAGTGTCTCATGTATCAATGTCTGTACTTCGTTGTGGAAGTCTTAGGACCACAATGGAAATAAGTCTCTGACTTTGTTGTGTTTTGTTATCTCAGCAAAAAGCATGTATTTGTACTTGTATTTTTGTACTTTTATTTTTGTAAATTGACGTCCAAATCAATCAATCAACATGCACAAGGCAACGTTAGTTCAGATAGATAACTTTTATTTTTGATTTATTTGATTTATTTATTCGCACAATAAAAAAACAGTACAAATGTTAAAGTATTAAAACAACGCAGAAATAAGTGCAGGTGAGAAAGGAAACCCCTAAAGAGCTTCTAAAAGGATCTCACCTAAAATGATAAACAAGTAGTTAAACATAATAATCAAGTTAAACATAATCAAACATAATGACATGACAAACCACAAATACGACCTGTGTGCAGTTGAATTATTGTCATTCAACATATACATGAAATGCATAAATGAAGGACATTTTGTTCCACTGGCTTACTATGATCTAGAACTACTCCTGGTTAAAATAACGATAAAATACTACAATGCTAAAATCCCCACTAATAAATAAAATAAAACCACATGCAGTCAGTTCATGATGAGACAAAAAATATTGCACAACAGGAGTCTTCAGCAGCATATAGGAGAAAGGTTAGGGGACTATTTCACTTTTTTAGATTTCACAAGACTGGGGAAAAAAACTCTTGCAAAACCAGGCCGTTCTGTCCCCGATGCTGCGATACCTTTTGCCAGAGGGGGCAGCAGCTGTTATATTTGCTACTATTGTTTTTAACAATGCTAAAGTGATCGTAAATTATTTCGTAAAAACAAATACATTTACTAATGCTCTGTTATTACTACTAATGACAAATATACCTCTGCCATAACTATCTGTTTTTTGCACTGAGATGCCACCCTGTGGTCAAATTGGGTAACTGCACTTCAGTGACCACGACAATAATCAGTAAGTGATGAAAGTCATGCAAACACACACACACACACACACACACACACACACACACACACACACACACACACACACACACACACACACACACAGCAGAGGAAACCATGCAGCCTGCTCATTAGCAGCAGTTAGGGGTTCAGTCAGTGTCTTGCTCAAGGACACTTCAACACTAACTCTGGGGGAGCTGGGGATCGAACCGGGCGCCTTCGGATTCCTAAGCTGCTGCTGTATACCTCCTTATCCTGGGGCAATATTCTACTCTTATGTATAGGACTACCAGTAGGAAATTGTGTAAAGTAGCTATGTACTCAAGTACTAGGCCTAAGTACAATTTTGAGGTATGTTTCCTTAATTTCTCTATATTTCTAATTTTCAGTACTTTACTCCACTACAGGCAAATATTGTACTTTTACTCCACTACAATTATTTGAAAACTTTAGTTACTAGTTACTTTGTAGATTTGGATTATTATTACAAAAAATACATTAACCACTTGTTTTCAAAAATAGCCGATCTACAAGCTTTGGTACATTTTGATACCAATACTTTTGTACTTTTACTCAAGTATATTTAGATTTCTGGACTTTTACTTGTAACATACGTACACATTTTCCCACAGTGTCACATCACAGCTGTAGCCGGAAACAGGATAGCAGACTACGCCACCCTGGGAGTTTCACCCAGAGAATACCATTAATGCACAATATACATTGAATACCAGACCACAGGTTGATAATGATAAGAGGAGCACGTGTGTTTACAGCTTAAAAATAATGTTTGTTTTATTTACAATTAAAGTCAGAGTAAAAGCAACTATCAATAATACTTCAAACTAGAACAGGAGGTAAAGGTCATGCAGTTAGAAATATGTTTATTTGTCACTTTCAAAGAAAACATCACATGGATACACCTGGGACGTATCATCAGTGTTGTAGCCTGGGGTCATCGGGTGTTTCTGGTCTCGCAACATACACCCTCGCCCAGGACCCCAGGTGACCCAGCCGGGGTTGATAAAGCCCCGACTTACGTCCCAGTAGCTACCCACGGTCAGTCCTCTCAGGGAAAGACAGGGCCCCTCAGTCTGCTAATCTGGAACTACTCTGCCGGGACTGGGGAGAGTAGAGGCTCTGGCACATGGAGGGGCTAGGCTCTGTGGATGGCCTCCTGGCCGGGCTCCGCCTTCGTCTCACCAGGTCCAGGACCTGAGCGTTGCACCAGACTCCCCCGCTCCAAACATTTCATTCTGGCGTGATGGTTTCCTGGGGCGTGGTGGTACTGCAGGCTCCCCCTTGCGGCTTGAATGGCCCTCCTAAAAGCCTCACCGTGGGTTTGTTGGGCTACTTCCTCACGGAAGACACAGGCTGGGGCGCCAACCCATATAATACTACTCCTGGGATGCTGTCTACATTCCGGCTGTCAACCGTCTCTCCAGTGAGTCACCAAACTATTCCTGGTTGTCACATAGTCTATTACTATGAGCCACTATAAATAGAGTCACTAACTATAAAGAAAACATCACATGGATGCACCTGGGACGTATCATCAGTGTTCAATTAAAATGTACTAGATAAATATATCCAAAGTATCAAAAGGGTTAAAAGGGCAATAGCCTAATATACCAGTAGCCGGGGGGTATAGGTGTCATTGCACACAAGAGGTAGGCAGGGAGTGAGGAGAGAGGGGTTTCACCGCCACCAAAAGCGCACACAAGGCACACGCACTTCACTCACTGTAAGACACAAGAAATAATGTTAGAATACAAAAAACACTGATTCTCCACAATAATGAGCATGCAAGCAGGATATCATGCACCAAAGCTAAAAAAAAATCCCAAGCCTATACAACCTGTGTGACCAACCACCTGTCAGGACTACAACTATGGCCACCCCTACCACTGGCACGGCCGGAGCCAAATATATACCTCTTATTAAGCCTCACAGAAATAAACAGCTGGTTTGCCAAAACAATACATAAAATAATCTTAACAAAATAACCTAATACAGAAAATAACAAAAGGACAAAAACAGCAGGGGCACGGAGCTCCTCCTCAGATTCAGAGAGCCACACTCCCCGTGTCTCCTAGGGTAGGTACCCTCACAAAAACATGTAGTAATCCTGGTCTCTATACCGCCTCCCCCTGGTCAGCCGGGGCGCCTGATGGAGGGGAAAGGAACTGGTTGGAAAACGTGTTCCTTCCACGCGCTACGTCTAACCAGGGAAACTCTCCCCTGTCAGGTGACAAGAAGGTCAGTTGGCTCTCATGCATTGAAGGAGGCTTGAACTCGGCCCTGGCCTCCCTAGGCTGACGGGGGGAGTGTAGTGCCCAGGATCACAAAAAAATTGCACCGGGTGAAAAGGGGTTACAAAATCGTGGGATAAAGATTATTTAAAAAAATGATAAAAAGAGAGCCACACTAGGCAATGAGTAGCCTGGGACCAGACGAATCTGCGAGTGCAAAAAAAATGTGCACTCTGCGATTTGGGTCTGGCACCGCTCCATAGAGAATCCATTTCCTGTTCCAGGAGACGTGGGTAACCAATCAGGGCCTAGTATTCGAATATGGGAGACTGTAATTGGTAGTTGGTTGTAGGTCTAACCAATTGCGTCGAGGGCCATTGTTTTGATCCCGCCCCTTGGGAAAAAAAACGTCCTCATGGAAGCACCAGACTCATATCCACGCAGTGATATAGTCTAGCTACGCCAGGCTAGGCAATGAGGCCATGCCGTCATCAGCGCTCGGTCCATGAAGCAGCACGCCACCCAACCAACCGGAGCTGAACAGCAGGGGCGGACTGGCCATTTGGCGTACCGGGCATAGGCCGCTGGGCCAGTGGGCCGCTGGGCCATAAAAAAATAAAATAATTAGCTCCCGTTTTAGGATTATTACAGTCATTTCCGGGTCGCTCGGCCCAAGGGTTGCTGGGCTGAAACAGTGAAACGCGTCCCCCCCCGTCCCCCCCGTTGACGAATGAATTTCAAATATCTAAATACTGAATCAAGCAACTTAAAAACTGTCTGGGGGGCTCACAAAAGCCTGAGTAGACGATAAAATGACCCAATAAAAAACAAAAAAGTGAAATGTCCCTTTAAAGGTGTCGGGGGGGCATTACCATGGATGCATTGGTGGGTTAACGGTATTACCATGGATGCATTGGTGGGTTAACAGTATTACCATGGATGCATTGGTGGGTTAACGGTATTACCATGGATGCATTGGTGGGTTAACAGTATTACCGTGGATGCATTGGTGGGTTAACAGTATTCTGTCCGGGAGGAGATGGGAAGCAAGTGCAGTGAGTGGAGGATGGGTGGGATGTGCTCGTATTTAGGCATTCTCACCAGGATCCTAGCAGCGCTGTTATGTATGTATCGGAGCTTGTGAAGGCCCGTTCTATGGGATCCTGATGAGAAGTGCGTTACAGTAGTCCAAGCCTGGGATTAAAAAAAATCTCGGGTTTCTGATCCGGTCGGGAGCGCGTCACCAGTCGCGTCTATCAGGCGGCCGGATCCCAAAACTAGTAGTTATACTCGATTTGGCAATTAAATGCTAACAGGGGGAACCAAAACAAAGAGGTGCCAAAAAACAAAAAGAAAACCACCACATCCTGAACCACAGGGTTTTTTCACCCTTTTTTTTCAGTAGGCGTGGCCTAGACCGGACCACACAGTCCTTTTAATAACAAATACCAGGCTTTCCTCAGAGGTGGAAAGTCTGGTGACGCGAGGTTACAGTGTAGTTCCAGCCTGGAGGAGACGAAGGCGTGGCCTCGCTCTTCAGCATCAGGCAGAGTGAGGTTGGGGCGGAGTTTGGCTTTATTCCTGAGGCGAGAGAAGGAGGTTTTGCAAAGGTGTTTGATGCAGGCCTCATGGTTGAGGTGGGGGTCCATTCTTACACCCGGGTTGGTGACGACGGGAGGGGAAAGCCAGAGGAGATGATGCTTGTTATGGCGGTCGATGTTTCCAGAGCGGAGGTTTGTGGCTCCCGCAGTTCCTCAACTCTTTGAATGCCAGAAATAAAACTTCGTGCGAAGGACCCCCAAATTGATATGTATTTGGCCGCGGACCCCCACCTGAAAATATGTTGTGCCACGGACCCCGAGAAGCAAAGATTTGAGTTCAAAATGTTCGCCTTTAAAAAAAATATATTTAAAGATTTGCACACATTTTCAAGATTTTTCAAGAACCCCACCTTAAGGTGGGGTTCCATTCTTAC
This sequence comes from Gymnoscopelus braueri, assembly GCF_963280865.1. Classification (NCBI taxonomy): domain Eukaryota; kingdom Metazoa; phylum Chordata; class Actinopteri; order Myctophiformes; family Myctophidae; genus Gymnoscopelus; species Gymnoscopelus braueri. The sequence continues at coordinate 47,860,015 of NC_137620.1, read as the reverse complement.
ACCCAGGTTATTGACGACAGATGGGAGGGGAAAGCCAGAGAAGGTGATGCTTGTTATGGGGGATGATTGAACCTGGTGTGGGGTGTGCCGACTAGAATGGCTTCTGTTTTGGAGCTGTTGCGTTGTAAACAGATAATACATCAGTATCATGCGGTCGTAAACTGTTGTGATGGTTCAGGTCCCGTTGATGTATTCACAGTATTTGTGAAAGGGGCGGTGCTTGGCACAACATTGTCGTTCTTTGGTTTTCATGGCTGCCAGTTCCCATCTGATGTCGTGTGGAAGTTCAGACTGCTCCAGGTCGTACTGAATAACTGAAACTGAATAACTGATAGCTTGCATAAGGTCTTCAGACTAGTTTTTATGTCTAAGATGTGCAGATTATCAGCATATTCAGCAAATATCTTTTCGCTGTGTCCTCCAAAGATGACGATATGGTCTCCCACCACACAGCAGCACTTCCTAATACTTGTATGCTGGACTTTCCCCTTGGGATTGATCCTCTTCCAGGAGAAGGTCACCGGATTTAACTTCCATTGATCTTTTGTCATATAATGCAAAGGACTTGTTGCCAAGGACTTGTTGATCTCATCTGTCCTACTGACTGTCTCTCCTACACTGTTTGTCTCTCAGCCATCTTACTGTCTGTCTCTACACTGTCTCCCTCTCAGCTGTCTTACTGTCTGTCTGTCTGTCTGTCTGTCTGTCTGTCTGTCTGTCTCTCCTACACTGTCTCCCTCTCAGCTGTCCTACTGTCTGTCTCTCCTACACTGTCTCCCTCAAAGCTGTCCTACTGTCTGTCTCTCCTACACGGTCTCCCTCTCAGTTGTCTTACTGTCTGTCTGTCTCCTACACTGTCTCTCTCTCAGCTGTCCTACTGTCTGTCTCTCCTACACTGTCTCTCTCTCAGCTGTCTTACTGTCTGTCTCCTACACTGTCTCTCTCTCTCTCTCTCTCTCTCTCAGCTGTCTTACTGTCTGTCTCCTACACTGTCTCTCTCTCAGCTGTCCTACTGTCTGTCTCTCCTACACTGTCTCTCTCTCAGTTGTCCTACTGTCTGTCTCTCCTACACTGTCTCTCTCTCAGCTATCCTACTGTCTGTCTCTACACTGTCTCCCTCTCAGCTGTCCTACTGTCTGTCTCTCCTACACTGTCTCTCTCTCAGCTGTCTTACTGTCTGTCTCCTACACTGTCTCTCTCTCTCTCAGCTGTCTTACTGTCTGTCTCTCCTACACTGTCTCTCTCTCAGCTGTCTTACTGTCTGTCTCCTACACTGTCTCTCTCTCTCTCTCTCTCTCTCTCTCAGTTGTCTTACTGTCTGTCTCCTACACTGTCTCTCTCTCAGCTGTCCTACTGTCTGTCTCTCCTACACTGTCTCTCTCTCAGTTGTCCTACTGTCTGTCTCTCCTACACTGTCTCTCTCTCAGCTATCCTACTGTCTGTCTCTACACTGTCTCCCTCTCAGCTGTCCTACTGTCTGTCTCTCCTACACTGTCTCTCTCTCAGCTGTCTTACTGTCTGTCTCCTACACTGTCTCTCTCTCTCAGCTGTCTTACTGTCTGTCTCTCCTACACTGTCTCTCTCTCAGCTGTCTTACTGTCTGTCTCCTACACTGTCTCTCTCTCAGCTGTCTTACTGTCTGTCTCTCCTACACTGTCTCTCTCTCAGCTGTCTTACTGTCTGTCTCTACACTGTCTCTCTCTCAGCTGTCTTACTGTCTGTCTCTCCTACACTGTCTCTCTCTCAGCTGTCTTACTGTCTGTCTCCTACACTGTCTCTCTCTCAGCTGTCTTACTGTCTGTCTCTCCTACACTGTCTCTCTCTCAGCTGCCCTACTGTCTGTCTCTACACTGTCTCTCTCTCAGCTGTCTTACTGTCTGTCTCTCCTACACTGTCTCTCTCTCTCAGCTGTCCTACTGTCTCTCCTACACTGTCTCTCTCTCAGCTGCCCTACTGTCTGTCTCTCCTACACTGTCTCCCTCTCAGAGTATTACCATGGATGCATTGGTGGTTTAACAGTATTCTGTCTGGGAGGAGATGGGAAGGCAGTGCAGTGAGTGGAGGATGGGTGTGATGTGCTTGTATTTAGGCATTCTCACCAGGATCCTAGCAGAGCTGTTCTGGATGTATCAGAGCTTGTGAAGGCTCTTTCTAGGGATCCTGATGAGAAGTGCGTTACAGTAGTCCTAGCCTGGAGGAGACAAAGGCGTGGCCCTACTTTTCAGCATCAGGCAGAGTGAGGTTGGGGCGGAGTTTGGCTTTATTCCTGAGGCGGGAGAAGGAGGTTTTGCAAATGTGTTTGATGTGGGCCTTATAGTTGAGGTGGGGGTCCATTCTTACACCCAGGTTGGTGACGACAATCAATCAATCAATCAATCAAAGTTTATTTATATAGCACGTTTCATACATCAAGTGCACTTCAATCTGCTTCTCAGAATAGATTTGAAAATAAAGATTAACAAAACCAGGAGGATAACAGCAAAATAGAAGAGAAAACATTTAGAATAAGACTAGGAAAAACAAGAAAATAAAGAACAACAATAAAAACAAAGTAAAAACTGGATTAATGCAGACACCTAGGTAAAAGCAATACTAAAAAGATGTGTCTTAATATTTCTTTTAAACATGTCAACTGATTCGATGACCCGCAGGGCCTCCGGCAGGCTGTTCCAGACAGATGGGAGGGGAAAGCCAGAGAAGGTGATGCTTGTTATGGGGGATGATTGAACCTGGTGTGGGGTGTGCCGACTAGAATGGCTTCTGTTTTGGAGTTGTAAACAGAAAATACATCAGTATCATGCGGTCGTAAACTGTTGTGATGGTTCAGGTCCCGTTGATGTATTCACAGTATTTGTGAAAGGGGCGGTGCTTGGCACAACATTGTCTTTCTTTGGCTTTCATGGCTGCCAGTTCCCATCTGATGTCGTTTGGGAGTTCATACTGTTCCAGGCCGTACTGAATAACTGATAGTTTACATAACGTCTTCAGACTAGTTTTTATGTCTAAGATGTGCAGTTTATCAGCATATTGCTCTAGGTGTTCTCCTCCAAAGATGACGATACGGTCTCCCACCACACAGCAGCACATCCTAATACTTGTACGCAGGACTTTCCCCTTGGGATTGATCCTCTTCCAGGAGAAGGTCACCGGATTTAACTTCCACAGATCTTTTGTCATATAATGCAAAGGACTTCTCGCCAACATGAACAGCTCTCCGTTGTAGGCAAAGACGCATTCATACATGCCTGTGTCTGTAAAAGATTCTGTTAAAGATGCTGCACAAGGCGAGCCCAGCCAGCAGTTGGTCTCTATGTCGAACACGTTCATGTAGGGCCTGGTCATTCCGCGCAGCAGTCCGTACCCAACTACATATATCTTTGTCCCGAAGATGTTGGCGATGTTGGCGGATGTACGCATATAGATAGGAGGTGGTGGCGAGCCTCTGGCGTTAATTAAAGACCAGACCATAGTGTTGGTGTCCAACCTGTAGATTTCATTAGTGTGTCCTCCACTCAGCCAGACATACATGACCTTCCCCAAGACACAGGCGGACGCGTGTTTACATTTTGTTACATCTGGACCATTCCCTGAAACCTCTGGCCTGAACAATCTGTGGGATTCCACGTTGAACGCATAAAGTGTAAAGTGACATTTGTCGTTTTTGTAAAAAAAACCTGAAATGTAGATGAGATCGCCGATCAACACGGCCGTGTCGTGAAAGTACCTGAGATCAATGTCTAGAGGACATTCTCCTCTCGCGGTCGACACTGGAGTTAACTTCGTCCAGCGCAAAGACACTGTGTTGAAGACCTGTATGTCGGTCGTCATACTTTCGTTAGCGTTAACGAACCAACCGATGGAGTAGACCTTCTGTCCCACTGCCACAGCAATACGGTGGTCTCCTACCGGCGCTCCGTTCAGATGAACAGTCCAGTGGTACATTCTGTCGTACAGATGTGACGACCGAACTCGTTTGGTTCCCCTATTAGGTCACTGAAAATGTTAACTTTTCTTTTTGTCACAGATTCGCGCCTGATCATCTATATGCTGTCTTGTTGTTGATACTGATATTGATCTTCACCTGTGATTCTCAGTTTTCCTGTTGCTACTCGTTTCGGTATCTACTTTGTTCCTCTGTAACTCTAACTGCTGTGCTGCCTCCTGCAACTGAAGGTTCCGTGCAGGATCAAAATAGGTCTGTCTGTCTGTCTGTCTGCCTGTCTCAGTAATAACAATATTTTGTTGTGTGTGGTTCTTTATCAGAATGCAGTTCCATTGTGCATGCTGACACTTTCATTGGTACAGCGAGACTGTCACACAAAGCTTAGCCAATCCCTGAAGCCCATCGGTCGTGTTGGCCAATCACGAAGGCCAATGTTTTTAGGTCTTCCTAATAGGATAAAACAGACCAGAAGACATTGTATTTCAAAGGTTCCACAGCACGGAGGAGCAGGTGACCCTGACACACAGTGACTTATACTGCTGCATGGTGACACACAGTGACTTACACTGCTGCATGATGACACAGTGACTTATACTGCTGCATGGTGACACACAGTGACTTACACTGCTGCATGGTGACACACAGTGACTTACACTGCTGTATGATGACACACAGTGACTTACACTGCTGCATGGTGACACACAGTGACTTATACTGCTGTATGATGACACACAGTGACTTACACTGCTGTATGATGACACACAGTGACTTATACTGCTGCATGGTGACACACAGTGACTTACACTGCTGCATGGTGACACACAGTGACTTACACTGCTGTATGATGACACACAGTGACTTACACTGCTGCATGGTGACACACAGTGACTTATACTGCTGTATGATGACACACAGTGACTTACACTGCTGTATGATGACACACAGTGACTTACACTGCTGCATGATGACACAGTGACTTATACTGCTGTATGATGACACACAGTGACTTACACTGCTGTATGATGACACACAGTGACTTACACTGCTGTATGATGACACACAGTGACTTACACTGCTGTATGATGACACACAGTGACTTACACTGCTGTATGATGACACACAGTGACTTATACTGCTGTATGATGACACACAGTGACTTATACTGCTGCATGGTGACACACAGTGACTTACACTGCTGTATGATGACACACAGTGACTTACACTGCTGTATGATGACACACAGTGACTTATACTGCTGTATGATGACACACAGTGACTTACACTGCTGCATGGTGACACACAGTGACTTATACTGCTGCATGGTGACACAGTGACTTATACTGCTGCATGGTGACACACAGTGACTTATACTGCTGCATGGTGACACAGTGACTTATACTGCTGCATGATGACACACAGTGACTTATACTGCTGCATGATGACACACAGTGACTTATACTGCTGCATGATGACACACAGTGACTTATACTGCTGCATGGTGACACACAGTGACTTATACTGCTGCATGGTGACACAGTGACTTATACTGCTGCATGGTGACACAGTGACTTATACTGCTGCATGGTGACACACAGTGACTTATACTGCTGCATGGTGACACAGTGACTTATACTGCTGCATGGTGACACACAGTGACTTATACTGCTGCATGATGACACACAGTGACTTACACTGCTGCATGATGACACACAGTGACTTACACTGCTGCATGATGACACACAGTGACTTATACTGCTGCATGATGACACACAGTGACTTACACTGCTGCATGATGACACACAGTGACTTATACTGCTGCATGGTGACACACACACACACACACACACACACACACACACACACACACACACACACACACACACACACACACACACACACACACACACACACACACACGTCTTACTGTCTGTCTCTCCTACACTGTCTCCCTCTCAGCTGTCTTACTGTCTGTCTCTCCTACACTGTCTCTCTCTCAGCTGCCTTACTGTCTCTACACTGTCTCCCTCTCAGCTGTCTTACTGTCTGTCTCTCCTACACTGTCTCCCTCTCAGCTGTCTTACTGTCTGTCTGTCTCTACACTGTCTCTCTCTCTCAGCTGCCCTACTGTCTGTCTCTACACTGTCTCTCTCTCAGCTGCCCTACTGTCTGTCTCTCCTACACTGTCTCTACACTGTCTCTCTCTCTCAGCTGCCCTACTGTCTGTCTCTACACTGTCTCTCTCTCAGCTGCCCTACTGTCTGTCTCTCCTACACTGTCTCTACACTGTCTCTCTCTCTCAGCTGCCCTACTGTCTCTCCTACACTGTCTCCCTCTCAGCTGTCTTACTGTCTGTCTGTCTCTACACTGTCTCTCTCTCTCAGCTGCCCTACTGTCTGTCTCTACACTGTCTCTCTCTCAGCTGTCTTACTGTCTGTCTCTCCTACACTGTCTCTCTCTCAGCTGTCCTACTGTCTCTCCTACACTGTCTCTCTCTCAGCTGCCCTACTGTCTGTCTCTCCTACACTGTCTCCCCCTCAGAGTATTACCATGGATGCATTGGTGGGTTAACAGTATTCTGTCTGGGAGGAGATGGGAAGGCAGTGCAGTGAGTGGAGGATGGGTGTGATGTGCTTGTATTTAGGCATTCTCACCAGGATCCTAGCAGAGCTGTTCTGGATGTATCAGAGCTTGTGAAGGCTCTTTCTAGGGATCCTGATGAGAAGTGCGTTACAGTAGTCCTAGCCTGGAGGAGACAAAGGCGTGGCCTCACTTTTCAGCATCAGGCAGAGTGAGGTTGGGGCGGAGTTTGGCTTTATTCCTGAGGCGGGAGAAGGAGGTTTTGCAAAGGTGTTTGATGTGGGCCTCATAGTTGAGGTGGGGGTCCATTCTTACACCCAGGTTGGTGACGACAATCAATCAATCAATCAATCAATCAAAGTTTATTTATAAAGCACGTTTCATACATCAAGTGCAGTTCAATGTGCTTCTCAGAATAGATTTAAAAATAAAGATAAAAAAAACCCTGGAGGATAACAGCAAAATAGAAGAGAAAACATTTAGAATAAGACTAAAACAAGAAAATAAAGAACAACAATAAAAACAAAGTAAAAGCTGGATTAATGCAGACACCTACTGTAGGTAAAAGCAATACTAAAAAGGTGTGTCTTAATATTTCTTTTAAAAATGTCAACTGATTCGATGACCCGCAGGGCCTCCGGCAGGCTGTTCCAGACAGATGGGAGGGGAAAGCCAGAGAAGGTGATGCTTGTTATGCGGTATGATTGAACCTGGTGTGGGGTGTGCCGACTAGAATGGCTTCTGTTTTGGAGTTGTAAACCGAAAATACATCAGTATCATGCGGTCGTGAACTTTTGTGATGGTTCAGGTCCCGTTGATGTATTCACAGTATTTGTGAAAGGGGCGGTGCTTGGCACAACATTGTCTTTCTTTGGATTTCATGGCTGCCAGTTCCCATCTGATGTCGTTTGGGAGTTCATACTGTTCCAGGCCGTACTGAATAACTGATAGTTTACATAACATCTTCAGACTAGGTTTTATATCTAAGATGTGCAGTTTATCATTATCAGAATATTCAGCTAATATCTTTTGGCGGTATCCTCCAAAGATGACGATACGGTCTCCCACCACACAGCAGCAATTCCTAATACTTGTACGCAGGACTTTCCCCTTGGGATTGATCCTCTTCCAGGAGAAGGTCACCGGATTTAACTTCCACAGATCTTTTGTCATATCATGCAAAGGACTTGTCGCCAACATGTACAGCTCTCCGTTGTAGGCAAAGACGCATTCATACTTGCCTGTGTCTGTAAAAGATGCTGCACAAGGCGAGCCCAGCCAGAGGTTGGTCTCTATGTCGAACACGTTCATGTAGTGCCTGTTCATTCCGTGCAGCAGTCCGTACCCAACTACATATATCTTTGTCCCGATGACGTTGGCGATGTTGGCGGATTCACGCATATAGATAGGAGGTGGTGGCGAGCCTCTGGCGTTAATTAAAGACCAGACCATAGTGTTTGTGTCCAGCTTGTAGATTTCATTTGTGTGTCTTCCACTCAGCCAGACATACATGACCTTCCCCAAGACACAGGCGGACGCACGTTTACATTGTGTCACATCTGGACCATTCCCTGAAACCTCTGGCCTGAACAATCTGTGGGATTCCACGTTGAACGCATAAAGTGTAAAGTGAAATGTGTCGTGGTTGTTAAAGAAACCCGAGATGTAGACGAGATTGTCGATCAACACGGCCGTGTCGTGAAAGTACCTGAGATCAACGTCTAGAGGAAATTCTCCTCTCGCGGTCGACACTGGAGGCAACTTCGTCCAGCGCAAAGACACTGTGTTGAAGACCTGCATGTCGGTCGTCATACAGTCGTTAACCTTAACGAACCAACCGATGGAGTAGACCTTCTGTCCCACTGCCACAGCAATACGGTGGTCTCCTACCGGCGCTCCATTCAGAGCAACAGTCCAGTGGTACATTTTGTCGTACAGATGTGACGACCGAACCCGTTTGGTTCCCCTATTAGGTCACTGAAAATGTAAACCTTGCCAACAAAGAACAGTGTCACAAAGAACAGAGGTGCTCGTGTTCAAGACTATATGGGTGAATTGTTTTCACACTATTTCTCTTACTGTCACTCCCAGTGAGTAAGAGGGGAGGGGGGTTCGGTTCTATTTATTCATCTTCACTGGATTCCCTTTTCAGAGATTTTTATTTTTATTTTCTTTGAATTATGGATCTATACGTCATTGATGATGTCATAGGTGACTGACATCACAGATCCACATGTCATATTTCAGAAAGCCTCGTGGCCTGAACATCCGGTTTCAAGCGGTCTCCATATACGGGCGTGAAACGTGAAAGTTGCATGAGGTCACGTGTCACGTTTTGGGACAAATTCCATCCGTTAACACTGAAACACAAAAGGCCCACAAGCCAAATTCAACATACGATACAGATGCTTAGGATGCAGCCTTCACACCGAGATGTAACTACTGTCCTTTCTTTTCTTCGATAGGTATCGCTGTCTTTGGCTCGCTAGTCCATCCCAGTACCCGTCTGACTGATGGTGTAGGCCAGTGGTTTTCAACCGGTGGTCCGGGGACCACCAGTGGTCAGGGGGTCCCCAGCGAAATGAGTTAACATAGCGTCACAATCATTTTTAACCACTTCGTTTTGGCTATTCAAAAATAGCAGATCTACAAGCTCATAGCGCGGCACCGAGTGCCGCGCTATGAGCTTGTAGATCTGCTATTTTTGAAAAATCTTGAAAAAGTGTGCATATCTTTGAATATTTATATTTTTTAAAGCGGAAATTAACTGATATCTTTGCTTCTGGGGGTCCCTGGCACAACACATTTTCAAATGGGGGTCCGCGGCCGAATGTATATCAATTTAGGGGTCCTTGGCATGAAAAAGGTTGAACACCACTGGTGTAGGCTGTTCATCAACATATGCAGTCTTCAGTTTCTCCTCCGCAACACATGGCCTGCCAAGTTCCACAAGAGGGCGCTCTAACGCAACGTAGGAATGATCCCTCGACTCTGTTTGAAGGAATGGACGGATGTGACGTCAAACCAAAAAAACGTCACCTTCGTCCACTCCTATGTTAGGATTTGTAGAAAAGTTGGATTTTTTTCCCGGTGAAAACGAGCCATATTCAACGGGCGATAGCAACAAAATGGCCGATCGCGGTAAAAATGTTTTCGTTCAGGTGGATAGACGAGACCCTCCCCCACCCCCCAGACACTCTTTGTTTACGTCCGCGTGCACGTCGTGGCTTCCGCGGCTCTCCAAAGATCGTCAAAACAAGGCAAAAGACGCTGGCACCAGCGGAGGAATTGATTAAATAATACCTGGCAGTGAATGTGTTAATATGTTTCTAAGCAAAACGATCACCATACAATTTTTGTTTTTTTGTAATTCACGTTCAAATACATTTATGGCTCGTGACAAAAACCTGCAGGATATTTTGCAGAGGTCTGTCTGTCTCTCTCTCTCTCTCTCATGCTTTATTGGCATGATAAAATATGTTTTACATTGCCATTGTACAAATAACATAACGCGCTAACCGGTTAACAGCCGAACGCGCTAACCTGTTGCGCCACAGAGACTTTGACAACCGAAGAGAGGACTGTGTTGTAAACACTGGTGTAAAGTAACTAAGTACATGTACTCAAGTGTTGTGTACACTTTTGTGTATTTTGAATACCAGACTAGACCAGAGTATTTCTACATGGTGGTATTCAGTGGTGGAAAAAGTACTCAAATTCTTTACTTAAGTAAAAGTACCAATACTGCAATATAAAAATACTTTGTTACAAGTAAAAGTCCAGAATAAAAAAAATACTTGAGTAAAAGTACAAAAGTATTGGCATCAAAATGTACTTAAAGTACCAAAAGTAAAAGTACTAAATATTTGAAAATAGCCGATCTACAAGCTCACAACGCGTCGCGATGCGACGCGTTGTGAGCTTGTAGATCTGCTATTTTCAATTAGCATAGGTTTAAAATAGGTTTAAAGTAGTTAATGTATGTTTCATTATATCATAATTTATATCTGAAAAGTAACTAGTAACTAAAGTTTTCAAATAATTGTAGTGGAGTAAAAGTACAATATTTGCCTCTGAGATGTAGTGGAGTAGAAGTAAAAGTATTGGAAATTGGAAATACTCAAGTAAAGTACAAATACCTCAAAATTGTACTTAAGTACAGTACTTAAGTAAATGTACTTAGTTACTTTCCACCACTGGTGGTATTGATACTTTTACGTAAGTAAAATATGTGAGTACTTCTTCCACCACTGGTTCTGAAATCATGTGACCTCCTGACCTCCAGACAATGTGATTATTGTTTTTTATGACATTTTGTCTGTATGTGTGTAAATAATTCATTTCACACTTGAGGTCAATTCATGCTTATCTTTTATTTTATTTTATTACATAATTATTATTAACATCATGTCATCCTGAGAGGCAAAGTCTGAGGAGACGAACAACATCATATTTTATTCTCATGTGCCTGTAGGATCACAAGGCGTTACATTAAACATTTTATGTTTTTATTCTAAAGTTGTTGAATGATGTCAACTTGTGTGAATCCTGTTGCACTTCCACTGTTTCAGCGACAGAGGGCGCCGAATGACAAGCAGACGATTAGGTTTTTACAAGAAGGAATCTATTTAAACTTGCAGCAGCAGTTCTTTCAGCCTGTGATTTAATGCAGTGAATAGTTTGCCGTTCTACTGCAACGCACGACATCACATGTTACTCTTAATCATTTTAAAACACAACTAAAGACCTTTCCGTTTGCTGCTGCTGCCTTTGATTGAGTTATCTTTCTTTTTCTCTTTTCTTCTGCACTGTAGCTGTACATTTTAACTTATTTTGTTTTATGCATTCTGATGTCATCTTAGAATTGCGTTTCCTATGCTAGTGGTTCTGCGCAAAGCAAATTGAATTGCCTTGCTGTTGAAATGTGCTGTACAAATAAAATTGCCTTGTCTTGTCAGGTGTGTGTTAAAACAATTAAATGTTATATATAATAAACAAAAATAATATAAAAAATGTCAGGAAAATATGCATTTTAGAACCTTTCAGAGAGAAACACGCAGAGCATTATTAATGTTATAAATGTGCAGTGCACGACCGACACATATTCAAACGTTGTATTCTATCTATAATCCCACCAATTTGATGAACGTGAAAACAAAACAGTCTTTTATTTTTTTTTCTCCTCATGAATACATGATCAACTGTCAATTCAGAGGTGAACGCATGCTCCCTAAAGTGCTATTTCCCTGGAGTGTATAAATGGAACCAAATGGACCCTTTCGGGTCCATTTGGTTCCATTTGTACACTCTCAGAGTTACAATAAAACCACAGATTTGTCAGTGTAGCCCACGTTGTCCTTGTGAATGTCACAGACAATGAAACATGGAACCACTTTGGGACACGTTTTATTTCATCATAGCTGGAATTATAGCAAATGAGTGTAAATTAAGCCACCAAAGTAAACACCAATTCAGATGTATTTTTTTGGGGGGGGGGGGCATTTTAGGGCCCAAATGGTCCCCCTAGACTCCTCTTGAGGGGGGGGGGGGCTCATTTACACGGATGACAGCAGCCAGGGATGGTGGAAAGAAAATGCCCCAGCCTTGCATAAAGCTTCGATCCGTGAATTTGGTCTCTCGTGCAGGAGACGTGTTCAAATCCCGGGTATAGGACATACAAATTACAGATTGTAGCTTTAAAAGAGAACTTTAATGGTGGCACTAATTTCTATTAAGGCCTGTGTGTGTGTGTTCTCATTTGAATAATGGTGTTTTTTCTCTCTCCACAAATTAGCCGTTTAATGTTTTTCCTTGGAGGTACTTGACCCCAGAAATGAAATAAATGAACGTGATTATGTTTTATAGCTGCCATTAATATTCAAGTGCTCTTATAATATTGTCTGTCTGTCTGTCTGTCTGTCTGTCACAAATGAAAAGGACTATAACAATAGAAGAGAATGCTACAATGAAAAAGGTAACTTTGAGAGGAACTAACACAAAATTCAACCGTTATAATTCAACAGATGAGCAGAGCAATATCAAAATGGTGTCACAACCTGAAAATAGCAGATCTACAAGCTCACAATTAGGCACTATGTTACCTTTTGAATAAAATGCAATTGTTTTGTTCAATCTGTATTAATACAATATAACTTATACAATCTGTATGGTAGAGTATGTTCAGGCACGGACTGGCACAGAAAATCGGCCCTGGCATTTGTGATCTTCACCGGCCCTTAGCGGGGGTCGGCCACGCGCGAAGCGCACGGGCACCGAAAAATTGCGGTTAATTGGCGAAAAATAGCTTGAAAAATTGGTTTTTGGTGACTTTATTTCAGTTTTAGGGTTGGCCGCGGCCCCAGACTGCCCGGCCGTTCTGGCATCTGCCAGAAGTGCCAGACCGTCCAATCCGGGCCTGAGTATGTTAATACAATATAACTTATACAATTGGGGTTAGTCTACTTTGTCTCCCTGCTCTTCTCTATTGAGACATTTAGATCGTGTCAAAGGTCATGTCTCAGCTAGACACATGGATCTGACACAAAGTTTGACCTGACGGTGAAGATTCAATGTATCTCCTGAGCGAGCATTCCGGCTCTATTAGTTCAATGGTAAAAAAAAAAATCAGCGCTTGAGCAGGAAACCGGGTTCAAATCCGGGGTAGAAGAGGAAGTTACGTAGGGCAGCTTTAATGTGTTTTGGGCACACAACAACGGTGCAACGCGGAGCATAAATCGGGGAACATCTGTGCGGCTCTGCATGTCCGCCCCATGAGGTATAAGACCCCATGCTTTATACTGTAATCTGAACCCAAAATATTTACAGCTCTGGTGGGGGGGTTGTTGTCATGGCCAGATGTGTTCTGTACCTGTACAGATGTTAGTACTAACATGAGACGGTTTGTACCCATGTGGACTGTGGCTTTAAAGGATACCAACTTTTATGACACATGGGTCCTTTGTCAATTTGACTGTAGGATTTAATGTTAAAGGGATAGTTCACCCCAAAAAATACATGTCACTCCATGGTGACTTGAATTCATGGATATTGTTTTAGTTTTTTGTCTCATTCCTATAAGCCAATAATTTGATGACCAGCGGACCGGTAGGCAGCGGTTCCGGTAGGAGACACAAAGGAGACTCTTTGTGTCTCCTACCGGAACCGCTGCTGGTCATCAAATCATTGTCTTAGGAATGAGACAAAAACTAAAACATATCCATGAATTCAAGTCTCCATGGAGTGACTAATCCATCGAAAAATTCATTCATTCAGTCATTTTGGGGGTGAACTATAACTATGTCATTTTTTGAATGCCTTTTTTTCCATTATAGAGATAATTTGGGCTGTTCATGATTGTTATTGAAGTGTAGTATCTTAAAGGGCAAGACCACTTTGGTAGAGGTTTGGGTTGTGTAGTTACCTTGCCATGATGTAACTCCAAAGGTGGGCAAGAAATAAAAAATAATTGCTCCATTGATTAGAAATTGATAATTCGAAATATGCTCCTCATTGACTTACATTGTACGGTGAAACAGCTCTGAAAGTCACTATTTTAGCACATAAACAAACGCAAACAAAGTTGATTCAAACAATATAGAACATCACCAAACCCAGTACTGTTTTTTTTTTTTATAAAAATGTCAACTTCCTGTTGATTTTGCCAAGTAGAAAACCTGGACTGGATCTGCGGATCCGGATCCAGATCTTCAAATAGTCAAATCAATAGGAAGTTGACAGTTTTATTAAAAAAACAAACAGTACTGGGTTTGGTGATGCTCTATATTGTCTGAATCAGCTATGTTTGGGTTCATTTATGTGCTAAAACAGTGACTTTGAGAGCTGTTTTACCGTACAATGTAAGTCAATGAGGAGCATATTTTGAATTATCAATTTCTAATCAATGGAGCAATTATTTTGTATTTCTTGCCCACCTTTGGAGTTACATCATGGCAAGGTAACTACACAACCCAAACCTCTACCAAAGTGGTCTTACCCTTTAAACACCAGAATGATATGCCGTTGGTCAGGGGTGTATTGGTGTTTTGTTTTTTTGGTGGAACGGTATTTTAATGACGCGCATTTTATTTTACCTTAAAGTAGCAAACATGTTTGTACTATAGGAAATGTTTTTAGCAAAGATTTAGTCTTTTTAAACTAACACAAATTCAAGGAATGCCATGAATTATAGGAGCTGAAACTAAAAGTTTGCTTTGAACGAGTATCTTTCTCTTCTTGGACGGTGGCTGAGGCATTGCTGTGTGTAGACAGGATACTGGCAGCAGCCCTACTGAAGCCAACATGCTGTGTTGCTTACCGTGTGTGTGTGAGGATACCTTTTCACACTCACTTCTAAACCAGAGAGAGAGAGAGAGAGAGAGAGAGAGAGAGAGAGAGAGAGAGAGAGAGAGAGAGAGAGAGAGAGAGAGAGAGAGAGAGAGAGAGAGAATTTAGATACTGAGAGACCAAGAGAGAGAAAGAGAGAGAGACAGAAAGTTAGAGAGAGAGAGAGAGAGAGACAGAAAGTTAGTGAAAGAGAGAGAGAGAGAGATATTGAGAGACGAGACAGACAGACGGACGGACAGAGAGAGAGAGAGAGAAAGAGAGAGAGAGAGAGAGAGAGAGAGTGATGATGATCATGTGGTCGGCAAGGGGAGGGGGACGAGACGATTGGCTGCCGCATGGTCGGTGTCATCATCGTACAGTAAGAAGCAGCCAGCCTATCACAAGGCGTTGCATATCAAAGCCTATAATGTGCTCACATACAGTATGAAACATGCAGGGAAACAGAACCGGACAGAACATGATGCAACAGTCAAGTGGAATTTTTGGGGATATTTAAATAGGTTACAGCCCCCCCCTCTCCCTCTCCCCCACAGGCTGCATTAGTGCCTGAGTGAAGAAGCATGTTTCCACACACAATGTGGACGATCTAAATGCTTTAAAGGAATAATTCACTCTCCCCCCAAAATGACTTCATCTCTAATGTGTTCAAATTTGAATTCTTCGTTCAACGTTTTTCAGGTCAAGGACCCCTTAGCAGGGAGAGAGACATGAAGCAGAAAACTATACACTATATATTGTGTGGAATTGTGTCGCAGATTCAACTTTTTCATAGATTTATTAATACGTTGGTGGCGTGGAAACGTGTATTTTCAGACGTTCAACCACATAAACCCTCAATACAAAGTGAACATGAACTTTGGCTCTATACTTCGTCTGCTCTCTTTTCGAAAGACTACGCCGAAAATAGCCGATCTACAAGCTCAAGCTCGGTGCTATCTACCAAAACAGAAGATACATGTTATTGTAAGCCTCAGTGCAGTTTTCATCATTCTAAAAACTTGTGGTAACCCTGAGATATACATCCAGGACAATTGTGAACAGAGTTTCTTTTTGTTTTGTTTGCGCGAGTAGAAATTCACTTATCGACAATCTGTCACTGATAAATGGTAAATGGTAAATGGTGCATTTATATAGCGCTTTTATCCATAGCGCTTTACATTGATTGTGCCATTCACCCATTCACACACACATTCACACACCGATGGCGGAGGAAACCATGCAAGACCTGTTCATCGGGAGCAATTAGGGGTTCAGCGTCTTGTTCAGGGACACTTCGACAATAACTCTAGGGGAGCGCCCCAGCCCGGGATCGAACAGGGAACCTTGCGGTCTTCCAGTTCACTCTACCCGGCCACTCTACCCCTGAGCCACTGCCACCCCACCCCTGAGCCACTGCCACCCCGGCAGTGATCTCTGTGATCTCTGACACCCTCCTGGCTGGTCGCGCTGCCTGCACACATCAACGTCCAGACATCGTGCGGTCCCCTCGACACAACGTCCAGATATTTTGCTGTCCCCTCGACACAACGTCCAGACATCGTGCGGTCCCCTCGACACAACGTCCAGATATCGTGCGGTCCCCTCGACACAACGTCCAGACATCGTGCGGTCCCCTCGACACAACGTCCAGATATCGTGCGGTCCCCTCGACACAACGTCCAGACATCGTGCGGTCCCCTCGACACAACGTCCAGACATCGTGCGGTCCCCTCGACACAACGTCCAGACATCGTGCGGTCCCCTCGACACAACGTCCAGACATCGTGCGGTCCCCTCGACACAACGTCCAGATATCGTGCGGTCCCCTCGACACAACGTCCAGACATCGTGCGGTCCCCTCGACACAACGTCCAGATATCGTGCAGTCCCCTCGACACAACGTCCAGACATCGTGCGGTCCCCTCGACACAACGTCCAGACATCGTGCGGTCCCCTCGACACAACGTCCAGACATCGTGCGGTTCCCCTCGACACAACGTCCAGACATCGTGCGGTCCCCTCGACACAACGTCCAGACATCGTGCGGTCCCCTCGACACGTAGAAAACAGATGGCGGCCAATGGTGCTGGACTGTAGAGGTCTCTCTGTACTGTTAATAAACATGTAAATACAGTATTCAGTCAATCAAAGTTATGCGTTTGTTTACGTACAAATGCACAACCTGTTTCAGGCCCAAGGTCCCAGAACCTAATGTGGAGAGGAGAGTGGTTCAGGAGATAAGTAGTCCTCCTAACCCTGTAAACCCAGAACTCAGAATTAAATACTTTCTAAAACAGGGGTCTTCAACGTTTTCAGGCCAAGGGCCCCCTAGCTGAGAGAGAGATGAAGTAGGGACCCCCTCCTCTATATTGTATAAAATTGTGTTTCAAATTCAACTTTCTTTTGTTTACGTGGTCTGCTCTTTTTCCCCTCTACACCTATACCTCTTAGCCAAAAATAACAGATCTACAAGCTCACAACGCCTCGCAGCGCGGGGCGTTGTGAGCTTGTAGATCTGCTATTTTTGGCTAAAGTTCTCCTCAGAAAGCGGATGCTATAGGGTTCAAGTGGTTACGGTAAAAAAAAATCATATCACACAAAGATTTGGCGGACCCGCTGTTGTAACTCTGAGGACCCCCTAGGGGTCCCGGACCCCCGGTTGAAGACCCCTGTTCCCCAAACAAGGTAAAATATCAGATGTACAAGCTCACACACATCACACTTTTATGACATATGGTACTACTTCCACCGTTTGTGGTTATATTGGAAACGTATAAACACAAAAAACGCTCACTGAGGAGAAGGGGTTTGGATGAGATCAAACATCCCTGCTTTCATCCACCGTTACTGTCAACCCCCCCCCCCCCCTCTCTCTCTCTCTCTCTCGTCTCATTTCTCTCAATGTCATTCTTGTTCAGTTCACATTATTAAGTGCGTTTGCATCTATAGCGGTTTAACTCTGTAACGTCTGTGCGTGCGCACGTGTGTGTGTGTGTGTGTGTGTGTGTGTGTGTGTGTGTGTGTGTGTGTGTGTGTGTGTGTGAGTGTGTGTGTGCGCGTCTATGTGCATCATAAGGACATAACATAATGTATATTATTATGTGTGCGTGTGCATGTGTCTATGTGCATCATAATGTATATTTTGTGTGAGTGTGTGTGTGTGTGTGTGTGTCATAAGGACATAGCATAATGTATATTATGCGTCATCCAGGCCCTGCAGCAGGGGGGTGAAAAGTTCACATAGGATGACCGCCCCCTAGTGGCCATCCCCAGGGATAAAAACAGACGTGGAAAATAGCAGATCTACACGGCTTCACAGTGAGCTTGTAGATCGCCTTTTTTTTCAGTCTATTTGAAATAGGGCTTACACAGTCAAAATGTTGGTCCAGATTCAGTCCCAAGCTGTCCCTTAAATGTAGTGGAGGCTAAAGTACAATATTTCTATTTGAAATGTAACATAGCTTGGAAAAAACTAAACACACCAAAAAACAAGGTACTTCAGTAGCCTACAGTAGCCTACTCAAGTAAATGTACGTTATGTAACGTTGTAACGTTACTGTCCCGCACAGTACTGTTGTACTGGTATACAACACATTAACGTACATTAAATTAACATTTGGCAACAACGCGGACAATTCATGCTCATGTTGCATCATTCACGTCTTTTTTTTATATACTATGTTTTATTTATTTATTTATTTATTTTACATGAAATGACCAGCAGATATGTACACGCACGCACGCAGCATCGCATTGTGAACTTGTACAGAAATAATACATTTGAACATTTTGTGAAACATTCTGCATAATGAGTACTTTTCACTTTTGATACCAATACTTTTGTACTTTTACTCAAGTACATTTTGAATTTCAGACGTTTACTTGTAACAGAGTATTTCTACACTGCATTCTACTTGTATACGTAAACAATTTGAGTACTTTTTCCACCACTGACACACACACACACACACTATAGAGCCTACTTATATAAGACCTATGAATCTCCACAGTGGGAGCAGATTGACAGAGCGCCCACGCCTTTGAACTTCAGAGGACCTTGTGATTCCAGGAGAAAGGCTGTCACACACACACACACACACACACACACACACACACACACACACACACACACACACACACACACACACACACACACACACACACACACACACACACACACACACACACACACACACACACACACACACACACACACTACTTATCCTTCCTGTCAGGTAGAAACCTTGTATGTACGAAACTGTTAGTTTTCAGGATGTATAAAATAGAACCTGGGTTCCAATGGATCCATGTCGTTATTATTTAGTTAGTTAGGCTCTTGTTAATATTTTTCATTGCGGTTCTATATCTATAAAACACACACACGGTCACTGTGTGGGAAAAAAACTAAATGTTCAAAAAACTTTTTTCACTAAACATTAAAAAAAATGTCAGATGTAGGGGAGACCCGGGGCAAAAGTAACAGACTCAATAACTCTAATTAGAACTAAGCTAGAGGGGTGAGACTTCTTGTGCACATGCTCAGTAGGGTCCTCTCTCTGCCTATGGAAGGATAGAATGATCATTTCATCTCAGCAGAAGTTTTCGACAAAAAAATCATTTTGAGGTGTAAATGTACATTTTTGAGTGTACGGTATTTTCCTTCTGCTGTCTAAAGATAAGATGTCAGCTAATTTAAACTTGGATGAATTGTATCTCTATGTTATTGGTCACAAATTAACGTCAGCAGCCTATGCTAATATAGGTATTTCTAGCTAGAATATTGGATTTTATCATGGTTGCCCATCGGGGGCAATTGTAACACAGTGACAGGGGTCAATTGTAACAATGTGTTTTCAATGCAAGCCGATTTTTTTGTCTGGGATTTCATACTTTTATATTAGTAAATGAACATATTTCACTAAATGTCACTACATTTCAAAGTAAAAATACATTTAAATTACAAATAGACATACATTTGAAAAAACAATTTTTTAAATAAAATCATTCGAATAAAAATACAAAATAATTGTAATTATGTATATAAAACATTTGAAAGTAAAAATGGTAAATTATAAAAAATACATATTACTTAGTGATGTGCTTTTATTTGAGATAAAATGTATTAATATGACTTATTTTTACAGTGTTACAATTGCCCCGAACCACTGTTACAACTGCCCCGTCACGGGGGCAGTTGTAACACTGTGACTCATTGCATTCAAATTAATATTTTAGACTTGTCCTTATTAGTGAAAGCTTAAAAATGGTATCATTAATTAGGGCACATATATATGTTTCTTATAGCAAAAGATGACTAGGATATTTCAAGTGGTCTGTGAATTATGAAGGCAAATACAAAAAGTCTTACTTTTGTCCCCGATCTCCCCTACATGGCTTGTAGATCTGCTATTTTTGAACGGCCAACGTATGAATGGGATAAAGTGGTTAAAATGATTGTGATGATTGTTAACTCATTAAGACCTGAGTACGATTCTTAAACATTTTTCTAAATCCTAACAGTTTTTTGAAAAAAATCTAAAACATTTTTTTTCAAGATTTTTCAAAATTAGCAGATCTACAAGCTCATAGCGCGGCACTCAGTGCCGCGCTATGAGATTGTAGATCTGCTATTTTTGAATAGCCAAAGAAATCTAAAGTGACACAGATGCGTTCCAGGTCTTAATGGGTTGTTAACACATTGGATGCCAAAAACGGTCCGGACCGTTTTTCATAGTCCAAACGAGGAGTGCCAAAAACGGTCCGGACCGTTTTTTCATCTTTTCATTGGATTACTGTACAATACATCCTGGGGCAGCTTGTGACTTAATATGGGACGGCTACATGAAAGAGACATCCAACAAATCACGTGATTGTCCAAAAAAAGCAAAAAAAAAGGGTTGACTCCCCTTTCTGTGCGACCAAACCTGAGTGTTTACAAACTTTTCAAGCCAACAGAGTTACTGAGAGAGAGAGACTCTCTCTCTCAGTAACTCTGTTGGCTTGAAAAGTTTGTTAGAGAGAGGGAGACAGAGAGATCGTGAGTGAGTGTAGTGATAGCCTAGTGTAGTTGTGAGATTGATTGATCGTTTGAGTGAGTATAGTTGTGTTTTGTTTGATAGGAGTAGCCTAGTGTAGAATGTCGGCGAAACGGCCCCGTAAACCTGGGCGCGGAGGAGGTCCGCCGCCGATGTTTCGGCAGCGGACAATGTTCGAAATGTTTGGCGCGGCTCGACCAAAGGCACCACAACCAGAGCCCCCAGAGCCTCCAGTGGATCTTGTTACTGGGGAAGGATCTGGTCTGGTTTTGAAGAAGGAGGAGGAGAATCGCAAACCTGTTCGGAGGAGCACCAGGACACGAGCTGTTCCTACCCGCTTTATCCCCCCCGTCTCGGAGTCGGAGATTCAATGCGGCGGTTCACCACAGCCAGAGCCTCCAGTGGTCCCTGTTACTGGGGAAGGATCTGGTCTGGTTTCAAAGAAGGAGGAGAATCGCAAACCGATGCCCCGGAGGAGCACCAGTACACGACCTGTTCCTACCCTTATCCCCCCCGTCTCGGAGTCGGAGATTGAATGCGGCGGTTCACCACAACCAGAGCCTCCAGTGGGCCCTGTAAGTGGAGAAGTATCTGATGATGATCCGGTTCCGACGGACGAGGATGGCGAACCGGTGCCCAAGAGACGGAAAAGCACCAGGACGCGATCCGTTCCTACCCTAGTCCCCTCCGTCGAGGAGTCGGAGAGTGAAATCGACGGTTCGTCTGAATCCGACAGTTGTGTGGAGTCTGATGAATGGGCACCAGGCAGTGGTAAGAATACACACTTTTTATATTGTGTTTTATTGATTATCTAGTTGATATTACATGGCTAAAACTATCACAGGCTCCTATTTGTTTCATAGTGTCGTTGCCAGGCCTGTTTATTACAAGCCACGCTGGGCCTGTTTTTCTGTAAAGCTATTGCTACTATTGTGAGCTGCGATTGTGAGCTTGTAGATTACAATGTAGGTGAAACGCATGTCTATCAAATATGGCTTTATTGAAAGGCAATCCAAGGTTGGAGTTTAGTAGGAACGTCGGGAAATGTCCGACGATGTACAGCTTGGAGCGTGTAAATAGTTTATTGTGAATGTGATTTTCACGGCTATTTTTTCCAATCGTTTTGAAGTGCTCATGTGGCCTAATGACTATAGACCAGATGAGCACTTGAAACGTAGTTGAAAAATAGCCGTGACAATAGTATATAGTCTGTTCTTTTGGCACATAGTCGCTTCTTTTGGGCTTGTTTTCATAGACCTGGTTGCTTATTCCTATCCCAAGATCTGGCAACCAAAAATAAACAGGGCACAGTCCACAGGCACACACGCTCACTGTGTACTATCAGCCTGATCTGGTACTATAGACCCTCCCACTCTAACTCTGAATTATAGGTTCATTTACTATAGCCTGCTACTGATGAGATGAAAATATGCTTCTGATCAGTATGATTATGACAATTGACAATTTTGCCTATGTACAATGACAGAATGACAGATGCAGTAGGCTAAACTATGTATTGTGTGGGCCATCATAAAAAATAGCAGATCTACTAGTGACTACCAGAACTGTGAGCTTGTAGATCTGCTTTTTTTTGCAGATGCGCTAAGCCCCCCCCTCCCCCCTAACTTCAAAGAGATAAAATGTCAGGTCATCTAAACACTAAACAAAACACAACAACACCTTTTGGTCTTGTTCTCTGGTCATGAGTTCATGTCAACACATTTCCTATTCTGCTTTTTTTTGGGGGGGTGAGAAGCGGTTGTGCTAAAAAAAACAACAACCTCTTACCAGCTTCAAAGAGCTAGAAGGTCAGGTTATCTAAACAAAAAAACAATACAACTTTGATCCATAAGGACACCTGAACAAACATTTCCTTTGATGTCTTACTATGAGATGTATTGTTGACCTTATAGCTGTTCAGGTAAATTGCTCTGGATAAGAGTGTTTGCTAAATGCCTACTTTCTTTTCTTCTTTCATCTCAGGGTCAGATTCGGGTGAGGATGACATGTGGGGACATGTGTCTAGAGGAGCAGCTGTTCGCCATAGGAGAGGTACAGTAAGCTGTCATAAATTCAACATAATACAGGAATACAAAATTGCTAAAACCCCACAGGGCATGGTAAATGTCTTCTCTCATTCAAGTGTAATAAAGTCATGTACCACCACCCTGGGACATAATTGATTTGATTTTGTGTCAATCATATTTACTTACTAAACTATTTCATATTTTACTGTGTTATCAGGCACATGTGGGGGGGAGGAGGAGGAGGAGGAGGAGGAAGAAGAAGAGGAGGAGCAGCCCAGTTCTTCACATGCAGCAGAGGAGCAGCCCAGTTCATCACATGCAGCAGTACCACCGGTCAGCCGTAAAAGAGGTACGAACGCTTTCTGTTCGTCACACTTTTTTTTACCACACAAACAAATAACAAAATATGTATTTTATGGTAAAATGATGTATTTCTATTCTATGTACAGGTGGTGGCAAGAAGAAGAAGCCTGCTGTAGTGCATGTGTGGTCGGAGTCAGCAGACTTTCACCCGAAGGACCTTCCCTTCACTGCTGGGACTCCGGGTCTTCGGAACGGCGCTGCTGACCTGCAGTCAACCAGACCTGTCGACTTCCTGGAACTGCTGTTGACCGATGAGCTGCTGACTGAGATATGTGAGCAGACCAATTTGTACGCAGGACGCAGGAAACAGAGTGATGAACAGCGTGATCTGCCATATTCCAGAGGCCGTGTCTGGAGAAAGTTGACGGTGGTTGAACTGAAGAACTTCCTCGGCCTGTTATTCCTCACCGGAATTGCCAAGAAGCCTAGGCTGGGAGACTATTGGTCCACTGATGAGGTCCTCGCCACGCCATATTTCCACAAGGTCATGGCCAGGAACCGGTTTCAAGTCATCCTCAGTAACCTACACTTCTGTGACAATGAGACCGCTGACACTGATGACCCGCTCTACAAAGTGCGCCCAGTCTTGGACACCCTACTTGGCAAATTTCAGGAAATGTTCCAGCCCAACCAGAACATCAGTATCGATGAGGGGATGCTGTGTTGGCGTGGGCGCCTTTCCTGGAAGGTGTACAACCCGGCCAAGCCAATAAAATACGGGATCAAATCATACATACTGTGTGATTCAGTCACAGGCTACTTGTACAACATGAAGCCATTCTGTGGTCAGACGGCCACCCTTCAAGATACCATTTCCTTCCTGCTTGCGGACCTCAAAGGTTACGGTTTCCGTCTATTCATGGACAATTATTACAATTCTGTCAAGCTGTGTGACTACCTCCTTAGTGTCCAGACCCATGCGTGCGGGACCCTGCGCAAGAACAGAGGGGAGCCACCAGATATCAAGAGCCTGACCAATTCCAAACTGGCCATTGGGGACACTGTGATGCGTCACACGGAGGATGTGATGGTGGTGGCATGGCGCGATAAGCGAATCGTGAGGATGGTCACCACACTCAACCAGAACGACATGGCCACTGTTCCAGTGAGGAAGAAGGGCCACAGTGGCCGGGTCGAAATACAGAAGCCAGTGTGTGTCGTAGAATACAACAGGTACATGAATGGTGTGGATAAGTTAGACCAAAACCTAGCCTACTATTTGTTTGTTAGGAAAACGTGCAAGTGGCCCAAAAAGTTTGTTGCTTACATGTTCCAGATTAGCCTCTTCAATGCTTTTGTCCTCTACAAAGCAAAAAATCCTCAGGGCACCTGTTTCAACATGTACTATTTCATCCTCTCCATTGTAAAGTCCTGGACCATCTTGGGACGCTTTAGGGGGGCGGAGGGAGGAGAGGAGGAGAGAGGGGGAGAGGAGGAGAGAGGGGAAGAGGGGGATCGGGAGGAGGAGGAGGAGGAGGAGGGGTGGTGGGGCGAGCCCCCTGTACACAACCCGAGAATGAGGGCACCACACTACGACCCTAAGAGCCGCCTGAATTTCAATGTGGCAGAACATGAAATGTGCCTACTCCCAAGAACCCCCAAAAAAAAGCACCCAGGTAGGGATTGCAGGGTTTGCAAGTCCCATGGCCTGAGAAAGCAGACTAGGCACTACTGCAGATCCTGTCTGGTCCCCCTTTGTGTAGAACGGTGTACAACACTGTACCACTCAAGGAAAAAATACTAAGCCAGAATAGGCTAGTGTTCATGTGGTTACAAACCCTATATTATTTTTTTTAGAGAGAGAGAGAGAGAGAGACTTGCACAAATTCACACAGAGAGAGAGGGAGAGAGAGAGAGAGAGAGAGAGAGAGGCTTTACACACATACAGAGAGAGAGAGAGGGGGGGGGGGGGAGCGAGAGGGACACAAACTCATATAGACAAGCAGACAAAGAGGGATAGGAGAGGGTTAGGGGCACATACTTATAGAGAGAGAGACAGACAGACAGACAGACAGGGAGAGAGACAGAGAGCAAGAGAGAGAAAAACAATTGAGAGAGAGGTAGAGAGAGAGAGAGAGGTGATACAAACAGCAGACTGTTCAGAAAGTCATCTCATGGTATAACGTTCATGTGGTTACTGTATATACTTGGAAGTACAACCGTGAACCTCTTTTTGTATTACTTTGCACTATTTTTTTATTACTTTGCACTAAACTATCTGCTGTATATAGTGTAAAGTGTGCTGTATACTGTGAAGTACAACCTTGAACCTCTTATTTTTCTATTTTGCACAGTGAAAACAAGCCTTAGGTTTTCTATTGTTACTTCATATGCTGCTGTCTGGTTGGAACCTGTACACAAGATGTAACAATAAAGTACAACCTTGAACCTTTGAACTTTGATTTATTAGTATTTATTGTTATTTGAAATTAGCTGAACTAGATGCACTTGAAATTACCCATAGGAGTGAAAACAAACCACTGAAGTATTTTCAAAAGCTTTTTTTTTTTTTTCTCTCCCTTTTTTTTCTCTGACTACTGTCACTGAAGGCAAAAATAAATGTCAAATTGATTTTCAAATTTTTGAAAAAAAAAAAGGTGAAAAAAAAGGATTTACTAAAATGGCCATAACTTTGATTCTAGAGAAAAAGTGCTGTTTTTGGTGAAATCAAGCTGTATTCAACAGCCAATATCTCAAAAACAGAACATGCTATCAACTCACTTTCTTTTCCTGGTTAAAGCAGAGAGTCCAATCTTTCTTTTGAGATATTTGGTGTTTACATAGGAATACCACAGACTATTCTGTGGTCCTTGAAAGATGAGCCAGAAAGCTTGAAAATCCAGGCACTGGCTGTACCCTGTTTTGAAAACACCCTGGCACTCAATGTGTTAACTAACTTTTCCTGTAACTTCCCCAAAGGACCCCCCTGCAGCTGATTTATATCATTTCAAACTCTTGGAATGACTAAAATATTTATTGAGCATAATTATATTCGAGCATAAAATATTTAAGCTTATTTGGCGTCACGACTCCGTCTCATTTAATTTATTCCATGTAAGCATGAATTATAATAAATGATTTGACGACTAGGTTTCACAGGGAATGGAATGAAATAGACCCCCATGAGGGAATCATACACAGAGCCCACAGGCAGTGGTGGAAAAAGTACTCACATGTTTTACTTAAGTAAAAGTATCAATATTGCAATATAAAAGTCCGGAATTAAAAATGTACTTGAGTAAAAATACGTAAAAAACGTATTGGTATCAAAATGTACT
This sequence comes from Gymnoscopelus braueri, assembly GCF_963280865.1. NCBI lineage: Eukaryota > Metazoa > Chordata > Actinopteri > Myctophiformes > Myctophidae > Gymnoscopelus > Gymnoscopelus braueri. Next base: position 47,833,470 of record NC_137620.1, on the reverse strand, counting down.
CAAAGTACCAAAAGTAAAAGTACTAAAATGTTTGAAAATAGCAGATCTGCTTGTAGATCTGCTATTTTTAAATAGCCTATGTTTTATTTTCCTTCGCGTTTTGCTCAAAAAAGAAAGCCTGGACCAGGCTGTTGACATTCCTGGCATAGGAAGTGGGAGTCAACCTTTAATTTCCCCAACCAACCAGAGTGCAGTGGGCGTCGCTCCGAATGTTGTGACGTCAGGGCTCTCAATGCTGCACACTGGGGGAGGAGGAGGGGCGCGGAGCGGGGGCGGGTGCATAGATCGGTGAACCAATGGGAGCCCAGGGATGTTTTTGCCGGATATTTTGAATCCGGCCCTCCATGCCAGATATCAGACACGCCGGGGCAGGCTACCTGGTACGCCAACGGCGTTTTCCTAGGGAGTTGAAGGCAAGGGGGCGGGTGGGGAGAGAGCCTGGCGACGCCCCTAGTTACTGCGTCACATCCTGGACGGATAGCCCCGCCCACACCAAGCGAGCACAGTCAGCGCACAAAAATCAAGGCACAGACAGACAACGGATGCACGCTTATGAGAAACAACACAAATAAAACCTGGTGAAACAGTTGCGTGCAGGAAATATTCAGCCTAAATGTCCAGTTTGCTAATTCATAACTACTACTACTACTACTACTTTAGTATTTGAAACTTTACATTTCTCTAAATATGATAAACTTTCAGGGCAGCCTAAGTACAAATATCAATTATGAAAAGGCTACTATAGGCTACAGTGAAGTCGGACTGAATGACTGAAACGTTTGGTGTGGGGATTATCTGGCACAAGTATGTATCTGTTATGAAAGAGTAATTGTATCATGAGTGAAACGGCTATAGTCCTTGGGAAACCATAAACCTACGTAGGCCTACATCTAAATGAGTTGCCATATTTACATTTCCTGACAAATTACAAATCCTTATAAGCTATACATTTCTGGGATGCAAAGTAGCTGAAACTCCACAAGATATTCCTCTACACTTATTTAGTGAGAACATTGCTCCTCCTGCTGAGAGCACTAGAATGACTCCTGTACTTTGATAAGCAGAACAAACTTATACAACTCGGGGTGCAAGTAACAGTTAATTGGACGAATTAACTGAGATAGGATAATCTATTTTCAGCTCTACAAGGTCAAAACTACTACAAAGCTCTTTTGCACAACACCTTTGTATAACAAAGTATAAAATAGGGTTGATTTAAGTGTTTAATCAATGTAGTTGATTATTTAAAAAAAACTATTACAATTAATATAAAATATGAAATAAAAATAATCCCCCAAAACCTGCTTCTTGAAGGTTCTCAAAGGTTCAACTAGGTTCAACTGAACCTTTAATTTTTTCTTCCATGGCTTGTAGATCCTCACCAATCTGTGAAACCCAGGTACGATGTTTGTTTGTTGCGAGGCAACTCAATTTATTTATTTCTTGTGTGTCGTCTCTCCGTCACGGTACATTGTTTGTTTGTTACGAGGCAACTCATCTAAGGTGCCCCCCCCACCCCCCCCGCCCCTACCCCCCCGCCCCTACCCCCTGGCCTTCAACTCCCTAAAACGCCGTTCGCACCAGGTATCTAGCCGGTCTCTGTCCTCCAGGACTATAAAGTTAAAGTTTTGTCTCCATTACTCTGAAAGTTAAAGTTGTATCTCCATTACTCTCATCAAACATTGATGGATGCACAAAGTGTGAGGTTCAACACCAACTTTGCCTTCACACATCCATTCATAATGAACCACTCAGTGTGTGTGTGTGTGTGTGTGTGTGTGTGTGTGTGTGTGTGTGTGTGTGTGTGTGTGTGTGTGTGTGTGTGTGTGTGTGCCGGTGCGTGCAAACCAGCCTTTAATGTGTATTGTTCATAAGCCTGGTTGCCAGGTGGGCCCCCTAGAGGCTGCATGGGGAACAGCTTGCCAGATGGTAGCAGCTGAAACAGTCCATAGTTGGGGTGGCGAGAGTCGTTGATAATAATACTACGCTATATGCTCTTTGCTGTCTGTCATATCCTAGATTACAATTGTCTGTCATATCCTATATTACAGGGCCTGGCGGGTGCACGGTCACGTCACTCTAACATAACCATAAACAAACACGATACCGCCATATATATATATGCAGATATGGACAGACAGGCAGGACAGGTGAATATGGTACTGGGGCACAGGAGAACAGAACGAGGAGGAAAACACTCTATAGCTATGATTACTATCACAATATAGAGCTATTTAACACTGTTACTGAACAAACACTCTAGTAATGATTACAATCACAATATAGAGCTATTTAACACTGTTACTGAACAAACACTCTATAGTAATGATTACTATCACAATATAGAGCTATTTAACACTGTTACCGAACAAACACTCTATAGTAATGATTACTATCACAATATAGAGCTATTTAACACTGTTACTGAACAAACACTCTATAGTAATGATTACTATCACAATATAGAGCTATTTAACACTGTTACCGAACAAACACTCTATAGTAATGATTACTATCACAATATAGAGCTATTTAACACTGTTACTGAACAAACTCTCTATAGTAATGATTACTATCACAATATAGAGCTATTTAACACTGTTACCGAACAAACACTCTATAGTAATGATTACTATCACAATATAGAGCTATTTAACACTGTTACTGAACAAACACTCTATAGTAATGATTACTATCACAATATAGAGCTATTTAACACTGTTACCGAACAAACACTCTATAGTAATGATTACTATCACAATATAGAGCTATTTAACACTGTTACTGAACAAACACTCTATAGTAATGATTACTATCACAATATAAAGCTATTTGACACTGTTACCGAACAAACACTCTATAGTAATGATTACTATCACAATATAGAGCTATTTAACACTGTTACCGAACAAACACTCTATAGTAATGATTACTATCACAATATAGAGCTATTTAACACGGTTACTGAACAAACACTAATAATTACTATCACAATATAGAGCTATTTAACACTGTTACTGAACAAACACTAATAATTACTATCACAATATAGAGCTATTTAACACTGTTACTGAACAAACACTAATGATTACTATCACAGTAGCTACTCAAACCTTTTATTAACTAAAGATAATGACGGCAACTTCAAATAAAGAGTGATAATTTGACAGTGTTACACGTAGATAAAGCTCATATGGTATCATTTGACCCCCGCAAGGAAGTAGGTCTACGTCTCATAAAAAATGCACACAGTGACATATGGCATGCCAGGCGCGTGCGCGCGCACGCACGCACGCACGCACGCACGCACGCACGCACGCACGCACACACACACACACACACACACACACACACACACACACACACACACACACACACACACACACACACACACACACACACACACACACACACACACACACACACACACCATAATGCTTCTTAAAAGCAGATCCATTACGGCCCACTTTATAAGAGCCAGGGGTCAACAGTTCAACACATCTGCTGCTGTTGCCATGGAAACTAGCTGTGTCTGCCCCATAGGCTGACGTTAGGCAGAAAAGCTCTTATCTCCATAATTATACTTTTTTTTTTTTTTTGTAAATGAACGCCCTATACTTCATCATACAATAGTGTCGCGCAAACATAGCGGAAAATTGCCGATCTAACAGTACAAGCTCACAGCTTGTTCAGAGTTTGTAGATCTGCTATTTTACATGAGAAAGTGAGACTGGCTAAAAATATATATTATTTTCCTGCTGTAATAGTGTTTACTGGAGTATTTCCAATGTTCAATACTTTTCCTTAAGTAAAATATCTGAGTACTTTTTCCACCACTGGGGTCAACCATATAGGAGTAAAGTGCATGTATTAGCAATACCACAATATAAAAATACTCTGTTACAAGTAAAAGGCCAGTGTTCAAAATGTTACTTGAGTAAAAGTACAAACGTATTGGTATCAAAATATACTTAAAGTACCAAAAGTAAAATTACTACATGTTTGAAAATAGCAGATCTACAAGCTCACAACGCGTCGCAATAATTGTGGTGGAGTAAAAGTACAATATTTGCCTCTGAGATGTAGTGGAGTAGAAGTAAAAGTATTGAAAATTGGAAATACTCCAATAAAGTAAAAATACCTCAAAATTGTACTTAAGTACAGAACTTGAGTGCAATTACTACTTAGTTACTTTACACGACTGGTTGACCCACAGGGCTCTATACTAGTGTCGTTTCTGTTTTCTGTTATTGTGGGGAAAGTCTTTAAAGAAAATAGCCGATCCGCAAGCCCGTCGCTCGACTATTTGACAAGTGTGTATGTGGGTTTGATAAATATGAAAGTAGGCCTATTAACAAGAGCTTTTGCAAGTGCTTCTCCAGTTTTGTCCATTTCCTGAAAACTATAAGGCTTTTGGACACACCGGGTCTGTACTGGACAGGGTGGAGGTGCATTTGATGCGACGGGACACAGCGTGAACCAATCCTCTCACACAGCTGACCCGTTACGGCTGTTTGTACAACACGTCTAAACGCTGTTCACTCTGCATCTCACTCTGCATCTCATTCTGCAGTTCACTCTGCAGTTCACTCTGCAGTTCACTCTGAAGTTCACTCTGAAGTTCACTCTGAAGTTCACTCTATAGTTCACTCTGAAGTTCAATCTGCAGTTCACTCTGCAGTTCACTCTGAAATTCACTCTGCATCTCACTTCTGCAGTTCACTCTGCAGTTCACTCTGCAGTTCACTCTGCAGTTCACTCTGCAGTTCACTCTGCAGTTCACTCTGCAGTTCACTCTGCAGTTCACACTGAAGTTCACTCTGCAATTCACTCTGCATCTCATTCTGCATCTCACTCTGCATCTCATTCTGCATCTCACTCTGCATCTCATTCTGCAGTTCACTCTGCAGTTCACTCTGAAGTTCACTCTGCAGTTCACTCTGAAGTTCACTCTGAAGTTCACTCTGAAGTTCACTCTGAAGTTCACTCTGCAATTCACTCTGAAGTTCACTCTGAAGTTCACTCTGCAGTTCACTCTGCAATTCACTCTGAAATTCACTCTGAAATTCACTCTGCAGTTCACTCTGCAGTTCACTCTGCAGTTCACTCTGCAGTTCACTCTGCAGTTCACTCTGAAGTTCACTCTGTAGTTCACTCTGTAGTTCACACTGAAGTTCACTCTGCAATTCACTCTGCATCTCATTCTGCATCTCACTCTGCATCTCACTCTGCAGTTCACTCTGCAGTTCACTCTTCATCTCAAGGTGTTTCAGAGTCAACGTGCAGGTTTTATTTACTCTCTGTGAATGTACTGTTCATCGCTGAGGAAGACGTGTTAGGTTTACAAAATCAGTAAGCCAGGCAGAGCTAAGTCTGCTTGCCTTGCATATTAAATGTGGTGAAATGACTAGAAAAATGTATTTTCATCTTCAGTTAGTAAACTTAGGCTCCCTTATGGTGTCATATCCATACTACATAAAGTCTACCTTATGGTGTCATATCCATACTACATAAAGTCTACCTTATGGTGTCATATTCATACTACATAAAGTCTACCTTATGGTGTCATATTCATACTACATAAAGTCTACCTTATGGTGTCATATTCATACTACATAAAGTCTACCTTATGGTGTCATATTCAAACTACATAAAGTCTACCTTATGGTGTCATATCCATACTACATAAAGTCTACCTTATGGTGTCATATCCACACTACATAAAGTCTACCTTATGGTGTCACATCCACACTACATATTGTCGTATTCACATGAAGCATGTCCAAATGAAAACACACACTGACCTAATTACTGTGTGTGTGTGTGTGTGTGTGTGTGTGTGTGTGTGTGTGTGTGTGTGTGTGTGTGTGTGTGTGTGTGTGTGTGTGTGTGTGTGTGTGCGCGTGCGTGCGTGCGTGTGTCTGCAGGCTCTTTTAAAGCAGCAGAGAAGAAGAGAGAATGAAGATGTGTCGTTAAAACCTCTCTCTAGGCTGTTTACTACATGTTTACTAATGTTGTTTATTGTTTATTATGTTTCAATAGGCAAAAAATTACAGGATTATGAAACATAAACGTTGCCATTTAGGGGTGCAAATATACATTGTTAAATACATCATAATTGTTTTGTTTAATCAAATCATCTCGAAGCATAATTGTTTTTTCACTTAAAATACGGTATAACTGAACCAAAGTGAACACAATTATATATATATATATATATATATATATATATATATATATATATATATCGGACCTACAAGCTCACAATATGTCTCAATGTGAGCTTGTAGATCGTCTTTCTTTGCTATTATTAAAAATACGTTTGGAAGAAAAAATATATATTTGAGATAAATAAAAGAATACTAATCGAATAAATCGATTAATTCGATTGAATTGTTGCACCCCTATTATTATTCTATTTTTAACTGTAGTCTAATTTTTTTTTAAAAAATCTATATTCTATCAAATGCTAGTTTAATATGTGTTCTATAATACGCCTATATAAAATGTAGGACGTTTAGGAATTTAGGAAAATTGTGGGATATAGACACCAAAAAATGTGTGATATTCTTCTCAAAGACTTTTGATGTTTGCAGTGATTGCGTCACCAAAAAAAAACAAAACCAAAAAAACAACCAGGGCTCTGTAAATGGCAGAGAGTACAACAACCTCTCTGACTTAAATGAACACAGTGGAGTTTTTGGGGAGGGGGGTGGTCCCTCAGACACAGGGTAATGGTGTCAGATGGTGGGGGTCCGTAGGGGCCTAATGCATATCAACCTGGTTGAAAGAAAGAGGTTGAGAATGACTGAATTAGGCAGTTGGTTCGTGTAAATTATTCATGATTATGTCTGCAAACACAGAGTTAAAAGCCAGAGAGAGAGAGACACACTCCACTCCACTTTGCTTTTTATCCATTTGTAACTCTGAAAGTGTACAAATGTGACCAAATGGACCCGTACGGGTCCATTTGTACACTTTCAGAGTTAAATTATGGCTAAGGATTGTTAGTGTGAGGCTGAAATAAGAGACACACGCTTGCGGTCAGCTATGGGACATCATTTAACTCCTGGACTCTGCATGCCGGACACTACTACTGCATTTAAACCAGGTGAGATATTACCTTTTATACTGCTTCTTTTGTTTTGTTTTCATATCGCATAAATTATAGTTATTATAGTAGATCTAAATAATAATCACACTGTTTTATTTTGCAGTGTAAAATGTGGTCATTGGTTAGAAGAAGCCCAGGACTTACAATATGACTATTTCATTTTTTCCTGATGTGATGTTATTGTTTTTTATTATGTATAAAATTATAATTACATATTTTAATTATTATTACATTGTAACTTACGTTGTATAAAATTAACATTTTCAGAAATAGTAAAAGTAATGTATTGTTGTGTTTGAATTTAATGTTATTATTTTTACTATGTATTTTTTATTATTATGTTATATTATTTGTATTTAAATTGTTTTAGTTTTTTCTATATTATCCATATTTCATACGCATGCAATAAATGGAGACAATAATAAAGAAGAGAATTAGAAATTACATTTTCCGATTTATTTTGGTCTTAATACAGCCTTCTTTTTTTACGTACAAAATACTGTACACACACTGTAAAATAAATCCTGAGTATTTATTCAACCCGTAAGGTTCCATTTTTTCACACTCTGAGATAAATTAACACTTAAGATTTGAAACCTTGTATCTAAAGATTTCTACTTTGTTATGTATTTTTTTTTTTGTAAATTAACACCTTAACTGCACCATACAAGAGTGTCACACAAAATACTGAAAATAGCAGATCTACAACCTTGAGCTTGTAGATCTGCTATTTTCACTATTTTAAATAGTTTTTAAAATCATAATTTGGACATACAAGGTTTTCGAGATTCAGGTCGATTATAAACCTTCTTTTGAAGCCGTAACCAGTAAAATAAACGGTGTTCTCTACGAGCCGGGTAGGTTTTTATTTATATTTATATATATATATATATATATATATATATATATATATATATATATATATATATATATATATATATATATTTACAGTAGGGTTAGCGCTGCGCGGCTAGGCTAGCAGAGGTCCCAGCGCGCGGTTCATTCACGGTTCAGTGGCGGGCGGAGCCTAACACGGTGTGACGGCACAACCTTTACTGTAAGCACCACAGCACATAATATCAGAGAGGGCTGACCGAGCCCTGAACCCAGCGCTAACACGGAGCAAATTAACATCACCATCACCATACTAAAATAGATCCTTACCTCTCTCTGCCCTGCCTCTCTCTCTCTCTCTATCCATCTCCCTCTCTCTCTATCCATCTCTCTCCCTCTCCCTCTCTCTCCATCTCCCTCTCTCTCTCTCTAGCTCCCTCTCTCCCTCCCCATCTCCCTCTTTCTGTCTCCCTCCCCTCTCCCCCTCTCTCTCCCTCCCTCTTCCCCCCACCTCTCTCTCCCTTTCTCCCTCTACCTCTCTCTCTCCCTCCCCCTCTCTCTCTTTCTCTCCCCCTCACCCCTCTCTCTCTCTCCCCCTCTCCCTCCCCTCTCTCTCTTTCTCTCCCCCTCACCCCTCTCTCTCTCTCCCCCTCACCCCTCTCTCTCTCTCCCCCTCACCCCCCTCCCTCTCTCCCTACCTCTCTCTTTCTCCCTCCAACTCTCTCTCTCTCCCCCCTACTTCTCTCTCTTTCTCTCTCTCTCCCCCCTCACCCACCTCTCTCTCCCCCTCTCCCTCTCTCTCTTTCTCTCTCTCTCCCCTCACCCCCCTCTCTCTCTTCTCCCCCCTCCCTCCCTCCCTCCCTCCCTCCCTCTTTCTCCATCTCTCTCCCCCCCCCTTCTCTCTCTCTCTCTCTTCAGATCTCTTCTAAAGCCGGGCGGGCAGCACAACACATCAACTGGATGTCAGGTTGTGTTAGCTCGTGCATGCATAGTAAAATGTATCAGCGGCGGATACAAAGTACTGTCCTCTACAATGTACATTTGACTATGTATGTACGGTGCATGCATAGTTAAATGTATCAGCATGGATACAAAGTACTCTACTCGACATACTAGTTGAATATTTATTCTGCTAACAAGTGAAAGTTGTTTTGTCAAATGTTGTACTTAAGCAATATTACACGAGAGGGTGTGCTTTACCGTCATTATTAGCACGCCTGTGATGCGGTCAGGAACGAGGCGCAGCCGAGTTCCGCCGCGATCACAGAAGTGCTAATAATGTAAGGTAAAGCACACCCTCGAGTGTAATATTGCGATTATACAACAGTTACCAACAAAACACATCCAAATGTATTGATATTGTGGGGCAATTCATAATAAAAAAAATTCGCTTATCCGTTTCCCTGTAAAGAGAAGAGTTTATTTGACTGAGACAAAATAGTCCCTGTGGCAGCGCAGCACTCTGTCTCTCTGACTCTCGTCTCATCAACACAGCTGATTCCAGTAGGCTATATGCTCCGTCGTACGATCGTGTTACGTGGCCAAAATAACTGATCTACAAGCTCACAACGCGTCAAGATGGCGATGCCTTGTGAACTTGTAGATCGGCTATTTTTGCCGTGCGATACCTTCGTACGATAAAGTATAACATACACTGGACTGTTAACGAAATGGGAGTAATTTTACTTTAACACAGGAGGATATTTATACAGTATGGATGTTACCATTGAAATAAAGCACACTTTTTTCCAGTTATTCCTTTTATTATAGGATTTTAGGCGATTTAGTGTGCTCTCTTCTAACCATTGATCAACAGTAAGTCCACCAAATAAGTTAAAATTAACAACATAGTCCATCTTGCGTAGCTGTTTGTTCTCCGCCCCGGTGGCGGCGGTGGGTACTGTCTGTTTGTTTTCCTACCGTGGGACAGTCACAGCGTGACTTCACAGCACAGCTGTGTCATATATGGTCTAATCAGGTGCGGACTGATTTATTTAATGTGATTAGGCCCGTGATATGATGCTGGTTTGAAGCACGGCTAGAAAGCTATTTCAACCAATCAGATTGCTTGGTCGGAACTACCTGTTGTATAATTGTGGTTAAAGTACTGGAGTATTGGCTTTAAAATAATGATATATGCATTCAAAATTGTTATGCTTTTAAAACATAGTGAAGTATTAAAAAAGAGCAAATTACAAAGTATGTTTTCCGTTTAACATCAATTCAATTTAAAGTAGCTTTATTGGTATGAGAAAACATAAGTTTACTGTACATTGCATAAGCAAGTGTCAAAAACATAATAAACCATTATCTTTTATATATCACTGCCTTGCTGTATTGAAATCTAGCAGACATTTCCCCAAATATTTTAAGATTTTCCAGACATTTAAAAAGAATATATCACGCTTGTTGATCTACTACTTTCACTATTTGAAATAGCGCTTACAGTAAGTGGTCAATTCACCATGTACTTTTTGCCTTCCTAGAAAGAGTACTGAAGTCTCAAAAGTACAATATTTGTTTTTGAAATATATCCAAAATAAACATAGTGTTGATTTTGACATTTAGTTTTAGTCATAGTCTTTTGAATCAAATTCTATTTAGTTTTCTATTTAGTCATATTTCAGTCATCTGAAATGTTTTAGTTTTTGTCTAGTTTTAGTCGACTAAATATCATAAGATTATAGTCGACTAAATCTACAGTTGATTTAGTCGACTAAAATGTATGGTGGCGGTGCCTTGATGGCATCGCAATGGCTGATTTTACACTTGGTTGCATGCTGAAAATAGCAGATCTACAAGCTCACAACGCGTCGCCGACGTGAGCTTGTAGATCTGCTATTTTCAGAGCACAACACCCGAGCGCAACCAAACATAAAATGACTTGTCTTTTAGTTCTACTGGATCTCTTCTCCACTAGATCCCTCACTAACATTTTAGTCTAGTTTTTATTTGTTGACGAAATTGTCAAGATATTTAGTCTTAGTTTTAGTCATAATAGCTTAGTTTTTATTTAGTTTTTATTTAGTTTTCGTCATAGTTTTAGTCGACGAAATAAAGCGGAGATACAAAACCCAGAATAAAGCGTTGGGTTCTCATCAGATCTCTGTCAGTGTGTGTGTGAGTGCACTGAGCGCTGTAACGGCGCTCTGCCCAGCCGACTGAGAGACATCGCATTTCCAGCTGCCTGACCGCCCGCCCTGGACTCCGTCTCATTCCTCTGGTTGAACACAATATACAATAGAGCTTCTTTTATTGACGCTCGGGTGGTGCGGCGGTAAAGTGCCTGCCCCACCACCACCACCACCACCGCGGAATTGGTTGCGGGTTCGAATCCACGGGGGACCGTAGTGGTGGCGGTGCATCCCGCTTTGCCAAAGCGTCTTTACAAACACAAGCGAGCCGTGTTCGGGGGAGGGGAGGAGGAGGGTGATGTTTGTCACTGTCAGTGGTGGAAAAAGTACTAACATGTTTTACTCAAGTAAAAGTATCAATGCCGCAACGTAGAATTACTCTGCTACAAGTAAAAGGCCGGAATAAAACATTTACTTGAGTAAAAGTACAAAGGTATTGGTATCAAAATGTACCAAAAGTAAAAGTACTCATTAGGCAGAATGTCCCGTTTCACAAGTTCAAAATGTATAAAAAATCTTTGGAAAATAGCAGATCTACAAGCTCACGACGCATTGTGAGCTTGTAGATCGGCTATTTTCAAATGGCCGAAATGTATATAGGGCTGAAGTGGTTAATGTGTGTTTTGTAATAATAATCAAAATCAGTAACTAAAGTTTTCAAATAATTGTAGTGGAGTAAAAGTACAATATTTGCCTCTGAGATGTAGTGGAGTAGAAGTAAAAGTACTGAAAATTGGAAATACTCCAGTGAAGTAAACATTCCTCAAATTTCTACTCATGTACATTACAGTACTAAATGTACTTAGTTACTTTCCACCACTGGTTCGGGGGGGGGGGGTGCATGGGAAGCCAGGCAGGGAGGAGGGTGATATTTGTCACTGTACGTATTCCTATAAGGGTTAGGGAGGGGGCGGAGTATGTCAGCGGGGGAGGTGTTGGGGCGGGAGGAATTAATTGTCATAACGACTGAATTGGGGAGAAAAAGGGGGGTAAAACAAAACACAGAGCTGGCCCAACGTACCTGATAATGGTACGACCCGATGCCCCGGACCTGGCCTAGAGGTACGGGCACCTAGGCTCATAAGCAGCCTGACAGCGCACCGCAGGTTCGAGTCCCGTGCATGTCTCTCCCCCCCTGTTTCCTGTCCGTCTCTAGTGTGAAACTTACAGAACAGAAAAGGGCCACAAAAATATCTTAAAAAAAAGAAGAAAAAAAATGTACGACCCGAGAAGGGATTCAGACGGTACGTATGACTCTCCCCCTGTTTCCTGTCCATCTCTAGTGTGAAACTTACATAACAGAAAAGGCGACAAAAATAAAAAAAGTACGACCCGGGAAGGGATTCAGACGGTACGTATGTCGAGTCTTGTATTATATACATTAGGCTTAACGCTCAGGGTTTTCACTAATGTAATACTTACTACATTATATGTTACTGTTGGACATCTTCACCCATTGAGACCTGAAGCCGATTCTACATGTCTCCTAAATCTCAACAGTATTCTGAAAAACGTATGTTTCTATATCAGTGGTGCTCAATCCTTTTCATGTCAAGGACCCCCAAAATTATATGTTTTTGGCCGCGGACCCCCATCAAAATATTTTGTTCCAGGGACCCCCCCAGAAGCAAAGATTTGAGTTCAAATGTTCGCTTTAAAAATATACATATTCAAAGATTTGCACACATTTTCACGATTTTTCAAAAAATAGCAGATCTACAAGCTTGTAGATCTGCTATTTTTGAACAGCCCAAAGTGTAAAATAATGCTTTTAGCTCAAATCTAAAAATGACACAGTTCCAGGTCTTAATGGGTTAAGTCTATCGTCTATCTCAGGGGTCTTCAAAAGGGGGGTCCGGGACCCTTAAAGGGGTCCTCAGAGTTACTAAAGGGGGGCCTCCAAATATTTGTGTGATAGGAACTTTATTTTCTCTTCTTTACATTAACCACTTAGCATCCCTATTCTGGGAGAACATTCGGAGAAAACAGCCGATTGTGAGCTTGTAGATCAGCTATTTTCGGCTAAGAGGATTTGGTGCAGAGGGAAAAAAGAGCAGCCCAAGTACAGAGCCAAAAGGTCAAGTTTACTAAGTATGAGGGTGTAAGTGGTTAAATATCTGAAAATACACATCAACATGAATCCAACATATTAAAGGAGGAGTTCACCCAAAAAATGACTTATTTTCTATCAATTGCACACCCTATGAAGCCTTGAATCCATGGATTCTTTTTAGTTTTTGTCGCATTCCTAAGCTAATAATTTGATTCCCGTCTCCTACCGGCTAATGTATCCGGTAGGAGACACAAAGTAGATTATTTGTGTCTCCTACCGGAAATACACCCGGTCATCAAATTATTGTCTGAATTGTTGTAGGAATGCCACAAAAACAAAAATAAATCCATGAAATCAAGGCTTCATGGGTGTGTAATTGATAGAAAATAAGTCATTTTTTGGGTGAACTCCTCCTTTAATAGAAGGATTGTGCGTAAACAAACAAAGACATTAATTTACACGACACAAATGAGCGCTGTCAAACTATAGTCTAAGAAGCTATCTACTGTATGAAATCTATGAAAAAGTGTGACTCATTTAGTTTCTCTAGAAGAGTCTGCCCACACTGCCAACGTTTCGGAGCGTTTCTACTAATCTTTGAAGACCCACAGAATATGTTGCTCTATGACGATGGAAACACCAAATATCTCAAAAGAAAGACGAGAGTCTCTACTTTCATCGGGGACGAGAAGTGTAAATGGTAAATGGTGCATTTATATAGCGCTTTTATCCAAAGCGCTTCACATAGATTGTGCATTACATTCACCCATTCACACACACATTCACATACTGATGGAGGAGGAAACCATGCAAGGCACCAACCTGCTCAACGGGAGCAATCAGGGGTTCAGCGTCTTGCTCAAGGACACTTCCACACTAACTCTAGGGGAGCCCCCCAGCCCGGGATCGAACTGGGAACCTTGCGGTTTCCAGTTCACTCTACCCGGCCACTCTACCCGGCCACACCCGAAGTGTAACTTTAAGTGTGTCACTGCGATGTTCCGTTCTTTAGTTATTGGCGATGAAAAATAAAATAATGTATGAAGAAAAATGAAGCGTTGTATTTTAAAGGGCGTTCACATAGACGTCAATGGCAGCCCTGGTCTATGTATCAGCCCATCAGCCAGGTGATGATGGAGTGAGAGGAGGATGAAAGACTCATAGAGGAAGGAACAGCAGGGTGACAGTTGTAGGCCAGCAGTAAAGCTGAGGCGGCACAATCTGTGCCGTAACATCCTAACGTCTGCCCGCTCAGCATTATGTGACCCTATAGACCTACGTATAGCATGCAGGTACAACTGTATCAGCACAGAGACTACCTTCAACCATGATGACCGTGAAACATACAGGACGGCGGGTGAAGACTCAATCCCTACAAGGAAACAGGTAAGTTTAATATCCTTACAGTTCCGTACACGGTATTGGTTCTCACAGTGAACCAGGGGTCCTTGAGGGAGTTCCAGGGGGTCCCCAGCTAAATGATGGATAGTTAGGAACCAATTATTCGACCCTTATGGGTCTGTAACTCTGAGAGTGTAACAAATGGAACCAAATGGACCCTTACAGGTCTTTAACTCTGAGTGCAACAAATGGAACCAAAAGGACCCTTACAGGTCTGTAACTCTGAGAGTGTACAAATGGAACCAAATGGACCCTTATGGGTCCATTTGGTTCCATTTGTACACTCTCAGAGTTAGATTAACACTGATTTTACGATATAAATCGGGGTCCAGGAGTTAGAAATGCCATTAAATGGGGGTCCGTAGCCTAATAATGCATGTTAAACTGGGGGTCCTTGAAATTAAAATGTCTGAGAATCACTGCTAGAGCCGTAGAAATCTTCTCTTATGGGCGTCACTGAGGCATTTTCAAATGGGGGTCCGCGGGCTAAATGAGTGTCAATTTGGGGGTCCTTGGGTTACTCTTATGAGCTACAGACAGTACTACTACCAGACACCAGGCTCTAAATGTCTCAATGGAAGAGTACAGACCACCTCCAACCGTTGCACATGTACTAGTTATGTGGTATATAGGCTACTCTACGATAGAGAGTGGTTAATATAAACCTGTTTATTAACACATTAACCGCCAAGGCCGTAGTCCTACGGTCCATTAAATCCAACTGTTAAGCGCCGAGACCGTAGCCCTACGGTCCACGGTCTTTTCGCGCTGAAATTTTCCAGGTGCACTTTCGGAATTTTTTGATCAATTTCCGGTTCCGGTTTGATGACCGGAAACAGAATTATTTGGGATCCGGTTTTGACGATCACGTCCGCTCCCATTCTAAAGCGCACACTGAAACTCAATTCTCTTCCTGTCGTTTTTTCTCCTCGCATATCACTGTTTAACGTAATCCGCTCTAACTACAATCATGGAGATCCGTTTGACATGCGGTTTTCACTGGGAGATACAGTGAGATGTCGCGAATGTAAACAGACCGTGTACGGCTCAATTTTAACAAGATCTATGGCGACATGAAAAAAACAAAAAAACAACAATAACACGTTGGCACTGGTGAGTACATTATGAGATTAACCTCTGGCGGTCAATGTGTTAAGTCCTGAAGTGTATCTTTATATAGTAAAGGAACGGGGATGCAGTCATTAGTTCAGAGTGTGTTCAAACAGCAGCATACTGTATGTGAACGATGTGACGCTGCTGCCTGAGGGTCTGCTATTCTTACGCATGACATGGTCCTAGTGACATGTTCCTCTGTTTGACTGTGTGTGTGTGTGTGTGTGTATGTGTGTGCACACACACACACATACAGTACACACGCACATTTTCCTGTGTGTTAATGCAGCTGTCCTCTCCATCACACCATAGAGCTCATATTCTATACCATCAGCCTCGCCTCTATAGAACACACACACACATACACACACACACACACACACACACACACACACACACCCTAAGTTCATCCCCTACGAGGTTGAACTTTAGCACCATGACGAGATGACTCACGTTGTCACCTCCTGTTAGCTTAGTGTGACATCATGACATCATGACATCATGACGTCATGACATCATGACATCATGACATCATGACATCATGACGTGGTAGACAGAGAGGTGACATCATGACGTGGTAGACAGAGAGGTGACATCATGACATCATGACGTCATGACATCATGACATCATGACGTCATGACATCATGACATCATGACATCATGACGTGGTAGACAGAGAGGTGACATCATGACATCATGACATCATGACGTGGTAGACAGACAGAGAGGTGCTGAAGCTGCGTATCGTCGGGCAGAAACGTCGTGTCGGTGTCACACAAAAGTGGCAAAAAACTGTAGATCTACAAGATCACAGTGTGTTCGTGATGCGTTGTGCTCTAAGTTGAAGTGAAAGCGTTTGAGTGTGTGTGTGTGTGTGTGTGTGTGTGTGTGTGTGTGTGTGTGTGTGTGTGTGTGTGTGAGGTTTATAAATATCGAACCAATAGAAAATTAACACCTACACCTTAGACCTTTAAAACATGAAAACATGTCACTTGTTTTTAGAGAGAGAGAGAGAGAGAGAGAGAGAGAGATACTGTATTACTGTATGTGAGACTATTAGACCATTGTAGCCTGATTTATACACAATGTGTCGCATGGTGACACATCGTGGGCACACGCGCACACACACACACACACACACACACACACACACACACACACACACACACACACACACACACACACACACACACACACACACACACACACACAAGGATCGTGGCCCTTAGTGTAACGTAGGAGATGAGTGTTTTTCCTTTCTCTTTTTTTTTTCAAGCCATGAGTTGAAGAGGTGAAATGTCAGCTCTGCTTAAAGTCAAACCATATCGCCTCAGCTACACACACACACACACACACACACACACACACATCTATCTATCTATCTATCCACACACACCCACATATATCTATCTATCTATCCACACACACACACATATATCTATCTATCTATCTATCCACACACACACATATATATATCTATATATCCACAAACACCCACATATATCTATCTATCTATCCACACACATATATATATCTATCTATCTATCCACACACACACATTTTTTATATCTATCTATACACACACAATTGGCGTGGTGTAGCACTGTGTCTATTAGCGGTCAGACAAACAGATCATAGAACACAGTGTTCATTTATCCTGGTGTAACTGTGAGGGTCGTCAAACACACAACACCGTTTTTACAATGCCCACTAATACCATTAATTAAGCCTATTAACCAATCAGCATTAAGGGATCGCTTCAGTCTCTCTCTCTCTCTCTCTCTCTCTCTCTCTCTCTCTCTCTCTCTCTCTCTCTCTCTCTCTCTCTCTCTCTCTCTCTCTCTCTCTCTCTCTCTCTCTCTCTCTCTCTCCCCCCCCCCCCCCCCCCCCCCCCCCAACAGGTGCCATGACATTTGACATGTGTTCCCAAAGCACAATTACAATTATGACTAAAAACATGGAACAACGTATGCAAATAAAATAAGTAAAAATAAAACTACATTCTTCCAGCCGCAGAAGTACGAGTCATTTCTCTCCTTTCCAGTCAGACAGTAGAATTCAGGGCCATTTATTTATTTCAGATTTAGCAGAGAATTGTCCCCTGATATTTGTGTCGTTTTTTACATAATGTCAGTGTTCTCTCTCTCTCTCTGTGTGTGTGTGTGTGTGTGTGTGTGTGTGTGTGTGTGTGTGTGTGTGTGTGTGTGTGTGTGTGTGTGTGTGTGTGTGTGTGTGTGTGTGTGTGGGGGGCTGGGGTTTATAGGTCATTCATCCTGTCCTGGGGGCACGGAGACACACATAAACACAATATACATTAAAAAAATAAAACACACACACACACACGCACCAATATACAGGGGACGCAGGAAGGGGGGGGGTGAACATACACAGTTCCATTGGGGGGGGGATATAACCCCCACTTTTGTGATGAAGAAAAAATAAAAATAAAAAACCTCTGACATCTACACTTCACGGAGTACATTTTTTATACCGAATTAACCAAATTAACCAAATTAACCAAATTAACCAAATTAAGGTAAGAAAATGAAAAAAAAAGTAACAAACCCAGAAAGCGCATGCGCTCGTGCTTGCGTTCCCCTCGGTTCTAAAACGCCCTCTGCGTCCTTGCCAACATACATGCAGACAGACAGATAGATAGTGTGTGCAACGCATGTACTGCATGCAACGCTGCATGGCTTGTTGCATGTGTTGCACGCACGCATGTTTGAATTTACTTTGTATACAATAGGCACATGCACATTAATGCATGTATACAATGGACGCGCGCACGCGCACACACACACACACACACACACACACACACCAATATATATATATATTATATCACGTCCAATCACAGTAAGAAGAAACATATCCCGTCCAATCACAGTAAGAAGAAACATATCCCGTCCAATCACAGTAAGAAGAAACATATCCCGTCCAATCACAGTAAGAAGAAACATATCCCGTCCAATCACAGTAAGAAGAAACATATCCCGTCCAATCACAGTAAGAATTGGATTGGATTGGTTCCTCTCTCTCTCTCTAATTGTCTGAGGTCACCAGTGAAAGCAGGGTGATCGTCCTCAGTCTACAGGGTTTCTCAAAGTGGGTGCCGTGGCACCTATAGGGTGCTAAGACGCAAGTCCAGGGGTTGAGAACCACTGGGTTAACAGTGGTGGGAAAAGTACTCAAATGTTTTACTTAAGTAAAAGTATCAATACTGCTAATGTAGAAATACTGTGTTACAAGTGAAAGTCCGGAATTCAAAAATGACTTCAGTAAAGGTACAAAAGTACCGGCAGGAAAATGCACTCAAAATATAAATATTAAATATTTTGATAATAGCAGATCTACAATGCAGTATTGATACTTTTACTCAAGTAAAAAACGGTCAGTACTTTTTTCCACCACTGGCTATAATAGGTAGACTTGGCAACACTGACTGTGGATCCGTTCAGGTCAGCCACTATAGCAGCGGTCATCAATGAGGTCAGTTTCAGCTCCAGATCAACTTGGTGAAACACTTTAGTTGTTCCAACATGAATAAATCAACACCATCATTGTGTTTTACAGCCAGTAGCCATGCACACGCACACAAAGCATTCACAGGCCATGGTGTGGTCCAGCCATGCAGTCCTTAATGGTTTAGCGTGAGACCATCATCATGTCAATTATTCATTATAAACATGTTAATTATTCAATATGCTCATTAGGTGATTGGTCGGCTGCAGAGACCACGCCCACTGCCAAGAACAGGGACACGTATGTCATCAGAGGATGACATCATCCCGTCTGTCTGTCTGTCATATTAAAACATTATTCCATTATGTATTGTATTATGTGCATTGCTGATGAATTAAGTACAATGGACCACAATGGAAACCATCATTTTTGCATAACCTTTGACACCCTCCAGATAAGTGCGGGCAAAGATCCTTGATTTTATGGGCTAAAAACGTTGATTTCGCGATAAAATATGCAAGGTTTTTATGTGATTTTATGCAGTGGAATTGCGGGAAGTCGCAAAAGATGCAGGAAATGGCGAAATATGCGGAAAGTTGAGAAATACACAAAATATGAGGAAAGTTTTGAAATATGCGTAAAGTTTGCACGGACATATGCGATTATGCTCCATTTATGAATAAAGAATTAGCTCCGTATAATCTGCGCCATTTGGCTGATTATGCAATGAATCATGCGATCACATAATCACATTTTTCAGGAGGGTCCATCTACTACCTGTACTGTTAACGATCATGTTAATTAAGTATTCAATCAACCAATGTCTGTCTGCCCCCCCCCCCCCCGCCAGGCAAGACACTGCGTTCAATCCGACTACAGAATCAATCTCCCACAATGCAACAGGAGAACCCTATTACAGTATCCCCCCCCCCCCTCACACTGACACAGTGTAAAACACTGAAGCACTTCAGATAAAAGCTGCAGCAGAATATATTCTACATCCATCACCACTCTGTGTGTAGCTACCATGTTGTGTGTGTGTGTGTGTGTAGCTACCATGTTGTGTGTGTGTGTGTGTGTAGCTACCATGTTGTGTGCACACTCGGGTGTGTCTGTGTGCACAATTTGGTAACTAAGTACAAGTACTCAAGTATGCGGTACTACAGTACGAGTTTCAGGTACTATTTTATTCGAGTGAAAGTAGCTTTTTTTTCAAAGCGTTATACTTCTACCTCACTGCATCTCAGAGACAATATTGATTTATTTATTTTGTACTTTGTAGATTTGGATTATTAATACAAAACATACCTTTTACTTGTAACTGAGTATGTCTACATTGTGACCTTGATACTTTTACTTATATAAAAATATTTGTGTGAGTGTGTGCATGTTAGCGTACCGCAGCACTTGTGTAGCGGGCGGTCCCCATTAGCATTTACATAGAACATCACACACACACACACACACACAGGAGGTCAGGTGTGTGTGTTTCACGTTAAACAAAGATGCACACACAGCGCTGGCCTGTATGTGACCTTTACTGCAAACTACACTATATGATGTGACCCACTTAGAGGAGAGACACACACACACACACACACACACACACACACACACACACACACACACACACACACACACACACACACACACACACACACACACACACACACACACACACACACACACACACACACACACACACACGCTTGTGTGGCTTGGTTAGTGTGTAGGTCAGCAGTGTGTACATGTGAGTTCTTATCATCAGCATTAACATCTAAAGTGCTGCTCAGTGTAAACGTGAGTCTGTGAGTCCATTAGGAAGTGACCTCACTGAGTGACCTCACTGAGTGACCTCACTGAGTGACCTCACTGAGTGACGAAATGGTGCCAAATAATGAGCATTAGTGAGGACCAATTATATGACAGTAAATGGGTGAAGTCGTCCTTTAAGTTTGATTTGCCGTTTGTCTGTCTCCCGGTGGAGAGGCAAACTGACACTGTTCGAGCCAATACAAGGTACAGCTAGGAAGGGACAGAGGAGCACCACCTACGTAGACACACTGCGGTGTGACAGCGGAGCCAGTAGGAGGTGCACCATCTACGTAGACACACTGCGGTGTGACAGTGGAGCCAGTGGGAGGTGCACCACCTACGTAGACACACTGCAGTGTGACAGTGGAGCCAGTGGGAGGTGCACCACCTACGTAGACACACTGCAGTGTGACAGTGGAGCCAGTAGGAGGAGCACCACCTACGTAGACACACTGCGGTGTGACAGCGGAGCCAGTGGGAGGTGCACCACCTACGTAGACACACTGCGGTGTGACAGCGGAGCCAGTGGGAGGTGCACCATCTACGTAGACACACTGCAGTGTGACAGTGGAGCCAGTGGGAGGTGCACCACCTACGTAGACACACTGCGGTGTGACAGTGGAGCCAGTAGGAGGTGCACCACCTACGTAGACACACTGCAGTGTGACAGTGGAGCCAGTAGGAGGTGCACCATCTACGTAGACACACTGCAGTGTGACAGTGGAGCCAGTAGGAGGTGCACCACCTACGTAGACACACTGCAGTGTGACAGTGGAGCCAGTAGGAGGTGCACCACCTACGTAGACACACTGCAGTGTGACAGCGGAGCCAGTAGGAGGTGCACCACCTACGTAGACACACTGCAGTGTGACAGTGGAGCCAGTAGGAGGTGCACCACCTACGTAGACACACTGTGGTGTGACAGCGGAGCTAACAACACTACAAAGCTCAAGACCGTGATGCTAGGATGGTGTGGAGGACAGCGTGATGCTAGGAGGGTGTGGAGGACAGCGATACAGGAGTCGTGTTGGCTAGGCTAGAGCGCACACCTCTCACATGGTATCATCATCAGAGGTAATTGCGACGATGTCTGAACTACAATAAACACGACGCTGCATCTACAAAGGACTTTAGTGACACTATAAATCAGAAGGTGTAACAAATGTCACCTACAGTCCCTTTGAGTAGGACAATATAGTTCTTGTCACAGTGGTTTCCTGTTATGACGAACGTCCTTCAGTTATACCACGGTCATTACATTGTGTATTGTATTGTATTGTATTGTATTGTACAGCCTGTTGCTCCTGAATGTGTGCGTGCGTCTGCAGACACAAAATGGACAGAACTGTGTGAAAGCTCTGTAAATGGTTCATTTATTTATCACCTCAACGTTTTACAATGTATATTACATTCACACATTTCACACATTACACACACACACACACACACACACACACACACACACACACACACACACACACACACACACACACACACACACACACACACACACACACACACACACACACACACACACACACACACACACACACACACAGAGTGCAGAAGGAGGGCACCAACCTGCTCATCGGAAGCGTTTGGAGGCGTTTGGAGGCTCAGGACCCGTCGGTCCGTTCATCAGCATCAGAATCATCTCCATCATCACATCACAGGCTCACAGGTGGAGAGAAGAGGGAGAAAACATGTTTAGTGTGTCGCTCCATCATGGTGTAGTTTCTGTGAGAAGAGAGAGGATGGAGGTGAAGGAGTAAGAGCAGGAGAAAGAAGAGAAAGGAATAAAAACCAACAGGATAGAAACAGTTTTTAATCCATCAAGGCCTGGAACACATCCGTGTCATTTTAAGATGTATTTGGCTGCTCAAAAATAGCAGATCTACAAGCTTGTAGATCTGCTATTTTTTGAAAAATCGTGAAAAATGATGAGTGCACATCTATAGTTTTTTAAAGCAAACATTTTTTTTACTCAAATCTTTGCTTCTGGGGGGATTCTACAAATGTCTTCTAAAACTGTTTTTTTTTTTAAAACTAATGTTGCTATAATATCTGTGGTTCTCAATCTTGTCAAGGACCCCCAAGGACCCCCAAAATGACATGTATTTGGTCGCATCTCAAAATATGCCGTTCCAGCGACCATCCCCCCCCCCAGGAGCAAAAATGTGAGTTTAAAATGTTTGCTTAAAAGTAATATGTATGTATATATATTGAAAAATGTGCACACATTTTCACAATTTCTCAAAAATAGCAGATCTACAAGCTCATGGCGCGGCACTCGGTGCCGCGCCATGAGCTTGTAGATCTGCTATTTTTGAACAGCCAAAGAAATCTAAAAATGACACACAGATGCTTTCCCTGGTCTTAATGGGTTAAATAATCAAATATATTTTTTTACAAAGAACTGACACTTTCAAGGCTGTTTTCTCAGCTCTCTGAAGACTCTATATAATAATAAGACATCATTTCAAAACCCGACGGGTCAAACTGAACAACCAGTATCTCTATTGGTACTGTATGATTCCCTGCTCTCATACGATATGAAAATAAATAAAAAAAGAAACACATTTTGTAAAGGCGAGCTGTGTGTAAAAAAAACCAAGGAAAACGATACGGAAGAGAGACAGTTCATATGAATGGCCTGTAGGTGGCCTGCAGGTGTCAGAAGGAATATTCTCTCATTGTAAGCGGATGGGTTTTTGACGAACTTTAGACTCGATTTTCTTACCTTAATAAACATTGTCATAAATACTCTATGCTTCCAGTCACTAGTTTAAAGTCTCCTTTCAATCATCATGATATGCGTTTTGCTAAATCATGGTCCCATTTATTCTAGAATCGACGATAAAGTAGGCTATGCTCCAGGAGGGGGCGGGATGATTTGATTGACGACCTTACACAACCAATAGCATTCATTCCCCGCCCCCTGCTCTTGATTGACAAGCTACCCAACCAATAGCATTCTTTGGGGATTGTTTTTCCGGTTCCCTGGTCACATGTCTGGTTGACCCGCCCCCGCTTTGGTCACATGTCTGGTTGACCCGCCCCCGCTTTGGTCACATGTCTGGTCGCCCCGCCCCCCGCTTTGGTCACATGTCTGGTCTTAAGCAATAGCGTTTGAGTTCCGCCGTGCCCTTTGGTATATATTAAAGATGGCGGATTGCACGTTCCTGAACAATCGGCTTCCTTTACGGTCTGTAGAAACCAATGGGTGACGTCACCGTTCCCTTCGTCCATATTTTTTACGGTCTCTGTCGGGTGGAAACCTCATCATGTCCAAAACAGTTACTTTTCAGTAACAAAATAAAACAAATAAAATCTAGACTAAAATGTCAGTGAGGGATCTAGTGGAGAAGAGATCCAGTAGAACTAAAAGACGAGTCATTTTATGCTTGGTTGCGCTCGGGTGTTGCGCTCTGAAAATAGCAGATCTACAAGCCGTGACACGTTGTGAGCTTGTAGATCTGCTATTTTCATCGTGCAACCAAGTGTAAAATCAGCCATTACGACGCCATCAAGGCACCGCCTACATACATTTTAGTCGACTAAATCAACTAAATCGACGATAATCTTATGATGTTTAGTCGACTAGAACTAGACTAACAGTGAAACATTTCAGATGACTAGAATATGACTAAAACTAAATGGATTTTGATTCAAAAGACTATGACTAGAACAAAAAAAAATTTGCTGTCAAAATCAACACTAGGACATTATCAGGTTTAACGGCCGGGGGCTTCAGTAGGTGTTTTAGTATAAAGTATAGTTTTGGACCGCGACGGAGGCGCGCCGTCTCAAGTGAACTTGAGCCAGGAGAGGCACCGCTGAGCGAGCTGAAGCCAGCGACAAAACACCTACTGAGCCCCGTGGGGGCAGGTCAGCATCTCACCTATACTCACACCAAGCAATAAGTCTGATTCAACGTGAGAACGTCACATTCAGGTCATTGACGGCATCTGAATCCGCTGACCCTGTGAACTCTAGAACCATGTAGAACCACCATGTAGAACCATGGAGAACCATGGAATGAAGGAACATGTGATGAAGACATGTCTGTGGGTCTACAGGGAGAGGAGAGGAGAGGAGAGGAGAGGAGCTCATGGGACTGAATCCATCACACATGACAGAAGCTGAATCTCTGATTTGACACTAAGATCAATGCACCTGCTTCACTATGGCCCTCCTCTCCTCTCCTCTCTTCTGCCATCTCCTCTCCTCTCCTCCCGCCCCGTGGCCAGGCGTAGCGGCGTGGTGCGGTGCAGAGGGAGGTCGCTGTGCGGTCAGTGCATAAAGAGCCGGTCGCTTTGTGACTCTGAGCACAATGTGCCAGGATGCATTAACACACCAACGCATGGATACACACACACACTGAACACACACACACACACACACACACACACACACACACACACACACACACACACACACACACACACACACACACACACACACACACACACACACACACACACACACACACACACACACACACACACACACACACACACACACACAGCGAGAGAGAGAGGAGGTATAGAAAAAGAGGAGAAAGCTAGATCTAAGGATGGAGAAAGGTTGGAGGGATGGATGGAACAGATAGGAGGAGAGATGGAGGGATAGAGGGATGGAGGGAAGAGGGAAGAGGGAGGTGGAGACATCAGTGCAGTTCCACAGAGGGGTCAGGAGTCACTGGGGAGCAGGAGGAAGAGGAAGAGGAAGAGGAGGAGGCTCATCAAATATGAAGGAGCACCTCCCCTCATCTTCTCTCTCTGTTATTCTCTCCATTGCCTTAACTCTTCTTTTATTATCTCATGCCATCTTACTTTGTGTGCCTCACACACACACACACACACACACACACACACACACACACAGTGTCAGTATGATACTATATAGTGTTCACAGAGCTTTCAGACTCACATTACTCCAGTCAACCACAATGCTTATGGAGTGTGGAGTAGCTAAATGTACGCTCTCTCTCTGTGTGTGTGTGTGTGTGTGTGTGTGTGTGTGTGTGTGTGTGTGTGTGTGTGTGTGTGTGTGTGTACTCGCGCGTGAGTGTGCGTGTGAGTGCGTGTTTGTGTGTGTGTGTGCACGCGCGCGTGAGTGTGTGTGCGCGTGTGAGTGCGTGTTTGTGTGTGCGTGTGTGTAAGGTTTCACTATTGTGTGGAAGATAAAGTTCAAAAGGATGATAAAATAAAATAATAAAAGTACAAGTCCACATTCTCCCTGTGTGTGTGTGTGTGTGTGTGTGTGTGTGTGTGTGTGTGTGTGTGTGTGTGTGTGTGTGTGTGTGTGTGTGTGTGTGTGTGTGCGCGTGCTTTTAGGTGTGAGACAGAGAGTCTTCGTGGTGTGTTAGTGCCGAGTATCTAATTGGTTGATTCTCCGCCACCAATCAACACAAGCTCTCACCCTGCCGCCCAATAAGGAAGTGGGCTGCACGTGATTGGATGAGGACAACCGGCCAATGGGAGAGTGGGACATGAGCTCATGTTCCCGGTAGCCCCGCCCCCGAGCAGCTTTCTACTGCAGCTGATTGTATGGCCAGCAACCAGGACAGTAACTAAGTATTTTTACTCGACTACTGTACTTAAGTAAATTTTTTGAGTATCTGTACTTGAGTATTTAATACATTGTTTTATCACTAGCGAGGCAAGGCGGTTTTATTTGTAGCCTATGGCAATGATTCTCAAGGTGGGGTCCGGGGACCCCCAGGGGTCCTTGAGGGAGTTCCAGGGGGTCCCTCCCCAGCTAAATGATACATAGTTAGGAACCAAATGGGCCCTTATGGGTCTGTAACTCTGAGAGTGTACAAATGGAACCAAATGGGCCCTTGTGGGTCCATTTGGTTCCATTTGTACACTCTTAGAATTACATTAACACTGATTTGACGATATAAATTGGGGTCCCAGATATAGAAATGCCATTATAAGGGGGTCCGTAGCCTAACGCATGTCAAACTGGGGGTCCTTGAAATTAAAATGGTTGAGAATCACTGCTAGAGCCGTAGAAATCATCTCTTATGGGGGTCCCTGAGGCATATCTTTTCAAATGGGGGTCCGCGGGCTAAATAAGTGTCAATTTGGGGGTTCCTTGACATGACACAGTTTGAGAACCACTGGCCCATGGCACATTTCAACAACGAGGGTTGTGTGATCTACAAGGAAAACAAGGAAATGTGATTCATACAGAACGTGTCCAGAATGCAGCAGAACGTGGTTGCCAAATAATTGGCAAAACACTAAGAATTTTATGACGATATTAAGTTAATATTAAAAGAGAAAAAAAGGCACATGGTTAGTTTCTCTTTAAAACCTCAGAACATGTAGGAGTTCATTGTGATCAGAATAAACTGGAACTACATTAGTTGGGCTGCCCTGTTAAGAGGTCTTATGGGTGGGCTGTGTGTCAGAGATCTCACAAGATGTCACTGTACTGTGTGTGGGGTTCCTTTCACTGGCTTTTTATGTAGAAAATGTAATTGCAATTTCAAATAAGCACACACACACACACACACACACACACACACACACACACACACACACACACACGTTAGATGACCCGACCTTGACCCTACCTTGGACCCCGGCTATTCAGAGAGAGAGAGAGAGAGATATAGAGAGAGAGAGAGGGGGGGGGGTATAATGTTGCTGTCGGGCAGAAAGCTTGTATCTTCATCTCCATTTAAACTTTTAACAGGGTTTTTTAAGGTATATTAGCTCCTACTTCATTGTATGACAGTGTCGCAGGAAAGCTGTGGAAATGGCTGATCTACAAGCTCAGTAGATGGAGCTCGTAGATCCATGTGGAACCATGTAGAACCATTTTGCAGAACCATGTGGAACCATGTAGAACCATTTTGTAAAACCATGAGGAACCATGTAGAACCATTTTGCAGAACCATGTGGAACCATGAAGAACCATTTTGTGGAACCATGTGGAACCATGTAGAACCATTTTGCAGAACCATGTGGAACCATGAAGAACCATTTTGCAGAACCATGTGGAACCATGTAGAACCATTTTGCAGAACCATGTGGAACCATGTAGAACCATTTTGCAGAACCATGTGGAACCATGTAGAACCATTTTGCAGAACCATGTGGAACCATGTAGAACCATTTTGCAGAACCATGTGGAACCATGTAGAACCATTTTGTAAAACCATGAGGAACCATGTAGAACCATTTTGCAGAACCATGTGGAACCATGAAGAACCATTTTGTGGAACCATGTGGAACCATGTAGAACCATTTTGCAGAACCATGTGGAACCATGTAGAACCATTTTGTAAAACCATGAGGAACCATGTAGAACCATTTTGCAGAACCATGTGGAACCATGAAGAACCATTTTGTGGAACCATGTGGAACCATGTAGAACCATTTTGTAAAACCATGTGGAACCATGAAGAACCATTTTGTGGAACCATGTGGAACCATGTAGAACCATTTTGTAGAACCATGAGGAACCATGTAGAACCATTTTGTAGAACCATGAGGAACCATGTAGAACCATTTTGTGGAACCATGTGGAACCATGTAGAACCATTTTGTAAAACCATGTGGAACCATGAAGAACCATTTTGTGGAACCATGTGGAACCATGTAGAACCATTTTGTAGAACCATGAGGAACCATGTAGAACCATTTTGTAGAACCATGAGGAACCATGTAGAACCATTTTGTGGAACCATGTGGAACCATGTAGAACCATTTTGTAAAACCATGTGGAACCATGAAGAACCATTTTGTGGAACCATGTGGAACCATGTAGAACCATTTTGTAGAACCATGAGGAACCATGTAGAACCATTTTGTGGAACCATGTGGAACCATGTAGAACCATTTTGTAAAACCATGAGGAACCATGAAGAACCATTTTGTAGAACCATGTAAAACCATTTTGTAGAACCATGTGGAACCATGGAATGGAAGAACGTGTGACGGAAGACCATCAGAAGCTCACAGCGGGTCGCAATGCAAGCTTATCGGCCATTTAGCTCTTTGTGAACGTGTTTTAATGTGAAAGTGTTTTAAAAGGGTCAGGCTTTGTGAGGAGGGTCTGCAGAGACCTCAAAGACCTCATACTAGAGTTGTTGCACTGCTGCTACGGACCGTGTGTTTTATAAATATACAACCAAATGAAAAGTATTGACAAGAGACTTTGGACCCATTTGGTTCTTTATGACCTTAACCCATTCAAGCCAGGAACGCATCTCTGTCATTTTAGATGTATTTGGCTATTCTAAAATAGCAGATCTACAAGCTCATGGCGCGGCACCAAGTGCCGCGCCATGAGCTTGTAGATCTGCTATTTTTTGGAAAATCTTGAAAATGTGTGCAAATCTTTGAATATATATATTTTTTTAGTGAAGATTTTTAACTCCAATCTTTGCTTCTGGGGGATTCTACAAATGTCTTCTAAATACTAACAGTTTTTTTTTTTTTACGTATGTTGCTATAATATCAGTGGTTCTCAAACTAAAATATATATTTTTTCATAGATTTCATAGGCAGCTTCATAGACTTTTCACAACACACTATCATGTTGGATTCATGTTAATGTGTATTTACAGACATGTAACCATGCACTTAAACAATACTTAAACCTGACCTTTCACTCTGTACTTAGTCGGCTCTTTTTCCCGCCTGCATCAAACCACTTTGCCGAAAATAGCACAAACACTTTTCAAAACACACTGTTACGCGCGTGTGTGTGTGTTTTGAAAATTCAATCGGCAGATCTACAAGCGCACAACGCCTCGGCTGCGAGGCGTTGTGCGCTTGTAGATCTGCTATTTTTGGCTAAAGTTCTCCTTATATAATAGGGATACTCGGTTGAAGTGGTTAATTAAAAATGTATTAAAAAAAAAAAAAAATCACACCAAAAATTGGCGGACCCTCTGTAGTAACTCTGAGGACCCCCTAGGGGTCCCGGACCCCCTGTTGAAGACCTCTGCTCTGTATGAAGATATTACAGTATATGTAATATCTTCAACACTGAACCCAAGGACACAGGAAGTGCATTATCCTAATGGCTATAGGCGCCGGTACAGGGAGACCCCCATGGGGGGGGGGATGAGATCAAATATAACTACATATGACAGACTGTGTGTCATCATTCTCAATTCACCATTTACAGTGTTAGTCGTTTGGCGAGCGCTCTCTCGTCCAGAACGACTCACTAGTGAGAGAATAAGCTGAATAAAAAGAGCGTGACGCTTTGGCTCAGTCATGAGCAGAGCCAGTTCTGCCAGGGAACTCAGTGCAGCTGTTGAAGGCCTACCATTGGACCGCCTTAGCTCCGCCTTCACATACACTCGTCCAATCAGAGTCATTTCATTCTCAGACCGCTCTATTTAACCCATTAACAACTATTTTCCCGCCAAAAACTGGATTTTTTTTTCTCTTCTTTTTCTAAAATTATTCTTTATTTTTGGGGTTTTTCCGTTTTTCCGTTCTTCACAAAGAACCAGGAGATAACGCGATCCAAAGATTTGCTGCTCCATTCACTTCAATGTTAAAAAATAAACGGAGAAATGTTTCAATTTTTTCCCTATGTTTTACTATGTATTTTTTGAGTGAAATAAAAAATTTTCAAACAACAAATGTCAACGAGGTCGCGATGACCTCTTGACATTTTTGAAACCACACCTGAAAACCTTCAGTGATTAGCAACCATCAGGGGATCAATCATACTGGAGATACAGCACATATTCTGTGACGACTTGAAAAGGTATGAAATCGTACAAAATGCTGGCAGAGGCTGCAAACCGTTGTAGAAAACCCCCTGGCAGTTTAAGTGTTAAGACCGGGAACGCATCTGTGTTTACATTTATTTGGCTCTTTGTAGATCTGCTATTCAAAAAAATAGCAGATCTACAAGCTCATAGCACGGCACCGAATGCCGTGCTATGAGCTGGTAGCTCTGCGAAAAAAATGTTTTGCAAATCATATATGTGTTTCAATATGTGTTTCTTAAAGCGAACATTTTTAACTCAAATCTTTGCTTGTGGGGGGATTCTACAAAACATCTTCTAAATCCTGCATCCACGTGATGTTTTTTATTTATCAGTGGTTCTCAGAGTTTTCCGTGTCAAGGACCACCCAAAATGTATTTGGCCGCGGACCCCTATCTCAAAATATTTAGTTACAGGGACCCCCAGAAGGAAAAATTTGAGTTACAAATATTCGCGATTTTTCCAAAAATAGCAGATCTACAAGCTCATATCGCGGCACTCGGTGCCGCGCTATGAGCTTGTATATCTGCTATTTTTTATAGCCGAAAGAAGTCTTAAATTGACAGATGCGTTCCGGGTCTTAATGGGTTAAACTGGAAGTTTGGCACTACTCATCATTCCTGCTTGCTTTTGCTGCGCTCATGCTATTTCTATCCACATCTTCAAATCCAACGTCGAGTCAGCTTTACTCTAAACACGGGGCGGAAACATGGAGAACCACTAAAGCAACATCAAACAAACGGCAAAACATTCACCAACGGATGCTTACGACACATCCTGGTCATGTACTGGCCCAACACCATCACACATGAAGAGCTCTGGCAAAACCACACAACAAGAACCAATCGAAACCGAAATTAAAACGCAGGGAATGGGGGCTGGATTGGGCACACCCTGAGGAAACCATCCTCCAACACAACCAGGCAGGCCTTAACCTGGAACCCTCAGGGGAAAAGAAAACCAGGAAGACCTCAGAAACAGCTGGAAAAAGGTCTGTTGAGGCGGAACCCAGGGAAAAAGGAACATCTTGGAAGGAAAGCAAAGAAGATATCGCCCAACACCCAACCAGCTGGAGGAAATTCATAAATGACTGATGCTCCCCAAAGAGCAAAAGGGTTTAAAGATGGAGTGCCATGATATTTTTCAACCCTAAAACCTGATCATAAGGTATTATTATTATGTAAGGATTTTTTTCAACAAAAAAAAAAGTGTACAGAAATGGTTAAAATTATGTTTTTATGTGGACACGCCTCCAGTTCATTAAGTATACCTGGTTCTCACCTTAGCACCTCCTCCACCACCTTAGCACCACCCACCTGTCCTAGTCCCTCCTCCTCCTCATGCCCACACCTGTTGTGTTATGATAATGAGGGGGAGGGTATGGCTTTGTGATGTCACTAAAGCGCTGTTTCTCTATTGGCACGTTTGACCCTCAAGGTTTCAGCCTCCAGGAAGAAACTCCAAATAGTCAGAGAAGACATAAAACACCATAAAAAACACCACCGGGGGGCTTAATGAAGTTCTATCAACCTCATAGACACATGAAAAACAGAAAAAGTGCAAAAACATGGCACCAGCTCTTTAAGTAAGTCATGCTGATGCTGTCACTGCTGTCTTGCTAAACAAAGTAGTCATTATGCAGAACATTTCACAAGTTTTCAAATGTAAAAAAAGAATCAAGATCTACAAAGTAACTAAAGTTTTCAAATAATTGTAGTGGAGTAAAAGTACAATATTTGCCTCTGAGATGCAGTGGAGTAGTTCAGTAAAAGTACAGAAATTCGGAAATACTCCAGTGAAGTAAAAATACATTATACACACCATGGACAAAGCATATAGTCCATGGCACCACACCGGGGTTCAGCCAAAGTTCAAGTGGGTCAATAGCTCTGATCAGCTCCAAAACCAGCCATCGATCAGTGATCATCGACCGCTCGACCGCGGCCCACAGAGACATGGAGAAGAATATCACTGTTGTGATTCTGGACGAGAGTTACGCAACCCCAGTGAGGTCTACACGACCGATACAAACATGGTCCTAATGCACCATCCATAGGCCTAACGACCAGCCTCAGGGCCCTATGCAGTATGACAGGGAGATGTGGAGATGTGTAAGTATCTATGTCCACAGCGCCCCGGGGCCCCTGAGGGCCTCTGACCTAGACACCACCTCCGCTAGGGTGGAGGATATGCTGTAAGTATTGACTGCATATCGGTATGATATTGAACTATAATCGTGCATTGTAAAATGTCTAGCATTCAGAACTATGTATATCTATATTTCGTTTGCTGTCGGGTAGCTTTTCTTTCTGAGATAATTAGTCGACTAGAAGTAGGCTTGTATAAAATGTAAATAGTCAAGTAAAGTAGGCACAATACTGACTGTACTACTTATGTAGTGCCTTAAACCAGTGGTTCTCAAACTTTAACATGTCAAGGACCCCTAACATGATATGTATTTGGCACCGGACCCCCCCTCTCAAATATTTTGTTCCAGGGACCCCCAGAAGCAAACATTTGAGTTACAAATGTTCGCTTAAAAATATATATATTCAAAAGGGTTGCACAAATGTTCACGATTTTTCATAAATAGCAGATATACAAGCTCATTGCGCGGCACTCGGTGCCGCGCAATGAGCTTGTATATCTGCTATTTTTGAATAGCCAAAGTATAAAAGCTTAAAATGATTGTGATGCTATATTAACATATTTTGCTGGGGACCCCCTGGAACCTCCCCAAGGACCCCTGGGGGTCCCCGGACCCCACTTTGAGAACCAATGCCTTAAACCACTGGGAGGCTAATATATACCCTACCAATGTGTCTGCACTTATAGGCTACCCCGTTGTCTCCTATGAGGTGGAAATCAGACCATTCTGCAGGCAGGAGATATCTTTACCGCACGCACGCACGCACGCACGCACGCACGCACGCACGCACACACACACACACACACACACACACACACACACACACACACACACACACACACACACACACACACACACACACACACACACACACACACACACACACACACACACACACACACACACACACACACACACACACACACACACACACACACACACACACACACACACACACACACACACACACGGTAACCGTTGCCATGGAATGTGTCAACAGAGCCGGTCAAACGCACAGCAGTGACATCTGACCCGTTGAGGAGTAAATCTGTGGTAAGACTCACATTTAAACTTATGTTAATAATACTTCTAATAATAATATCTGGTATTTATAAAGCACTTTTCTAAGAACCCAAAAACCCTTGACATTACGGTACATGAGGTGCATGAGAAAACAACTAACAGAAAACACAGAGAAAAAGCTAAGACTAAGGAATAAAACTATCAGTCTGTTAGTGACAGTAGGTCTATAGAGGTGATTTATTGAAAAATGGACAGGAAGTGAGTGATACCCACCGTGCCCTATAGGACACTTGTGGATTCTTTACTAACAGTTTGCAAAAAAAAGCACAGAGCTACAGGTACACAAAGGATGTTAAAAACCGGATTAAACCGAAGAAAGCACTATGGCTTGTTTCCATTGGGGTCCCGTGAATTAAATTCATCAAAACATTTAAAGACAAACAATAATATACGATATGCAAAAACATCATATAACATCATGGTAATGACACTCAATTCATTACATTTGGTTATCTACAACAGTAGAAAATGTATTTGGCATCGGACCCCCCCCCCCCCATCTGAGAATGTAAACCCCCAAGATTTTCTTTTTTAAATAGCAGAGCTTGTAGATCTGCCATTTTCAAATAGCTGATGTACTGTAATGGGGTTAAAGTGGTTAAACTGAATTGAATGCTACATTAACTCATTAACTTGTCAACCCCCTGGAACCCTAACCCTAAAGCTAACCCTAAACCCTAACCATAGCCCTAAACCTAATCCTAACCCCTTGGGTATGCGGTCCTACTAAGGTGGGACTCAGGATGGTTGGACGTACCTGCCATGCACAGCCCCCAGTGAACACTTCTCACAAAGTTCACTGGTAATTCTATTTTATAGTTTGTAAACATGCCTAAAAACATAAACCTTAAAGAAAGGTCAAATGGTTAACCCTAATTGGGAATCCTTATACAAAATGAAAAAAAACTTTAGGAAAGGTAAAACAGCTAAAAATATTTAGAATTTAGATTAAAGACTTAGTTAAACAGAATGTGAAATTATAAGGGCTTTAAATTTAAAAAATAACAAGATCCCAAAAAGACTTTCTTTCAAAAACAAGATGGCGAGAGCAAAAATTCCTTGCTCTGCCTTTTTCTGAAAGGACGCCCTTTCTAAAAAGGCTTAGCACTGAAGTCCACCCCAAACCATTTCCTAAACCCAACCCTAAACCATTAGCCTGGGATCCAGCCTGCTTCGCTACGTTCGGCGGACTTTTCTTTCTCTCTTCGCTTCTCAGTCTGGAAAGCCTCCCATTGGGAGGTTTTGCAGAACTACACTGGAACTACATATGTTACGTTGGGCAACTTCGTTGCTGATTGGATGTTGTTCAAACGAATGACGAATCACAACGATCACACTGTTTTTGGTCCCGCCCCGCACCACAGACCAATCAGAAGCCCCAGGTTCGATTCGAAGCTTTTGGCATGTCCCGCCTCCTATCAGACTGAGAAGCGAAGAGAGAAAAAAAAGTCCGCCGAACGTAGCGAAGCAGGCTGGATCCCAGGCTACTAAACCATGCCTAATCCTAACCTTATTCCTAACCTTAACCTCAGTAAAACAAATACAAGAATACTGTGGAAAAAATGGGGGCGAGTGTGTTCCGGTTACCCTCAAAAAGGAGCTATTGAACACTAATTTTAACACAAAATATATCAATTACACCACTTTTAAACCTGGTTTTATACTCTGTGTCATATCCTTCAGGTTATGAAACAGTTTAGCACATCCTGTCTGGCTGAGCTGGTCTCTATAGAGAGACTGTTGTCCAGCAGACCTACAGAGGAGACCACCAGAGGTCCTGGGGGTCTCCGGTCCCACCTGAGCCCTCCCAGCGGACCCTCCTCCACCTGGCTGACCTCCCTGCTGCACCAAGGAGCTGACACCACCATGTACAGTACCATGCACTTCACTTTAAAGGGATAGTTCACCCCAAAAAATAAATCTATGGATTAGTCACCCCATGGAGATTCCTAAGCCAATTTTAATTTGATGACCAGCGGACCGGTAGGAGACTCTTTGTGAATCCTACCGGAACCGCTGCTGGTCATCAAATTATTGACTTAGGAATGAGACAAAGACAAAATAAATATCCATGAATTTAAGTCTCCATGGGGCGACTAATCTATAGAAACTATCCCTTTAACACTCTCACCACCGGGCCCGTAGCCTACGGGCCGATAAATCCAACTGTAAAGCGCCGATCCCGTAGCCTACGGGCTGTGGTGCTTTTTCCTTTTTTTCGAAAAAAAAAACGTTTTTCAATTTTCTAGTACGGCACATTTCATCGTAACACCACCGGAAATGGAATTATTCAGGATCACGTTTTGCAGATCCTGTTGGCCTCAATTCTAAAGCGCACACTGTAACGCCATTTTCTCCGATTGTAGTTTTTCTCCTCGCTGATCACTGTTTAACATAAACCGTTCTAACTACAACATGGATGCCCCGTTTGACACGTGCTTTGGACTGGTAGACACAGGGAGATCTCCGCGATGTTTACAAACAGTGCACAGATCAATCTTAAGGATTTTAACGAGGTCTATGGCGACGTGAAAAAAACTAAAAACAACAATAAAACGTTGGCACTGGTGAGTACATTATGAGATTAACCTCTGGCGGTCAATGTGTTAACACCACCCTCAACCTTCTGTCAGCGTACATTTCAATATAGGCGTAGTCTTAGTCATCTTTTGAATAACATTCCATTTAGTTTTTAGTCATATTTTAGTCATCTGGAATGTTTTAGTCTAGTTTTATCTGACTAAATATCATAAGATTGTAGTCGACTGAATATACAGTTGATTTAGTCGAAGAAAGTTTATTTTGGCGAGACTTGATGGCGCCATAATGCACACTTTGTGTGTGTGTGTGTGTGTGTGTGTGTGTGTGTGTGTGTGTGTGTGTGTGTGTGTGTGTGTGTGTGTGTGTGTGTGTGTGTGTGTGTGTTCAGGACCACAGAGCTGGGTCAGACCTCTCTCCACCTGGCCGCCTCAGAGGGTCTAAGGGCGTGCACGGAGGTTCTGGTGCACGCCGGGGGCGGGGCCCACCTGTATGCCCGAGACCACCAGGGACACACCCCTCTGGACCTGGCCCGCATCGCCGGTCACAAGGACACCGCCAGGTGTGTGTGTGTGTGTGTGTGTGTGTGTTCGTGTGTGTGTTCGTGTGTGTGTTCGTGTGTGTTCGTGTGTAATCGTGTGTGTTCGTGTGTTTGTGTGTGTGTGTGTGTGTGTGTGTGTGGGTGTGTGTGTGTGTGTGTGTGTTCGTGTGTGTGTGTGTTCGTGTGTGTGTTCGTGTGTGTGTTCGTGTGTGTGTTCGTGTGTGTTCGTGTGTAATCGTGTGTGTTCGTGTGTGTTCGTGTGTGTGTGTGTGTGTGTGTGTGTGTGTGTGTGTGTGTGTGTGTGTGTGTGTGTGCGCGTGCGTGCTGCCTGCATGTTAAACCAGTGGTTCTAAAAACATTTTCATGTCAAGGACCCCCAAATGAATTAAAATGCATTTAGCCACAGACCCCCATATGAAAATATTTTGAGCCAGGGACAACGTCTTGCTCTCGTACCGTGCGGACGCTTCGCTGCTTGCTCTCCCCTATGCTGACATTCTTCTGCTGATTATCCATGTTTTATTTTTCTTTGAGAAACTACAAGTGGATCCTGGATATTTATAGACCCATGGGACTCCATGTCTTCTATAGATATAAGCGTTTGCCATACTTCAATAAAATATTTGTATTTTTTGACCTCCAGTGACTGGGTACGTGGCACCTATAGCCAAAGTTAACTAGCATTTCTGCAGAGGATTATCAAAAACTGCTTCAACAGATTGCAGTGCTGGAAACAGAATTACACCGATTAACCCTTTAAGACCGGGAACGCATCTCTGTCATTTTAAGATTTCTTTGGCTCTATAAAAATAGCAGATATACAAGCTCATAGCGCGGCACTCGGTGCGCGCTATGAGCTTGCATATCTGCTATTTTTATATAGCCCAAGAAATCTTAAAATGGCACACATGTGTTCCCTTCCCGGCCTTAAAGGGTTAAGAGTGAATGTGGAAGTGAATCAACAACATGGGATTCCACAGACTCAGAGCAACGGACGTAACCGTGCCAACAAACAGCCACCTAGCACTTACATGACTTCCAACAAACAGGAGAACCGTGTACAGGACACAGCTTTCCCCTGGAACACTCATGGTGCAAAGCCAAAGGAAATGAATGGACAAATAACTGGCAGAACTCTTGAGCCCTGAGATTACAGATAGCTACCACCCCGGCATTCAAGTTCTGAACTGTCCACAGCCCTCCTCGGAGACACATAGGCCCTATAGCCCTATAGGGCCTCATTCACTAAGCTCCTTTCCACTCATATTTTGTACGTATGCGCATGTACGCAACTTCCCACGTTAACAGTCTAATTCATCAATCTTTTTTTGTCTGTGAATTTTGATATCCACTCAACCAGCTCAACATTAAGCTTGCGTATGTCATTAGAATTATTATTCTTCGTGCAAAATCAATTACAATAGTGTCAAACCTCAAATAAAATATGCATTATCCCAATTTTGACAAAAAAAATAATAAAAAAACATGTCTAACGATCTATTGCAAGGATGCATAGGACAAATTCAACCTCAGCGTGTTTTCAGTTTTTTGTGTGTGGCCACAGTTTCGCCTATTGGGCTTTCAACTCCAATGTTAAGCTATTCATTTTATAATATTGACCACATCACATGAACGCATGTGTGTGTGTGTGTGTGTGTGTGTGTGTGTGTGTGTGTGTGTGTGTGTGTGTGTGTGTGTGTGTGTGTGCAGGTACCTGAAGGAGTGCATGTGGAAGCAGGATAAGCAGACAGACATGCAGAGGAGAAGGTCGGTGCTCAAGCTCCGTCAGGACCTCATCCACCAGGCCAGACTGAACGATCACAGAGAGAAGGTATGTTTACATACAGGGTAACCGGAAGACTCGCCCCAAAACACGCCGCCCAGTGGTTCTTGTATTCTTATATTTGTTTTACTGAGGAAAAGGGTTAGGAATAAGGTTAGGGTTAGCCATAGTTTACTGAGGTTAAGTTTAGGAATAAGGTTAGGTTTAGACATAGTTTTACTGAGGTTAAGGTTAGGAATAAGGTTAGGTTTAGACATAGTTTTACTGAGGTTAAGTTTAGGAATAAGGTTAGGGTTAGCCATAGTTTACTGAGGTTAAGTTTAGGAATAAGGTTAGGTTTAGACATAGTTTTACTGAGGTTAAGGTTAGGAATAAGGTTATGTTTAGGCTTAGTTTTACTGACGGTAAGGTTAGGCATAAGGTTAGGTTTAGGCTTAGTTTTACTGAGGCTAAGGTTAGGCATAAGGTTAGGTTTAGGCTTAGTTTTACTGAGGTTAAGGTTAGGCATAAGGTTAGGTTTAGGCTTAGTTTTACTGAGGTTAAGTTTAGGAATAAGGTTAGGTTTAGACATAGTTTTACTGAGGTTAAGGTTAGGAATAAGGTTAGGTTTAGGCATAGTTTTACTGAGGTTAAGGTTAGGAATAAGGTTAGGTTTAGGCATAGTTTTACTGAGGTTAAGTTTAGGATTAAGGTTAGGTTTAGACATAGTTTTACCGAGGTTACGTTTAGGAATAAGGTTAGGTTTAGACATAGTTTTACTGAGGTTAAGGTTAGGAATAAGGTCAGGTTTAGACATAGTCTTACTGAGGTTAAGGTTAGGAATAAGGTTAGGTTTAGGCTTAGTTTTACTGAGGTTAAGGTTAGGCATAAGGTTAGGTTTAGACATAGTTTTGCTGAGGTTAAGTTTAGGAATACCAGGTGAATACCGCCGGATTTGCTCCGGGGCGACTGTGTTTTGGGACGAGCGTTTTGGTATTCACATATGGGTATACCCTAACCTCATCCACCAGGCCAGACTGAACGAGCACAACCACAAGGTACAGGGATGCAAGAAAAAAGTTAAATAAAATAAAAGGTATCACACACCTGACGGAATTGCGGGGCTGATTTGTTTGTTTGATGCTAAGATGAGCCTATGGTATTTTCAATAGAAAAAAAGACTTCCGTGATCCATGGGGGATGACGGAGTGACGTCAGGACTTCTGTAATTAATGACAAATTAAACAATTTAATGACTAGCTGCCAATTGGCCAGTGAAAAGACCCAGCCATAGGTCATATGCAGTAGCATGTTCCAAACATTAATTATTAAAGACGATGCAACATTAGAATAATATAAGATACAAAATGGATATTTCATGAACTCAACGTCATGTTTGCATCCAGAGGTGACATAAAGGGAAGCTCTGAGACCGAGGCAGAGAGTTCAACATGAATATTTAACTCCTTCATGTCATAGTTTCAGCAGAACTTCCATCTCTTTTAGGTTTTGAAACCTAAGGAGAATTTCTAAATTGTATAATTCACGTTGTGTGTGTTCTTTTGTGTGCTACAAAGACATTGAGAGCAGTTTCACCGTGTAATGGAAGTCACTGAGGAGAATAGTTTGATGATACTTTCAGTAGGAGTTACTTCATCGCAAGCCGACGGCAAAACCCAAACCTCTAGGTCATTGGTTCTCAAACTGGGGTCCGGGGACCCCCAGGGGTCCTTGAAGGAGTTCCAGGGGGTCTCCAGCTAAATGATGGATGGTAGGAACCAAATGGACCCTTACAGGTCTGTAACTCTGAGAGTGTACACATGGAACCAAATGGACCCTTACAGGTCTGTAACTCTGAGAGTGTACAAATAGAACCAAATGGACCCTTACAGGTCTGTAACTCTGAGAGTGTACAAATAGAACCAAATGGACCCTTACAGGTCTGTAACTCTGAGAGTGTACAAATAGAACCAAATGGACCCTTACAGGTCTATAACTCTGAGAGTGTACACATGGAACCAAATGGACCTTTACAGGTCTGTAACTCTGAGAGTGTACAAATGGAACCAAATGGACCCTTACAGGTCTGTAACTCTGAGAGTGTACACATGGAACCAAATCTCAGAGTTACATTAACATTGATTTTACAATATAAATTGGGGTCCCAGAGTTAGAAATGCCATTAAATGGGGGTCTGCACTAGTAGCCTATAATGCATGTCAAACTGGTGAAGTTAAAATGGTTGAGAATCTTCTCTTATGGGGGTCCCTGGCATATTTTTTTCAAATGGGGGTCCTTGACATAAAACAGTTTGAGAACCACTGCTCTATGTGCATCACCACTGTCACCCTGGTGTCATTATAGGCTAAATAATGTAAAAACTAATGTTATAAAAACTAAAAGGTGCATCTGTGTTTTCAGGAGGTGAGACGGGGGCTGGTGGAGGAGAACTTCACAGAGTGGACCACCAGGAAAGGTCTGCAGACCCTTCATCTGGAGACCCCGAGCCAGGGTCCACCGAGCCGCTACCACAGACACTGCACCCTGATGGAGCCGGGTCAACCTGAACCTCAACCTGGACCTGAACCCCAACTTCAACCTGAACCCCAACCCGAGCGAAACAAGAGGAAGCGCTGGGTGGGACGAGGCCCTCAGGTAGGGTCGCGATTAGTTAATGGTCAACATTTAAGTTGACCATTTTAAAAGAGTTAAAACGTCATCTATAGCTGCCCTTGCCAGCGACTTTCAGCATTTTTACTAACCTTTGAAAAATCATAGATTATTATATAACGATCCACCCGGTGATCGCCTCAAAGGACGTAGGGGGGTCTCGGAGATTTGGGGGGGGGGGGGGGGAGCGTGCCGTCGGAATAGTTTATGGCCAGTTGAATGAGGCTTGTTTTCACCAAAAACAGAAAGCAGAGACAATTAGACTTTTGTAAATCCTAGAATACTGAACGACAGCAGCTTTATTTTGTTGTGATCAGGTGATCTTTGGCTGTGCTCTTCATCTTCATCATCATAATTGTCATACAAATAATTGCGATTAACTATTTAATTGTGTTTTTTGGCATTGAACATATGAATACAAAAATGATTTATTTATGAAAAAATATACAAAGAAATTACTGAAATATTTATTTAATCATTTTATACTTATTATTTTATAATAAAAAAAATAGCAGGAATAGCTGAAATAGAAATAGATCAGCCATTTCCACTATTTTTTGGAAAACGTTTGAACATTTTTCAACATGGAAACGATGATGACGATGATGCAACAATAATTGTTATTATCTCAAATAATTGCAATAAAGTGATGATGTAATAACAGTGACGGGCCAACCCCCTCAGGAGCCTTGGAACATCTCCACCAACCCCACCAGGCCTCCTCACTCCTCGCTCTGCGGACCGCAGACGGTCCGGATGGGGAGCCGTCCAGAGAGCCCCGCCCCGGGGGCGGAGCCGGACCTGCGCTCCAGCGTGGTTCTGTCCAGAGCCGGCGACGGCACGCCTCTTTACACCACCAGGTGGAGCCGGGGCGTGGCGGCACCCGCGCCCGACCTGCCGACGGGGGTCCTGGAGAGGTTGCTGTTCCCCGGGGACTTCCCGTCCCGCATGGACCGTCCCGCGCAGAGCGTCCTGGAGCCGCCCGGCCTGGGGAGGAGGAGACCTCAGGCTGGGCACAGCGCCTCCCCCTGGACGGAGGTGGCCATGCACCTGGCCGAGGTGCTGGAGCCTGGACACTACTAGGCAGTGTTCATATAAAAAAAAAACTATGACGAAAAATGATTGTCAACTACACTACCTTTTTTCACTGACGAAAATGAAATAAAAACGAATACAAAATTAAGCTACGGTGACTAAGACAATTTGGTCAACAAATAAAAACTAGACTAGGGTCTAGTGGAGAAGAGATCCAGTAGAACTAAGACTAGAGGAGAAGAGATCCATCCAGTAGAACTAAGACTAGTGGAGAAGAGATCCAGTAGAACTAAGACTAGTGGAGAAGAGATCCAGTAGAACTAAGACTAGAGGAGAAGAGATCCAGTAGAACTAAGACTAGAGGAGAAGAGATCCAGTAGAACTAAGACTAGTGGAGAAGAGATCCAGTAGAACTAAGACTAGTGGAGAAGAGATCCAGTAGAACTAAGACTAGTGGAGAAGAGATCCAGTAGAACTAAGACTAGTGGAGAAGAGATCCAATAGAACTAAGACTAGAGGAGAAGAGATCCAGTAGAACTAAGACTAGTGGAGCAGAGATCCAATAGAACTAAGACTAGTGGAGAAGAGATCCAGTAGAACTAAGACTAGTGGAGCAGAGATCCAGTAGAACTAAGACTAGTGGAGCAGAGATCCAATAGAACTAAGACTAGAGGAGAAGAGATCCAGTAGAACTAAGACTAGTGGAGCAGAGATCCAGTAGAACTAAGACTAGTGGAGCAGAGATCCAATAGAACTAAGACTAGTGGAGAAGAGATCCAGTAGAACTAAGACTAGTGGAGCATAGATCCAGTAGAACTAAGACTAGAGGAGAAGAGATCCAGTAGAACTAAGACTAGTGGAGAAGAGATCCAGTAGAACTAAGACTAGTGGAGAAGAGATCCAGTAGAACTAAGACTAGAGGAGAAGAGATCAAGTAGAACTAAGACTAGAGGAGAAGAGATCCAGTAGAACTAAGACTAGTGGAGCAGAGATCCAGTAGAACTAAGACTAGAGGAGAAGAGATCAAGTAGAACTAAGACTAGAGGAGAAGAGATCCAGTAGAACTAAGACTAGTGGAGAAGAGATCCAGTAGAACTAAGACTAGAGGAGAAGAGATCCAGTAGAACTAAGACTAGAGGAGAAGAGATCCAGTAGAACTAAGACTAGAGGAGAAGAGATCAAGTAGAACTAAGACTAGTGGAGAAGAGATCCAGTAGAACTAAGACTAGTGGAGAAGAGATCCAGTAGAACTAAGACTAGAGGAGAAGAGATCCAGTAGAACTAAGACTAGAGGAGAAGAGATCCAGTAGAACTAAAAGACAAGTCATTTTGTTTGGTTGCGCTTGTTTGTGTTGCACTCTGAAAATAGCAGATCTACAAGCTCACAATGTGTTGCGCTGCGAACTTGTCGATCTGCTATTTTCAGCATGCAACCAAGTGTAAAATCAGCCATTACGACACCATAAAGGCACTGCCAACATACATTTAA
The DNA here is from genome assembly GCF_963280865.1 of Gymnoscopelus braueri. Taxonomy (NCBI): domain Eukaryota; kingdom Metazoa; phylum Chordata; class Actinopteri; order Myctophiformes; family Myctophidae; genus Gymnoscopelus; species Gymnoscopelus braueri. Next base: position 47,789,519 of record NC_137620.1, on the reverse strand, counting down.
TCAACTAAATCAACTGTAGATTTAATCGACAATAATTATATGATATTTAGTCGACTAAAACTAGACTAACGGTAAAACATTTCAGATTACTAAAATATGACTTTAACTAAATGGAATTTCATTCAAAAGACTATTGACTAAAACTGAATACAAATTTGCTGTGAAAATCGACACGACTCCAAACCAAAGATAAGCTGCAATGGTTTCACTGTGGATGTTCAGAAGGACGGCAACGGATTTGTCTCTTTGAGGTGAAGATTGATTTGTTCCTCCGAGGTCTAATTGTTGTATTATATTTACCTGAAGTGTACAATGTGTACAACTTTGTCCTGTTCTGTCCATGGAACTAGTGAAATATTCCTGCATCTTGGCCAGTGCAGACTTGTGAAAGAGACAGGTCTTTTTTTTTACTGGTGAAATAAAGGTTATATTTAGACCTATAGACCATATTCACACGGCGGCCATGTTTCTATGAAGTCAATGAAAGTAGCCACCCCGGGTGGCGGCACTTTCAATGTTAAATTCCAATATGGCCGCCGTGTGAATATGGTCTATAGTAACCTATTGGCACATTTTTTGGGGGCGCTACCTGCATGTTTAGCTGTGTTACTCATTCCACGATGGCACATTCCATAACGTTATACCTCGTTGTAAAGTTTTGAGAATGGGCCTCAGGTCTAAATGGGTTCAAAACTAAACCAAGGGAGCTTGACTGGAGCAGAGGGGTAAAGAACCTGTCCAGCACCCTGGAGTCTAGAGCAAGAGGGGGTCCCCCACAAAATAATCATATTTTAACTGGGGACCCCTCAAAAATAATCATATTTGAACTGGGGACCCCCACCCTGACAAGCGCTTGGAATTGTAGTTGAAGAAGCGCCCCCTCCCGCTCCCTTAGGCTTGGTGATGCCAACCTCCTGGAAATGCCCCAAAAAAACAAACACACCTGGGGGTGACGGCATGCAGGGCTTTCTCAGTTGCAGCCCCCTCCCTTTGGAACCCACTCCATCACATCAAAGCTAAATAAACACCATGTGAGCCTAAATAAATAAATGAAATAAATAAACACTGTGAGCCTAAATAAATACATTAAATAAACACCTTGTGAGCCTAAATAAATAAATTAAATAAACACCTTGTGAGCCTAAATAAATAAATTAAATAAACACCATGTGAGCCTAAATAAATACATTAAATAAACACCTTGTGAGCCTAAATAAATAAATTAAATAAACACCATGTGAGCCTAAATAAATACATTAAATAAACACCTTGTGAGCCTAAATAAATAAATTAAATAAACACCTTGTGAGCCTAAATAAATACATTAAATAAACACCATGTGAGCCTAAATAAATAAATGAAATAAATAAACACCATGTGAGCCTAAATAAATACATTAAATAAACACCATGTGAGCCTAAATAAATAAATGAAATAAATAAACACCATGTGAGCCTAAATAAATAAATAAATTAAATAAACACCTTGTGAGCCTAAATAAATACATTAAATAAACACCATGTGAGCCTAAATAAATAAATGAAATAAATAAACACCATGTGAGCCTAAATAAATAAATGAAATAAATAAACACCATGTGAGCCTAAATAAATAGATGAAATAAACACCATGTGAGCCTAAATAAATACATTAAATAAACACCATGTGAGCCTAAATAAATAAATACATTAAATAAACACCATGTGAGCCTAAATAAATACATTAAATAAACACCATGTGAGCCTAAATAAATACATTAAATAAACACTGTGTGAGCCTAAATAAATAAATGAAATAAATAAACGCACCAGGTGATCTTCTGCAGGATTTGAAACACGCAGCTCTTTATTGATCTGAACAGATGTGTGCACACGGACCTACAATTAAAACCCCCCCCTGGTTAGTAGAAAGACCCTTTAATGTTGATTAGTAGAGACTGTCTCTACAGAAACCTTTAATGTTTCATCATCAAATCACTCAATGTTTTTAATCCCCCAAAAACAGTGGTTCTCAAACTCTTATCATGTCAAGGACCCCCGCCTTAAAGGGATAGTTCACCCAAAAAACTAACTCTTTTTCTATCTATTAGTCTCATGGAGACTTGTCTCATTCCTAAGGCAATAATGTGATGACCAGCAGCGGTTCTGGTAGGAGACACAAAGGAGTCTTTGTCTCTCCTACCGGAACCGCTGCTGGTCATCACATTATTGCTATAAATTACCGCATTACCGCTATAAAAATGCAATTCATTATTATTGGTTTAGGAATGCGACAAAAAAATAAAAAAAATATCCATGAATTCAAGTCTCCATGGGGAGACTAATCCATAGAAAAAAGTTAAGTTTTTTGGGTGAACTATCCCTTTAATGTATTTGGCCAAGGACCCCCATCTGAAAGGATGTTGTGCCAGGGACCCCCCCGTACAAGATTTGTTGTTCAAATGTTTCATAAGTATTCCAAATCTTTCACCTTCCTTCAAGATTTCTTTGAAAATAGCCGATCTACAAGCTCACAACGTGTCGCGTCGCGACGCGTTGCGAGCTTGTAGATCGGCTATTTTCAAAGAGCCAATGTACACGTAGGGTTAAAGTGGTTAAGCTGATTTTGATGCTATATTAAAAAATAAATTCTAGGGACCCCCTGGAACACCTCCCCCCAAGGACCCCTGGGGGTCCCCGGCCGGAGCCCACTTTGAGAACCACTGTGCCCCCCAAAAAACAACCGACAATTAGCGTACCAACCCATCATTGCACATGGTTCCATCTTCACCACAGATCCATACATCATTCATGGGTCTTTTATTCCTCGTCTCTACCAAAATGATAATAATAATAACAAACATACAGAATTACCCACTTATTAAAAACAGTCCCAATAAAGAACGGTAGGAACCAACAGCGTTTGTTTTGATTAGTGATGACGACGATGCAAATGTAAATGTAAAAAATACTCTATGAGATAAATGTCTTCTAAATCCCAACAGTATTCAGAAAAAACGCATGTTTCTATATCAGTGGTGCTCAGACTTTTTCATGTCAAGGACCCCCCCAAATGATATGTATTTGGCTCGCCGACCCCCCGTCTCAAAACATGTTGTTCCAGGGACCCCCCAGAAGCAAAGATTGGAGTTAAAGATGTTCGCTTTAAAACAATATATATTCAAAGATTTGCACACATTTTCACGTTTTTTTTTAAAATAGCAGATCTACAAGCTCGTAGCGCGGCACTCGGTGCCGCGCTATGAGCTTGTAGATCTGCTATTTTTGAATAGCCAAAATAATGCTTTTTTTTAGCTCAAATAAAAAAATAACACAGATGCGTTCCAGGTCTTAAAGGGTTAAGCCCCCTTTTGCAGTCACATGAAAAGACCCACACGGTTTGATATGCAACACAACAGGCCACGGATCCCTATTTGATACCATTTCTTTTAAATCTCCAAAGAATCCTCCAATCTATACTGTAGAATCCTCAGTGTTAATTAAACTCTGCGAGTGTACAAATGTAACCAAATGTTAAGCCACGTCTGTGTGGTTATATGTGTACACTCTCGGAGTCAACAGACCCGTTAACGGTCCATTTTAGTTCCTAATAACTATCAATCACTTAGCTGGGGACGAGCCCCTGGAAACGGCCCTCAGGAACCCCTCGTTGAGAACCAGTGCGTTAGACACATCCAGAGAGTGAGATATGTTTTATATGCTCCATTCTATAAACGTACAGCGAGTGATTTTCGTGTCAACGCCCTTCTAGTGTCTCACACAAAAAAAACATACAGAGTCCAGGGTGGGAACGAAGGGACGTTCCAGTTCCCTCATCAGTCGATGACAGCGGCCGGTGAATTCCAACAACATTTTAACAATCTTTCAACGTTTTACGAACACAATCCTCAAATCAGAAGTCCCTGGGTGGCTTACCAGAGAGACTGACGGCTAATGTGGTTTAGAAAACGCTAAGAAGCAGGACTTTGAGTGATTAGCATTTGGCTGGTATAGCTACTGTTAACTCTTTAAGACTTTAAAAAGGTCTTTGTACACCAGGAGCGTGGCCGACCGACCGTCCAAAAATATTCCGCATCAAAACTTTGTTTTATTCCTATAGTCGATGCCTCATTCATACAGAATGATGCTTATAGAGAACCTAAGTCTGACATCATTGGAATCTAAGCGCGATCTAACATTTCCCTATGGGGATTTTCAATCGAAAAAAAATACTTCCGTGACCCAGGGTTACCGGGCGTGACGTCAGGACTTCGTCACTCTATTGTCGCAGGTAGAATCCACCTTGTGCCTAATTTTAACCCATTAAGACCTGAGGCCGATTAAAAAATAATAATCTAAATCCAAAAAGTTTTTTGAAAAAATATATAAAAAATATTTTTTCACGATTTTTCAAAAATAGCAGATCTACAAGCTCATAGCGCGGCACTCGGTGCCGCGCTATGAGCTTGTATATCTGCTATTTTTGAATAGACAAAGAAATCTAAAATGACACAGACGCGTCCCCGGTCTTAATGGGTTAAAAAAAAGTATTTGTTGATGTATTGGCGCGTGCGGGAAAAAAAAAAAAACACTCTTGGTGCGTAAAGACCTTTAAAGTAACCTTTGAACCCTGTCAGTCTCGTGCTCTACTCAGTCCTACAACGGTGTAGCCCCGGCGAAAACATCTGATCTATAAGCTCACAGATTATGAGCTTGTAGATCGGGGTATATATATTCGACCAACTTTTTGTCTACATCGAAAAATCCCAAAGCAGGGAACGCCAGGGTTAATGCGGTCGACTCCAAACCCCACTCCCACGCTCTGACCCACAAACACATTTTAATACCCAAAAGCATAGAAAACACAGGAGTCCGATTGGATGCTGGCTGGGAAGATGGGGGGGGGGGGGGGGGGGGAGGGGCTTGGAGCCCAGCCCACGTCTGGTGGGTCTTTCGCGTATCGTTGGCAGTCTCTAAACGTAGATAAAAAAGCAGACAAAAACACGTCCTGCGTAAACTATCTCGTCCCAAAAAGAAAAAAAAAGAAAAAAAAAACAGAAAAAGAAAAGCAGGAAGGTCCGTTTTGTTGGTCCGTCCCCTAAATGTGCCCTCCTTCCTTTTCCACTTCCTGTTGTTTCTTCGTCATTTTGTTTGTTTGTTTGTGTTTGTTTTTTTTAAGTTCCTGTCCAGCATTGAAGTATTGAACAATAGTCTGGCAGTACCTCCGTTGTTCCCTCACTCACTCGCTCGCTCACGAACGCCCCTTCCTTCTCCCATGATGCACCCTGTGTCCGCTGACTCCTCCTCCTCCTCCTCCTCTTCCTCCTCAGTACATTTTCTGTCGGCTGGGAAGCACCGCCTCCTTGAGGAAGGAGAAGATCAGGAGGATGCCGGACCTCTTCCCCCGCTTGCCCTTCGTGAAGTAATTTGACACCACGTCATCTGGAAGAAGAGAGGAAAACACCAGGAACAAGGGCTGTTACATTGCATTACAGTCATTTAGCAGACGCTTTTATCCAAAGCGACTTACAATAAGTGCATTCAACATAGGTAGGGAACGAAAACTACTAATCACCAGAAGTAAGTGCATTTTCTGCTAAAACAAGCAACTAAGAGTATACCTAGCGCTGAGGTAAAAGTGCAATATATCAGCTACCTACTGTCTTAAACAGATGAGACAAATAGCAAAATCAAGTGAGCAAGAGCTAAAACAAATAAGTGTATTGAATAAACAAGATCCAATACAACAATAAAACAAGAGTTCGTACAACTAGTTAACAACGGCAAGGCAGAGAGGAAGGGTAGTGTTTCCTGAAGAGGTGGGTTTTCAGCCTGCGGCGAAAGATGGGCAGTGACTCTGCTGTCCTGACATCAGTGGGAAGTTCATTCCACCACTGTGGAGCCAGAACAGAAAAAAGGTCGTGACCGTGTAGATCGGCCAGAAGGACCCTTGAGTGACGAGGCAATCAGTCGCCCCGAGGTGGCCGACCGCAGTGGTCGGGCAGGGGTGTAAGCATCGACCATAGCCCGGAGGTAAGGAGGAGCTGTTCCTTTCACTGTCCTATAGGCTAGCACCAGGGTTTTAAACTGGATGCGAGCCGCTACGGGGAGCCAGTGTAGAGAACGTCTGTTAGCGCTAAGACTCGTAATATGGGGTTGTGGTGTAAAAAGGTTTGAGAACCCCCCGTCCAGATGGACTGCAGGAGGTGCTAACAACAACCAGAACAGTCTAGATGGACTGCAGGAGGTGCTGACAGCAACCAGAACAGTCTAGATGGACTGCAGGAGGTGCTGACAACAACCAGAACAGTCTAGATGGACTGCAGGAGGTGCTGAGAACAACCAGAACAGTCTAGAAGGACAGCAGGAGGTGCTGACAGCGACCAGAAGCTCACCTCCTTGCTGGATGGTGGACGGAAGCACGTTTTCTCCAGCTGAGAGCGACACGAAGAAGGAGAAGGGAATGATCCACAGGCAGATGGTGAAGTACGCCAACACCTGCAAACACACAGAACAACACAACCAAGGATTAGGATGTATTTATACTGTTTATATGACGCCGTCACGTGCTGAACATAGATCATTTACAAGGTCACATGTCTCATCATGATGCGTTGTGACCTTGTAGATCTGCATTTTTTTGTTTTACTATAGATCATACACGGGCCACCTTCACTTAATGTGTCCCGCAGGTTAATATCAAAATTCTGATATATTATTGATTTCAGCTGTTATGATTCCTAACATGCAAACACGACCCGCTTTAATTACTCCAGTCTATATTAGTAGCTTAATGACTAGTATTAACATTCTATCGTCTTTTTTATGTCCAATGTATTTGTATCTAAGTTCATAAACTTAACATAAGTATAACTAAATGCATTTGAAATTAAATAACAATTTTACTTTTCAGGATTCCAATTCAAAAATAGCAAAAACTAAATTCTGGATTCCAATTCAAAAATAGCAAAAACTAAATTCTGGATTCCAATTCAAAAATAGCAAAAAAGCCGATCTACAAGCTCAAAACGTGTCGCACTGCGACACGTTTTGAGCTTGTAGATCGGCTTTTTTGCTACCTTTGTGTGACATAGAATGTCGAAAAAAGTTAAAATATGGAGAGACAGTATATGTAATGTGTTCCTCTGGAGTGAGTGTGGAAATATAGTGGCCCTCTGCATCATCAAAGTGTCATCACCCCTGGTATAGATCTATGACTCGACTATGGATATGTTTTACCTTGTAGATAGGCAATGTATGACATAGTATTTAAAATCCTGCACAGAGCTTTCACCTTTATTAGACACCTAACGTTTGAATCCAGCTGAATCTTCACCAAGAATAATACTACTAAAAGGTGTAGAGAGCAATATATGACATTTAGCATTTTCAACTGTTGTATAGTGTTGATTTTGACAGCACATTTTGATTTATTTATTCAAAATTGTAATTATTATTTTTACAACTCCATTTAGTTGTAGTCATATTTTAGTCATCTGAAAAGTTTTCGTTTTGGTCTAGTTTTAGACGACTAGAATATCAAGATTTTAGTCGACTAAATCTACAGTTGATTTTGTCGACTATAATGTATGTTGGCGGTGCCTTGATGGCGTCCTAATGGCTGATTTTACACTTGGTTGCATGCTGAAAATAGCAGATCTACAAGCTCACAACGCGTCGCAGCGCGACGCGTTCTTGTAGATCGGCTATTCTCAGAGCGCAACACCCGAGCGCAACCAAACATAAAATGACTTGTCTTTTAGTTCTACTGGATCTCTTCTCCTCTAGATCCCTCACTGACATTTTAGTCTAGTTTTTATTTGTTGACGAAATTGTCAATATATTTAGTCTTAGTTTTAGTCATCATAGCTTAGTTTATATTTAGTTTTTGTCAGTGAAAAAAGGTAGTCGAACACTTTGCCATAGTTTTAGTCGACAAAATCAACACTTCCTGCACTGAGACTTAATTTGACATTTCCCTCTCAGTATTCAAATGAAAAGCCTGAGAGAGTGTGAGCTGGATCTTACCTCTGAGAAGGGGTAATACTCTTCTGCAAAGTACTGGAAGGCCATGTAATGGTTCACCACCACCAGTACTGAGGACCACACACACACACACACACACACACACACACACACACACACACACACACACACACACACACACACACACACACACACACACACACACACACACACACACACACACACACACACACACACACACACAAAGTGTTTTAACAACTAACTTACATCATTGCACATTTAGAGGAAAAGCTAAGCGATACACCATCAACTCTATACTCTGGTGCTGCCAATGGATGCTTGGCCAGTTTTGGCAAAACAAACAATCACACAACAGTTAAGTAAGTCATAAGTACGCAGGAGTCTATCCCGGTTAAAATGCACTAGACCCCTGGGAGATGGAATGCTGAGGTGGAGCGCCACACCCACCACCAGCTCCCAGTACTTACCGCTGTGCTACTCATACGGCGAGTTGGTGGTGCCCGGGATCGAACCCTTTATACATAAGTTACGTTTCTTACCACAGGGCAGGATGAAGTTAGGGTAATACATAAGTTAAGTTAAATAAGACTCTTACCACAAGAGAGGATAAGGTTAGGTTAATTTCCTGTGATAAGCTTAGACTTTTTACATAGGCCAGTTACAATGTGCAGCCACCTGTAGGAGCTCTTTTAGAGCAGTTTTGAAGGAGGGTAAGGAGTCACACTCAGTGGCGGAACAACTCAAAGCCGGGCCGGGAGGCACAGCACAGTGATCAGGCCCCCCCTGCGCCAGCGCGCGTGAGTGGGTGCACTGCGCGCACGCGCAAAATTTTGCGGGTTTTTGGCGGATTCGGTCACTTTTTGGGGGGCTTTTTGTCACTTTATTTCGGTTTTAGGGTTAGGGTAGGGTTAGGTTAGGGTTATGTTGTTTAATTCTTATTTTTGCCTGATTTTACCGATTTATTATCTGACGGCCCGGGCCCTCCTGGGTCGCGGGCCCGGAGGCGGCCGCCTCCCTGGCCTCCCCGGACGCTCCGCCACTGGACTTTATTATGACTGTTGGTAGAGCATTCCACATTCTGGTGACATAGCAGTAGAACTAATTTGACCCCATGTTTGTGCCGAAAGTGGGTTCAGTGAGATCAGTGGGGCTCCTTCTGGTGTTGTGCCTGTGTGTGTTTTACGCTATTGAAGTAGTCTAACAGGTACATGGGTGTCTTTGTGGTGTAGTGTATCTTTAAAACCAGGCTGTACTCTGTCCTCTACCCTGAGCCATCCCACCCTACAGCATAATGAACAGGGGTTAGGTGAGTTCTGGGTGTAAGGCCTAGTAGTAACCTGACCAGTTTGTTTGAGAGGTCTGCAGTTTTGTTTTTCATTACAATGTTTTGTTAGGGTAATGCATAAGTTAGGTTAATAATGCTTCTTACCACAGGAGTGGATGAAGTTGGTAAGTTAACTAGTTATTAGGTTAGTTAATAGTTTCTTACCACATGAGAGGATGAAGTTAGTAAGTTAACTAGTTATTAGGTTAGTTCATAGTTTCTTACCACAGGAGAGGATGAAGTTGGTAAGTTAACTAGTTATTAGGTTAGTTAATAGTTTCTTACCACATGAGAGGATGAAGTTAGTAAGTTAACTAGTTATTAGTTATTAATAATGTTTCTTACCACAGGAGAGGATGAAGTTAGTAAGTTAACTAGTTATTAGTTATTAATAATGTTTCTTACCACAGGAGAGGATGAAGTTAGTAAGTTAACTAGTTATTAGGTTAGTTAATAATGCTTCTTACCACAGGAGAGGATGAAGTTGGTAAGTTAACAAGTTATTAGGTTAGTTAATAATGCTTCTTACCACAGGAGAGGATGAAGTTAGTAAGTTAACTAGTTATTAGGTTAGTTCATAGTTTCTTACCACAGGAGAGGATGAAGTTGGTAAGTTAACTAGTTATTAGGTTAGTTAATAGTTTCTTACCACAGGAGAGGATGAAGTTGGGCGAGCTCAGCAGGATGTAGGGGAAGGTCTGCAGCAGACCAAAGTACACCAGGTTGGTGAACAGACCCACTCCCACCATGAACGCTGGGAAGCCTTCGAACAGGTACAGGCCTGACAGAACACCTGTAGAAAACTATAGATAGATATACATACACTATCAATGTAAAGAACACCTGTAGAAAACTATAGATATACAAGCCCTATTAATGTATAGAACACCTGTAGAAAACTATAGATATACAAGCCCTATTAATGTATAGAACACCTGTAGAAAACTATAGATATACAAGCCCTATTAATGTATAGAACACCTGTAGAAAACTATAGATATACAAGCCCTTTTAATGTACCGTACAGAACACCTGTAGAAAAGTATATATAGATATACATACATTATTAATGTAAAGAACACCTGTAGAAAACTGAAGTACAGACAGTGAGGTCACCACACCTATAGGTGACATTCAGGTTGGGTGACTTTTCTATGATGTATGCATAGCTGACGTTACACTCAATCATTTACAATTACCCTGCTCAACGGCAATGTGACTGCTCCTGGTGTGTGTGTGTGTGTGTGCGTGTGCGTGTGCGTGTGCGTGCGCGTGTGTGTGTGTGTGCGTGTGCGTGTGCGTACAAAATAGGATGCATGGATTTGTGTGAAACTTGGGTGGGAATGACCCTGAAGAGATAATTAACTTTTGGCTCAAAAAGGCCAACGGGCAAACTGACAGTGAGTCATCATATCTTCAGAACAGGCAGGGATTACAACAACATGAACTTTTGACTTGGTCCTTTTTACTGTTTTATAGTTGGTGCCACTATATATGTGACTATGAATTGAATACCAAGGACCTCAATGGAAACAAGAACGCAAGGACTTTTATGAACGGACCTTTTTGACAAAGTATTTTAAATGTAACTGTGCTGTTTTACATTGTTTTGCCTAATAAAACATTCAATCAATCAAAAAGAACATTCATTTATAAACCGTGTATAGCAGGGGGCTTCAACGTTTTCAGGCCAAGGACCCCCTTAGCTGAGAGAGACCCCTTAGCAGAGACCCCCATATTGTATAAACTTGTGTTTCAGATTTTTTTTTTGTTTACTTGGTCTGCTCTTTTTTTCCCTCTACACCAAAACCTCTTTGCCAAAAATAGCAGATCTACAAGCTCACAACGCCTCGCGCTGCGAAGCGTTGTGAGCTTGTAGATCTGCTATTTTTGGCTAAAGTTCTCCTCCGAAAAGGGATGCTAGGGTTCAAGGTAGGGTAAAAAGGTAAGGTAAAAAAAAAAACAATATCACAAAAAAAGATTTGGCGGACCTGTAGTAATTCTGAGGACCCCCTAGGGGTCCCGGACCCCCTGTTGAAGACCCCTGGTGCATAGTCTTGTATTGTTGTCCAAAACATTTAATGTTGTTTATTGGCAACTTTCAGAAAGGTTTTTACATGTTGTGGTATTTTGAAATGATCAATAAAGCATATTAACCTCTATAGGGCTCACAGTAAGTGCGTCACAAACACAATTACACATCTAATTTGAAATATGAAAAGCAATTTATTGGAGACTGGCACGAAATGTAAAACTTAAGACATTTAAAACGTATACCGGTATGTTTTAAAGTAATGATACAGGGACAATGATATTGACAGTAGAATCACATACTCACCAATATCATGTACTTTATAATTCTACTGGTGGCCACTGTGTATTCCTCTATCAGTTCAGCCAGATAGTACAGGCCGGCAGCTGTAAACACATATTAACATAAACATCAAACACATAGAAAAACAAACATTGTATCTTTGCATCACAATTATCAACACATTAACCCTTTAAGACCTGGAACGCATCTGTGTCATTTGAGCTAAAAAAGCATTATTTTACACTTTGGCTATTCAAAAATAGCAGATCTACAAGCTCATAGCGCGGCACCGAGTGCCGCGCTATGAGCTTGTAGATCTGCTATTTTTGAAAAAAATCGAGAAAATGTGTGCAAATTAATATATTTATATTATTTTAAAGCGAACTTTTTTAACTAAAATCTTTGCCTCTGGGGGGTCCCTGCAACAACATATTTTGAGATGGGGGTCGGCGGTCAAATACATATCATTTTGGGGGGTCCTTGACATGAAACGGTTTGAGAACCACTGATATAGAAACGCACGTTTTTTCAGAAAACCGTTTAGGATTTAGAAGACATTTTGCAGAATCGGATCCTCAGGCCTCAATGGGTTAATGAGTGTTTCCTATGATATGATGGATAAATAAGGCTGTCAACTTTTGCACACAAATGACATAATGGGGGTGGAATCAACATCGCTTTGATCACGAGCCTTGGGCCGCAATTTGATAACACCACGATTATGTCTTCAGTTTTGCACTTTGCCGACTGCCATAAAAAAGTAGCAGTCTTTCAACAACACCAGCTAATCACCATATTGAAAAACATTAATTCATTCATTCCTAATTATAACTGTTAATAATACTTTGACAAAAAGAATAGCCATGGGTTTTCCCACACTACAATAAGTCAAGTCAAGTCACACACATCAACACAAACTTTAAGAGCAACACACGTCACAATGCTAATAATGAGAGGAGCAGAGGTTATTTCAGGTAGCGGGGGGACGGGGGGGGGCAGTCAAAACATGGCTGTCACCAGGAGGAGAGGCAGGTGACAGCTGTCACAAAGACACTGAGACTCACGGGGGAAGTGTGGCCTCTGGCGAACACACACACACACACACACACACACACACACACACACACACACACACACACACACACACACACACACACACACACACACACACACACACACACACACACACACACACACACACACACACACACACACACACACACACACACACACACACACACACACACACACACACACACACAGCTCTGAACCTTTCACCTCTTATACCACACCACTCACTACATGACAAGTAGTAAAGCCTGAGGGGGGGCCACATCATCCTGATAGCCCCCCCCATGTGGAACCTCTCCCTCCGCTACACAGCTCAGAGATGAGGTCCCACTGTAGGGGACGTACCGGCAGAGGTGGAGTCCGTCCAAACGTAGTGAAGAACACCTTTAATCGCCACATCGTATCCAATAACCCATATAAGACCTGAAGCCGACTTCTACAAAATGTCTTCTAAATCCTAACAGATTTCTGAAAAACTTATGTTTCTATATCAGTGGTGCTCAAACCTTTTCATGTCAAGGACCCCCAAAATGATATGTATTTGGCCGTGGACCCCATCTCAAAATGTTTTGTTCCAGGGACCCCCCAGAAGCAAAGATTTGAGTTCAAAATGTTCGCTTTAAAATAATACAAATATATTAATTTGCACACATTTTCCGAGTCCTGTTCCCGACCATCTCTACTGCATGTCTCTCCCCATCTCTCTCTCTCCCTGTTTCCTGTCCATCTCCACTAATACTCAACAATTATAACAAAATACTCAAACATATATATATTTTTTAATGCAAAAATAGCAGATCTACAAGCTTGCTACACACTGTGAGCTTCTATCTAGTTCGGGTATATTCTCTTTATTTCTGCACTAAATGGCCCTATAGGCTATAGGCTATGACCATAACACTATGATTTGCCTTTTAGCGTCACTATGCAGCCAGCTGTCATTATTACCCTACATTACTGTACACTGAACTCTGTGTGACCTTCTCATTAAAACAACATAATTATGTAATACGCTATGGCATCATGTAGCCTACATACTGTACACACACACACACACACACACACACACACACACACACACACACACACACACAGAGTACTATATAGGCTAAGAGATGATTGTAAGCTAATCATTACCAGAGCCATATAAGAGAGAGTTGTGACACGCTATGGGCTGTAGTTCCAAACATTGGAACTTCCTCGTTGAGATAGACAGAGCATTTCCTCATTCCATGCTGCTAGTGACGTAACTCTCTTATACGGCTCTGATCATTACCATTTAACCCTTTCTATCCGGGAACACATCCGTGTCATTTTAAGATTCGGTAGAAAATAGATGAGCTTGTAGATCTGCATTTTTTTTTTTTATCGTGGAAAATGTGTGCAAATCTTTGAATATTTTTTTTTAAGCAAACATTTTTAACTCAGATCTGTGCTTCTGGGGGTCCCTGGAACAACATATTTTGAGATGGGGGTCCGCGGCCAAATACATATCATTCTGGGGGAAAAGTTGGAGCACCACTGATATAGCAACATACTGTTAGGATTTAGAAAACATTTAGATATGTATTTGGCTGTGGACCCCCATATCAAAATGTGTTGTTCCAGGGACCCCCCAGAAGCAAAGATTTGAGTTACAAATGTTCACTTTAAAAATATATATATTCAAAGAGTTGCACAAATTTCCCATGATTTAAAAAAAAACAAAATAGCAGATCTACAAGCTCATAGCTTGGCACCGCAGTGCCACGCTATGAGCTTGTAGATCTGCTATTTTTGAATAGCCAAATAAATCTTTAAATGACACAGATGCGTTCCAGCATGTCTTAATGGATTAAGAACATAAACAACACAAACGTTCTAGAACTGTATGAGTTGACCCTCCATTCAACCTGAAACACACACAGTCCCTCCACATGCTTTCATTTGATCAAATAACACTTAGACATGTGTAACATCTATTCCCACAGACACACTTATAACACACTGACTACATATTGTTTATAGATGTGATAGTTCATTATGAACCAAACCTCAGAGTGTGCTAAGCTAGCTGTCACAGCTTAAAATATTCTAATATCAGGATCAACCTGATCAACTGGACTCAAACAGTGTCTAATTCAAGTCTGACATGCATGTGATGAAGGCTGTGTGTGTGTGTGTGTGTGTGTGTGTGTGTGTGTGTGTGTGTGTGTGTGTGTGTGTGTGTGTGTGTGTGTGTGTGTGTGTGTGTGTGTGTGTGTGTGGAGTTATGTTATGCTACTGTATGTGAGCTGGATTTATTCTCTTATGCAGTGATATCTATCCCCCCCCCCCATACACACATTTCTTAAACAGTTTCATAAATATTGATGTTTTGACGGCAGATCTACATGGTCAAAACGTGTCGCATGGCGGGACGTTCTGAGCGTGTAGATCTCCTTCAAAATGAATTACTATTATTTTGTAAAGTAAAAAAATATGAATTATATGGCCTGTTTTGGCAGACAGGCCAGACATTGTCAGTCATTTCTTTGTATATTTCAGTAATATGCTTTGTATATTTAAGTTATTATTTATCTGTCCTGTGCAAACAGAAATTGTTAATCGTCGTTACTTGTGACAATTAGCCTAATCATCAACTTTGATCATCAGTCATCATAATCAAATCTTCAGGTGGATCAGAGTAGTTGATAATGACATTAAGTATCCATTACGGGTCCATTTGGTTACAGTAGCACAGACTCACATTTTAGTCGACTAAAAGGACAGCCCTAGTTCATTAGGACCTTGTTGTTTCCATAAAAATAATAAATAAACTAAAAAAAATAAACTAATTATACTACTGATAATAATAATATATAATAATGATAATAATAATATATAATAATGATAATAATAATATATAATAATAATAACAAATGATTAATAATACAATTTATAATTGTATGACCATGTAGGCATTCATCCAGAGTAAACAACGTAAACATAGAGACAGTGTAGTGTCTCAGTAAACTAGGATCAAAGGTAAACCATGAACCTAGCATCAGTCTAAAACAGTATAATGTAATATTGTAAGAGTCAGGGGAATTATGTCCAAGCAAGACCTAGAAACACTTATACTTGCTTTTGTTTCCAGTAGACTGGATTACTGTAATGGTGTGCTCACAGGACTCTCAAGCAAAGCGCTTAGACAACTCCAACTGATTCAGAATGCTGCTGCTAGAGTCCTGACCAAAACTAGAAAATATGACCATATTACACCAGTCCTAAAATCTTTACATTGGCTACCAGTCCCCCAGAGAATTGATTTTAAAATGTTGTTACTTGTCTATAAATGTCTCTGTGGCTCTGGGCCCAGCTACATCTTAGACATGCTGGAGCCATATGAACCTCCTAGAACCCTTAGGTCATCTGGGGCTGGCCTATTAATTGTTCCATTTGTTGAAACAAAACATGGTGAAGCAGCATTTCACTACTATGCACCACAAACCTGGAACAATATTCCAGCTTACATTAGACAATCCCCAACCATAGCTGTTTTTAAGTCCAAGTTAAAAACATATTTATTTAACATTGCTTACTCTACCCAATGATGGCTAAGAACAGCTAGGTCTTGCCTGGTCTTTAAATGACAATGTCACTTTTTATTATTATCATGTTTTGTATAAAAGGTGGGAGTATTTATTTTGCTCCTTTATCTTATTTTTATTGTATTTATTATATTCTCCATTTATTTTTAAAGTGCATTGTTGCACTTTGTATTATGATTTTTTATTCTGTAAAGCACTTTGAATTGCCCTGTGTATGAAAAGTGCTATATAAATAAAGTTGCCTTGCCTATAATATCAAAATAATAAATGGTCTGTTCATTTGAAAACTATACAAACTATGGGATGCCAGGTAATCAAATGGACCTGGCATCTGTCTACATAACATACTGTCCAAAAATAAATAATCTGTACATTAAAACTACTAACACAAATATATTATTGTTAGTTAATATTGCTATTATTAGTATAGACTCTTACAGATATCATAATGTATATTTATTATAACCACACTGTAGCCTGCACCTTGACTTCAGATACGTGGCCACATGAGTGACGTGGACCCACTGTTTACCTGTGTGTGTGTGTGTGTGTGTGTGTGTGTGTGTGTGTGTGTGTGTGTGTGTGTGTGTGTGTGTGTGTGTGTGTGTGTGAGAGAGAGAGACACACATCAAACTTAACCCATCATCAAAGTAGTGAATGTCAGATCATTAGCCTTAGATCAAGACTATTGTAGATGTATTTTATCGACTCTTTTATGAGTCTTACCGACCACCCCCCTGTTTGCCCTGGAATGTCACCAGTAAAGCCCGTATTTCTCCAAACATGTACAAATGTAAAATATGAGGTTATTACCGGCTTGACCCAAATGTTAACTAGGTGTCCGGAGTATTTGTGCAAAGTATTAGTCCAC